>NC_092721.1:45936344-46262606 GCF_047496885.1 Scyliorhinus torazame
AGTGTGATGTGGCGCAGTCCCAGAGGGAGGTGGTACTGTCACAGTGTGATGTGACGCAGTCCCAGAGGGAGGTGGTACTGTCAGTGTGATGTGGCGCAGTCCCAGAGGAAGGTGGTACTGTCACAGTGTGATGTGGCGCAGTCCCAGAGGGAGGTGGTACTGTCACAGTGTGATGTGACGCAGTCCCAGAGGGAGGTGGTACTGTCAGTGTGATGTGACGCAGTCCCAGAGGGGGGTGGTACTGTCAGTGTGATGTGACGCAGTCCCAGAGGGGGCTGGCACTGTCAGTGTGATGTGGCGCAGTCCCACAGGGAGGAGGTACTGTCAGTGTGATGTGACGCAGTCCCAGAGGGGGCTGGCACTGTCAGTGTGATGTGGCGCAGTCCCAGAGGGAGGTGGTACTGTCAGTGTGATGTGACGCAGTCCCAGAGGGATGTGGTACTGTCACAGTGTGATGTGACGCAGTCCCAGAGGGGGCTGGCACTGTCAGTGTGATGTGACGCAGTCCCAGAGAGAGGTGGTACTGTCACAGTGTGATGTGGCGCAGTCCCAGAGGGGGGTGGTACTGTCAGTGTGATGTGACGCAGTCCCAGAGGGAGGTGGTACTGTCACACTGTGATGTGGCGCAGTCCCAGAGGGGGCTGGCACTGTCAGTGTGATGTGGCGCAGTCCCAGAGGGAGGTGGTACTGTCACAGTGTGATGTGGCGCAGTCCCAGAGGGAGGTGGTACAGTCAGTGTGATGTGACGCAGTCCCAGAGGGGGGTGGTACTGTCAGTGTGATGTGACGCAGTCCCAGAGGGGGGTGGTACTGTCAGTGTGATGTGGCGCAGACCCAGAGGGGGGTGGTACTGTCACAGTGTGATGTGGCGCTGTCCCAGAGGGGGGTGGTACTGTCAGTGTGATGTGACGCAGTCCCAGAGGGAGGTGATACTGTCACAGTGTGATGTAACGCAGTCCCAGAGGGGGGTGGTACTGTCAGTGTGATGTGGCGCAGTCCCAGAGGGGGGTGGTACTGGCAGTGTGATGTGACGCAGTCCCAGAGGGAGGTGGTACTGTCACAGTTTGATGTGACGCAGTCCCAGAGGGGGGTGTTACTGTCACAGTGTGATGTGGTGCAATCCCAGAGGGAGGTGGTACTGTCACAGTGTGATGTGACGCAGTCCCAGAGGGAGGTGGTACTGTCACAGTGTGATGTGACGCAGTCCCAGAGGGGGGTCGTACTGTCACAGTGTGATGTGACGCAGTCCCAGAGGGGGGTGGTACTGTCAGTGTGATGTGACGCAGTCCCAGAGGGGGGTGGTACTGTCAGTGTGATGTGACGCAGTCCCAGAGGGAGGTGGTACTGTCACAGTGTGATGTGGCACAGTCCCAGAGGGAGGTGATATTGTCACAGTGTGATGTGACGCAGTCCCAGAGGGAGGTGGTACTGTCAGTGTGATGTGACGCAGTCCCAGAGGGGGGTGGTACTGTCAGTGTGATGTGACACAGTCCCAGAGGGAGGTGGTACTGTCACAGTGTGATGTGACGCAGTCCCAGAGGGGGGTGGTACTGTCACAGTGTTATGTGACACAGTCCCAGAGGGAGGTGGTACTGTCACAGTGTGATGTGACGCAGTCCCAGAGGGGGGTGGTACTGTCACAGTGTGATGTGGTGCAATCCCAGAGGGGGCTGGCACTGTCAGTGTGATGTGACACAGTCCCAGAGGGGGGTGGTACTGTCACAGTGTGATGTGACGCAGTCCCAGAGGGGGTGGTACTGTCACAGTGTGATGTGACACAGTCCCTGAGGGAGGTGGTACTGTCAGTGTGATGTGACACAGTCCCAGAGGGGGGTGGTACTGTCAGTGTGATGAGACGCAGTCCCAGAGGGGGGTGGTACTGTCACAGTGTGATGTGACACAGTCCCAGAGGGAGGTGGTACTGTCACAGTGTGATGTTGCGCAGTCCCAGAGGGAGGTGGTACAGTCACAGTGTGATGTGGCGCAGTCCCAGAGGGGGGTGGTACTGTCACAGTGTGATGTGACGCAGTCCCAGAGGGGGGTCGTACTGTCAGTGTGATGTGACGCAGTCCCAGAGGGAGGTGGTACTGTCACAGTGTGATGTGGCGCAGTCCCAGAGGGGGGTGGTACTGTCAGTGTGATGTGACGCAGTCCCAGAGGGAGGTGGTACTGTCACAGTGTGATGTGGCGCAGTCCCAGAGGGGGGTGGTACTGTCAGTATGATGTGACGCAGTCCCAGAGGGAGGTGGTACTGTCACAGTGTGATGTGGCGCAGTCCCAGAGGGAGGTGGTACTGTCAGTGTGATGTGACGCAGTCCCAGAGGGAGGTGGTACTGTCACAGTGTGATGTGGCGCAGTCCCAGAGGGGGGTGGTACTGTCAAAGTGTGATGTGACGCACTCCCAGAGGGGGGTGGTACTGTCAGTGTGATGTGGCGCAGTCCCAGAGGGAGGTGGTACTGTCACAGTGTGATGTGGCGCAGTCCCAGAGGGAGGTGGTACTGTCACAGTGTGATGTGGCGCAGTCCCAGAGGGAGGTGGTACTGTCACAGTGTGATGTGACGCAGTCCCAGAGGGAGGTGGTACTGTCACAGTGTGATGTGACGCAGTCCCAGAGGGAGGTGGTACTGTCAGTGTGATGTGGCGCAGTCCCAGAGGGAGGTGGTACTGTCAGTGTGATGTGGCGCAGTCCCAGAGGGAGGTGGTACTGTCAGTGTGATGTGGCGCAGTCCCAGAGGGAGGTGGTACTGTCAGTGAGATGTGGCGCAGTCCCAGAGGGTGCTGGCACTGTCAGTGTGATGTGGCGCAGTCCCAGAGGGAGGTGGTACTGTCACAGTGTGATGTGACGCAGTCCCAGAGGGAGATGGTACTGTCACAGTGTGATGTGACGCAGTCCCAGAGGGAGGTGGTACTGTCAGTGTGATGTGGCGCAGTCCCAGAGGGAGGTGGTACTGTCAGTGAGATGTGGCGCAGTCCCAGAGGGTGCTGGCACTGTCAGTGTGATGTGGCGCAGTCCCAGAGGGGGCTGGCACTGTCAGTGTGATGTGGCACAGTCCCAGAGGGAGGTGGTACTGTCACAGTTTGATGTGACGCAGGTCCAGAGGGGGGTGGTACTGTCACAGTGTGATGTGACGCAGTCCCAGAGGGGGCTGGCACTGTCAGTGTGATGTGGCGCAGTCCCAGAGGGAGGTGGTACTGTCACAGTGTGATGTGACGCAGTCCCAGAGGGGGATGGTACTGTCACAGTGTGATGTGACGCAGTCCCAGAGGGGACTGGCACTGTCAGTGTGATGTGGCGCAGTCCCAGAGGGAGGTGGTACTGTCACAGTGTGATGTGACGCAGTCCCAGAGGGGGGTGGTACTGTCACAGTGTGATGTGACGCAGTCCCAGAGGGGGCTGGCACTGTCAGTGTGATGTGACGCAGTCCCAGAGGGGGGTGGTACTGTCAGTGTGATGTGACGCAGTCCCAGAGGGAGGTGGTACTGTCACAGTGTGATGTGGCGCAGTCCCAGAGGGAGGTGGTACTGTCACAGTGTGATGTGACGCAGTCCCAGAGGGAGGTGGTACTGTCAGTGTGATGTGGCGCAGTCCCAGAGGGAGGTGGTACTGTCACAGTGTGATGTGGCGCAGTCCCAGAGGGAGGTGGTACTGTCACAGTGTGATGTGACGCAGTCCCAGAGGGAGGTGGTACTGTCAGTGTGATGTGACGCAGTCCCAGAGGGGGGTGGTACTGTCAGTGTGATGTGACGCAGTCCCAGAGGGGGCTGGCACTGTCAGTGTGATGTGGCGCAGTCCCACAGGGAGGATGTACTGTCAGTGTGATGTGACGCAGTCCCAGAGGGGGCTGGCACTGTCAGTGTGATGTGGCGCAGTCCCAGAGGGAGGTGGTACTGTCAGTGTGATGTGACGCAGTCCCAGAGGGATGTGGTACTGTCACAGTGTGATGTGACGCAGTCCCAGAGGGGGCTGGCACTGTCAGTGTGATGTGACGCAGTCCCAGAGAGAGGTGGTACTGTCACAGTGTTATGTGGCGCAGTCCCAGAGGGGGGTGGTACTGTCAGTGTGATGTGACGCAGTCCCAGAGGGAGGTGGTACTGTCACACTGTGATGTGGCGCAGTCCCAGAGGGGGCTGGCACTGTCAGTGTGATGTGGCGCAGTCCCAGAGGGAGGTGGTACTGTCACAGTGTGATGTGGCGCAGTCCCAGATGGAGGTGGTACAGTCAGTGTGATGTGACGCAGTCCCAGAGGGGGGTGGTACTGTCAGTGTGATGTGACGCAGTCCCAGAGGGGGGTGGTACTGTCAGTGTGATGTGGCGCAGACCCAGAGGGGGGTGGTACTGTCACAGTGTGATGTGGCGCTGTCCCAGAGGGAGGTGGTACTGTCAGTGTGATGTGACGCAGTCCCAGAGGGAGGTGATACTGTCACAGTGTGATGTGACGCAGTCCCAGAGGGGGGTGGTACTGTCAGTGTGATGTGGCGCAGTCCCAGAGGGGGGTGGTACTGGCAGTGTGATGTGACGCAGTCCCAGAGGGAGGTGGTACTGTCACAGTGTGATGTGACGCAGTCCCAGAGGGGGGTGGTACTGTCACAGTGTGATGTGGTGCAATCCCAGAGGGAGGTGGTACTGTCACAGTGTGATGTGACGCAGTCCCAGAGGGAGGTGGTACTGTCACAGTGTGATGTGACGCAGTCCCAGAGGGGGGTCGTACTGTCACAGTGTGATGTGACGCAGTCCCAGAGGGGGGTGGTACTGTCAGTGTGATGTGACGCAGTCCCAGAGGGGGGTGGTACTGTCAGTGTGATGTGACGCAGTCCCAGAGGGAGGTGGTACTGTCACAGTGTGATGTGGCACAGTCCCAGAGGGAGGTGATATTGTCACAGTGTGATGTGACGCAGTCCCAGAGGGAGGTGGTACTGTCAGTGTGATGTGACGCAGTCCCAGAGGGGGGTGGTACTGTCAGTGTGATGTGACACAGTCCCAGAGGGAGGTGGTACTGTCACAGTGTGATGTGACGCAGTCCCAGAGGGGGGTGGTACTGTCACAGTGTTATGTGACACAGTCCCAGAGGGAGGTGATACTGTCACAGTGTGATGTGACGCAGTCCCGGAGGGGGGTGGTACTGTCACAGTGTGATGTGGTGCAATCCCAGAGGGGGCTGGCACTGTCAGTGTGATGTGACACAGTCCCAGAGGGGGGTGGTACTGTCACAGTGTGATGTGACGCAGTCCCAGAGGGGGTGGTACTGTCACAGTGTGATGTGACACAGTCCCTGAGGGAGGTGGTACTGTCAGTGTGATGTGACACAGTCCCAGAGGGGGGTGGTACTGTCAGTGTGATGAGACGCAGTCCCAGAGGGGGGTGGTACTGTCACAGTGTGATGTGACACAGTCCCAGAGGGAGGTGGTACTGTCACAGTGTGATGTGGCGCAGTCCCAGAGGGAGGTGGTACAGTCACAGTGTGATGTGGCGCAGTCCCAGAGGGGGGTGGTACTGTCACAGTGTGATGTGACGCAGTCCGAGAGGGGGGTCGTACTGTCAGTGTGATGTGACGCAGTCCCAGAGGGAGGTGGTACTGTCACAGTGTGATGTGGCGCAGTCCCAGAGGGGGGTGGTACTGTCAGTGTGATGTGACGCAGTCCCAGAGGGGGGTGGTACTGTCACAGTGTGATGTGGTGCAATCCCAGAGGGAGGTGGTACTGTCACAGTGTGATGTGACGCAGTCCCAGAGGGAGGTGGTACTGTCACAGTGTGATGTGACGCAGTCCCAGAGGGGGGTCGTACTGTCACAGTGTGATGTGACGCAGTCCCAGAGGGGGGTGGTACTGTCAGTGTGATGTGACGCAGTCCCAGAGGGGGGTGGTACTGTCAGTGTGATGTGACGCAGTCCCAGAGGGAGGTGGTACTGTCACAGTGTGATGTGGCACAGTCCCAGAGGGAGGTGATATTGTCACAGTGTGATGTGACGCAGTCCCAGAGGGAGGTGGTACTGTCAGTGTGATGTGACGCAGTCCCAGAGGGGGGTGGTACTGTCAGTGTGATGTGACACAGTCCCAGAGGGAGGTGGTACTGTCACAGTGTGATGTGACGCAGTCCCAGAGGGAGGTGGTACTGTCACAGTGTGATGTGGCGCAGTCCCAGAGGGGGGTGGTACTGTCAGTGTGATGTGACGCAGTCCCAGAGGGGGGTGGTACTGTCACAGTGTGATGTGGTGCAATCCCAGAGGGAGGTGGTACTGTCACAGTGTGATGTGACGCAGTCCCAGAGGGAGGTGGTACTGTCACAGTGTGATGTGACGCAGTCCCAGAGGGGGGTCGTACTGTCACAGTGTGATGTGACGCAGTCCCAGAGGGGGGTGGTACTGTCAGTGTGATGTGACGCAGTCCCAGAGGGGGGTGGTACTGTCAGTGTGATGTGACGCAGTCCCAGAGGGAGGTGGTACTGTCACAGTGTGATGTGGCACAGTCCCAGAGGGAGGTGATATTGTCACAGTGTGATGTGACGCAGTCCCAGAGGGAGGTGGTACTGTCACAGTGTGATGTGACGCAGTCCCAGAGGGGGGTGGTACTGTCACAGTGTTATGTGACACAGTCCCAGAGGGAGGTGGTACTGTCACAGTGTGATGTGACGCAGTCCCGGAGGGGGGTGGTACTGTCACAGTGTGATGTGGTGCAATCCCAGAGGGGGCTGGCACTGTCAGTGTGATGTGACACAGTCCCAGAGGGGGGTGGTACTGTCACAGTGTGATGTGACGCAGTCCCAGAGGGGGTGGTACTGTCACAGTGTGATGTGACACAGTCCCTGAGGGAGGTGGTACTGTCAGTGTGATGTGACACAGTCCCAGAGGGGGGTGGTACTGTCAGTGTGATGAGACGCAGTCCCAGAGGGGGGTGGTACTGTCACAGTGTGATGTGACACAGTCCCAGAGGGAGGTGGTACTGTCACAGTGTGATGTGGCGCAGTCCCAGAGGGAGGTGGTACAGTCACAGTGTGATGTGGCGCAGTCCCAGAGGGGGGTGGTACTGTCACAGTGTGATGTGACGCAGTCCGAGAGGGGGGTCGTACTGTCAGTGTGATGTGACGCAGTCCCAGAGGGAGGTGGTACTGTCACAGTGTGATGTGGCGCAGTCCCAGAGGGGGGTGGTACTGTCAGTGTGATGTGACGCAGTCCCAGAGGGAGGTGGTACTGTCACAGTGTGATGTGGCGCAGCCCCAGAGGGGGGTGGTACTGTCAGTGTGATGTGACGCAGTCCCAGAGGGAGGTGGTACTGTCACAGTGTGATGTGGCGCAGTCCCAGAGGGAGGTGGTACTGTCAGTGTGATGTGACGCAGTCCCAGAGGGAGGTGGTACTGTCACAGTGTGATGTGGCGCAGTCCCTGAGGGGGGTGGTACTGTCAGTGTGATGTGACGCAGTCCCAGAGGGAGGTGGTACTGTCACAGTGTGATGTGACGCAGTCCCAGAGGGTGTGGTGTTGGGTGTTCTGACACACAGATGAGCCAACACAGTTGCATATGGTACAACGCTTCTTTATTTAAACTCACTATTTACAACTTGGTCTTTGCACTCTGCACGTGGGGGGCTCCCTGCTTGTGGTGTTTCAACAGCTCTTTCTGTTCCCTTCTCCCCAGACCTACTGACCTCCAGGTGTCGTGCTCGTGCTTTTTATGTGGTTGGTGTTCTTGTCTGTGATTGGTTGTGGTGTTGTGTACTCTGATTTGCCTGTTAGTGTGTCCATCATGATGTGTGTGTTTGAATATCATGACATCCCTCCTTTTTGCAAAGATATGTGCCTACGTGGTAATAAATATGATCGTGACGTGAGTGCATCTAAGAGTGTGTGTGTGTCGTGTGCAGCATGTGTCTATGACGGAACTATGTACATGGGGACGATGTCGAGTGCGTCACATGAATCCAGTTGTACCATAACATAACAGAAATGCGAACGAGAGAAGAAGAAAAAAAAATTTGAACAGTTGTCCAGTCAGACGACATCTGGAACGATAAACAACAACAGGTTATCATGTAAAATTGTCCAACTTATTAAACATATGAACTGTATTATAAGTCCATTCTAATGGGTTTGCGACGAATTCGGGTTGACCGCCTTAAGGGTGGATCAAGAACCACCGGCTGCTGTGCAGGCATGGCCATGGGTGGCGATGAAAAGGGCGTGATGTGCGGCAGCTCCACAAAGTCATCCTCGGAAGCCTGTTGAGGATCTGGCGTGTTGTGTGGCTGTGAGCGTGGAAGTCGGCGAAGGGCGCGCCGATTGCGGCGACGCACGGAACCATCCGGCATGCGAACCAGGAACGAGCGGGGAGCCACTTGTCGGAGGACTTCGGCCGGTGCTGACCAGCCACCATACGGTTGATGGACGCGTACTTTGTCTCCGGAGGACAGGGGGGGCAGGTCCGTCGCTCGTGTGTCGTACCGACCTTTCTGGCGATCACGCTGCAGTTGCATGTTCCGAAGAACCGCCTCATGGTCTGTTGTCGGTGCCAGGACGGAAGGTACCGTCGTCCTGAGGGAGCGACCCATTAGTAGCTGCGCTGGCGAGAGGCCCGTGGATAACGGGGCCGATCGATAGGCCAGCAAGGCAAGGTTAAAGTCCGATCCGGCATCAGCCGCCTTGCACAGGAGCCGCTTTGCGATGTGGACACCCTTTTCAGCCTTCCCGTTCGATTGTGGATGCAGAGGGCTGGATGTCACATGAGTGAAACCATATGCTGCGGCAAAGGACGACCATTCACGGCTGGCAAAACAAGGTCCATTGTCTGACATGACAGTCCTTGGAATGCCATGGCGAGCAAACGTTTCCTTGCAGGCCCCAATGACTGCGGACGACGTCAGATCATGGAGAGGCATGACTTCCGGGTAGTTTGAGAAGTAGTCTATAATAACAATGTAATCTCTGCCGAGCGCGTGAAATAGGTCAACACCCACCTTCGCCCAGGGGGACGTCACCATCTCGTGTGGTAGAAGTGTTTCCGGAGGTTGCGCTGGCTGAAACCTCTGACAGGTTGTGCAGTTGAGCACCATGTTGGCTATGTCTTCATTAATACCCGGCCAATATACCGCCTCCCGGGCCCTTCGTCTGCATTTTTCGACGCCCAAGTGGCCTTCGCGTAGTTGACGAAGAATCATCTGGCGCACACTGTGTGGAATGACGATCCTATGCGATTTCATAAGGACCCCGTCTATATTGGTGAGATCATCTCGCACATTATAAAACTGGGGGCACTGCCCTTTTAGCCACCCTTCCGTCATGTGGCGCATCACTCGCTGCAGCAGAGGGTCAGTCGCCGTCTCTGCGCGTATGTGGGCCAGACTAGGATCATCAGCTGGCATATTTGCTGCTGTCAGAGTCACGTGTGCCTCAATTTGACGCACGAACCCCTCTGCATCTGGTGGTGTGCTCACTGCTCGGGAAAGAGTGTCCGCCACGATGAGTTCCTTCCCCGGAGTGTAGATCAGTTCAAAATCGTACCTCCTGAGTTTGAGTAAGATGCGCTGGAGGCGAGGAGTCATGTCGTTCAGGTCTTTGTTAATGATGTTGACCAGGGGGCGGTGGTCAGTTTCGACCGTGAATCGTGGCAGGCCATACACATAGTCGTGGAACTTGTCCAGTCCAGTTAACAAGCCCAGGCATTCTTTTTCGATTTGCGCGTAGCGCTGTTCGGTAGGGGTCATGGCTCGTGAGGCATACGCAACCGGAGCCCATGATGACGTGCTGTCTTTTTGCAGGAGTACCGCTCCAATACCAGATTGGCTGGCGTCTGTTGAGATCTTTGTAGGGCGAGTCGTGTCAAAGAAGGCCAGCACTGGTGCCGTGACCAGTTTGTGCTTGAACTCCTCCCATTCCCGCTGATGCGACTGGTGCCAGTTGAATTCCGTCGATTTTTTTACGAGATGGCGCATGTTTGTTGTATGAGAAGCCAGGTTGGGAATGAACTTCCCAAGGAAGTTGACCATGCCCAGGAATCTTAAGACAGCCTTCTTGTCAGCCGGTCGTGGCATGGCTGTGATGGCGCTAACCTTGTCTGCATCGGGACGGACCCCGGACCTTGAGATGTGGTCCCCGAGGAATTTCAGCTCCGTCTGGCCGAAAGCACACTTCGCACGGTTGAGACGCAGGCCATTTTGCCGTATGCGGGTGAAGACACGTCGAAGACGATGCATGTGTTCCTGCGGAGTGGTGGACCAAATGATGATATCGTCCACATATACACGTACCCCTTCGATGCCTTCCATCATCTGCTCCATAATGCGGTGGAATACTTCAGATGCCGAAATGATGCCGAATGGCATCCGGTTGTAGCAGAATCTGCCAAAAGGGGTGTTGAATGTGCATAGTCTTCGGCTGGCCGGGTCCAGTTTGATCTGCCAGAATCCTTTGGACGCATCCAATTTAGTGAATATGTTGGCTCGCGCCATCTCGCTGGTGAGGTCTTCTTGTTTCGGGATGGGATAGTGTTCCCGCATGATGTTGTTGTTCAGATCTTTTGGATCTATACATATACAGAGCTCGCCAGAGGGCTTCTTTACACAGACCATGGAGCTGACCCATGGCGTGGGCTCCGTGACCTTGGATAGGACCCCTTGGTCCTGAAGAATCTGCAGTTGTGCCTTGAGGCGGTCTTTGAGAGGCGCAGGAACCCTGCGAGGTGCGTGAACGACAGGGATGGCGTCCGGTCTGAGTCGAATCTTGTACGTGTGTGGCAATGTCCCCATGCCTTCAAAAACCTCCTGGTTGTGAGCGAGGAGGGAATGGAGATTCGCGTGGAACTCAGCATCCGGGAAGTCGGATATCTCATCTGGAGAGAGAGACATGATGCGCTGTACCAGGTGAAGGACCTTACACGCTTGTGCGCCCAGTAACGAGTCCTTTGATGAGCCCACAACTTCGAAGGGGAGTGTGGCCGTGTACCTCTTGTGAGTCACCTGTAGCTGGCAAGATCCTATGGACGGGATAACGTTCCCGTTATAGTCAACCATCTTGAGCCGGGATGGCGTGATGGGTGGTTTGACCTTCATGGCCTGGACTGCAGAGTAAGCAATCAGGTTGGCGGATGCGCCGGTGTCCAGACGGAAGGCGACGCGCGATCGGTTGACCGTCAGGGTGGCACACCACTCATCGTCTGGATTGATGGCATTGACCTTGTTGACATCAATGACGGCAACTCGGAAGTCATCCTGGTCATCTGCATCACTTAATTGGAAGTCTTGATGCGTGGGCTGGACGGTCCTGACTCGTGTGCGAGGTTGTCGAGGATGCGCCGGATCCATGGGTTGAGCCGCACGACAGCGGGCTGCATAGTGGCCTATCATGGCACATCTGTTGCACTGTCGGTTTTTTGCAGGACATTGCCCTTTTAAGTGTAGACCTCCACAATTTCTGCACGTCATGACGTCACGGCGTTCGTTGCGCCACTGCGCATGCGCAGTGCGATCTTGCGGTGGGTGCGCCTGCGCAGTGCGTCCCTCGTTGTGGCCGTTATTTTTGGCGCGCACCTGCGCGGGAGACCGCGAAAAGCGCGGGAAGCGGCCGCTGTCGTCCGGGCCGTGGGGCGGGAAGAAATCGACGGCCTGGATGCGTTCAACGTCGTGGGCGGCCTGGCTTGCCGATTCGACGGCTGGGGGACCCCCTCCGTGCCAACTCGGACGCCTGAAATCGGGCAAAACGGCAGGTAGCATCTTCATGGAGGACACAGGCTTCCACAGCAGACGCTAAGGTGCGGCTCTTTATTTTAAGAAGCTGCTGGCGTAGGCCACTAGAGGCAACGCCAAAAACAATCTGGTCCCTGATCATGGACTCTGTAGTGGTGCCGTAACCGCAGGACTGCGCTAGAATCCGGAGGTGCGTCAAAAAGGGTTGAAAAAGCTCCTCCTTACCTTGCAGGCGTTGCTGAAAGATGTATCTTTCAAAACTTTCGTTTACTTCAACTTGAAAGTGCTGGTCCAGTTTGAGGATGACCGTGTCATATTTGGCCTGGTTTTCGCCTTCTTCGAACACCAGTGAATTAAAGACATCGTTTGGGTGGGGGCCTGCGTAGAAGAGGAGCATTGCAATCTTCGAATCATCCGAGGCATTCTGTTTTTCGGTGGCACGGATGTACAGGTCAAATCGCTGCCTGTAGAGCTTCCAGTTGGTGCCTAGGTTCCCCGTGACTTGCATCGGCTGCGGTTTGCCGGTGTGGTCCATGTCCAGAATGGCAGGTTAGTAGGCAGGTATCGATCCACTCCTGTACCATGTGGTGTTGGGTGTTCTGACACACAGATGAGCCAACACAGTTGCATATGGTACAACGCTTCTTTATTTAAACTCACTATTTACAACTTGGTCTTTGCACTCTGCACGTGGGGGGCTCCCTGCTTGTGGTGTTTCAACAGCTCTTTCTGTTCCCTTCTCCCCAGACCTACTGACCTCCAGGTGTCGTGCTCGTGCTTTTTATGTGGTTGGTGTTCTTGTCTGTGATTGGTTGTGGTGTTGTGTACTCTGATTTGCCTGTTAGTGTGTCCATCATGATGTGTGTGTTTGAATATCATGACAGAGGGGGATGGCACTGTCAGTGTGAAGTGGCGCAGTCCCAGAGGGAGGTGGTACTGTCACAGTGTGATGTGGCGCAGTCCCAGAGGGAGGTGGTACAGTCAGTGTGATGTGACGCAGTCCCAGAGCGGGGTGGTACTGTCAGTGTGATGTGACGCAGTCCCAGAGGGGGGTGGTACTGTCAGTGTGATGTGGCGCAGACACAGAGGGGGGTGGTACTGTCACAGTGTGATGTGGCGCTGTCCCAGAGGGGGGTGGTACTGTCAGTGTGATGTGACGCAGTCCCAGTGGGAGGTGGTACTGTCACAGTGTGATGTGGCACAGTCCCAGAGGGAGGTGGTACTGTCAGTGTGATGTGGCGCTGTCCCAGAGGGAGGTGGTACTGTCAGTGTGATGTGACGCAGTCCCAGAGGGAGGTGATACTGTCACAGTGTGATGTGACGCACTCCCAGAGGGGGGTGGTACTGTCAGTGTGATGTGGCGCAGTCCCAGATGGGGGTGGTACTGGCAGTGTGATGTGACGCAGTCCCAGAGGGAGGTGGTACTGTCACAGTGTGATGTGACGCAGTCCCAGAGGGGGGTGGTACTGTCAGTGTGATGTGACGCAGTCCCAGAGGGAGGTGGTACTGTCACAGTGTGATGTGGCGCAGTCCCAGAGGGAGGGGGTACTGTCACAGTGTGATGTGACACAGTCCCAGAGGGAGGTGGTACTGTCAGTGTGATGTGACGCAGTCCCAGAGGGGGCTGGCACTGTCAGTGTGATGTGGCGCAGTCCCACAGGGAGGATGTACTGTCAGTGTGATGTGACGCAGTCCCAGAGGGGGCTGGCACTGTCAGTGTGATGTGGCGCAGTCCCAGAGGGAGGTGGTACTGTCAGTGTGATGTGACGCAGTCCCAGAGGGATGTGGTACTGTCACAGTGTGATGTGACGCAGTCCCAGAGGGGGCTGGCACTGTCAGTGTGATGTGACGCAGTCCCAGAGAGAGGTGGTACTGTCACAGTGTGATGTGGCGCAGTCCCAGAGGGGGGTGGTACTGTCAGTGTGATGTGACGCAGTCCCAGAGGGAGGTGGTACTGTCACACTGTGATGTGGCGCAGTCCCAGAGGGGGCTGGCACTGTCAGTGTGATGTGGCGCAGTCCCAGAGGGAGGTGGTACTGTCACAGTGTGATGTGGCGCAGTCCCAGATGGAGGTGGTACAGTCAGTGTGATGTGACGCAGTCCCAGAGGGGGGTGGTACTGTCAGTGTGATGTGACGCAGTCCCAGAGGGGGGTGGTACTGTCAGTGTGATGTGGCGCAGACCCAGAGGGGGGTGGTACTGTCACAGTGTGATGTGGCGCTGTCCCAGAGGGAGGTGGTACTGTCAGTGTGATGTGACGCAGTCCCAGAGGGAGGTGATACTGTCACAGTGTGATGTGACGCAGTCCCAGAGGGGGGTGGTACTGTCAGTGTGATGTGGCGCAGTCCCAGAGGGGGGTGGTACTGGCAGTGTGATGTGACGCAGTCCCAGAGGGAGGTGGTACTGTCACAGTGTGATGTGACGCAGTCCCAGAGGGGGGTGGTACTGTCACAGTGTGATGTGGTGCAATCCCAGAGGGAGGTGGTACTGTCACAGTGTGATGTGACGCAGTCCCAGAGGGAGGTGGTACTGTCACAGTGTGATGTGACGCAGTCCCAGAGGGGGGTCGTACTGTCACAGTGTGATGTGACGCAGTCCCAGAGGGGGGTGGTACTGTCAGTGTGATGTGACGCAGTCCCAGAGGGGGGTGGTACTGTCAGTGTGATGTGACGCAGTCCCAGAGGGAGGTGGTACTGTCACAGTGTGATGTGGCACAGTCCCAGAGGGAGGTGATATTGTCACAGTGTGATGTGACGCAGTCCCAGAGGGAGGTGGTACTGTCAGTGTGATGTGACGCAGTCCCAGAGGGGGGTGGTACTGTCAGTGTGATGTGACACAGTCCCAGAGGGAGGTGGTACTGTCACAGTGTGATGTGACGCAGTCCCAGAGGGGGGTGGTACTGTCACAGTGTTATGTGACACAGTCCCAGAGGGAGGTGGTACTGTCACAGTGTGATGTGACGCAGTCCCGGAGGGGGGTGGTACTGTCACAGTGTGATGTGGTGCAATCCCAGAGGGGGCTGGCACTGTCAGTGTGATGTGACACAGTCCCAGAGGGGGGTGGTACTGTCACAGTGTGATGTGACGCAGTCCCAGAGGGGGTGGTACTGTCACAGTGTGATGTGACACAGTCCCTGAGGGAGGTGGTACTGTCAGTGTGATGTGACACAGTCCCAGAGGGGGGTGGTACTGTCAGTGTGATGAGACGCAGTCCCAGAGGGGGGTGGTACTGTCACAGTGTGATGTGACACAGTCCCAGAGGGAGGTGGTACTGTCACAGTGTGATGTGGCGCAGTCCCAGAGGGAGGTGGTACAGTCACAGTGTGATGTGGCGCAGTCCCAGAGGGGGGTGGTACTGTCACAGTGTGATGTGACGCAGTCCGAGAGGGGGGTCGTACTGTCAGTGTGATGTGACGCAGTCCCAGAGGGAGGTGGTACTGTCACAGTGTGATGTGGCGCAGTCCCAGAGGGGGGTGGTACTGTCAGTGTGATGTGACGCAGTCCCAGAGGGGGGTGGTACTGTCACAGTGTGATGTGGTGCAATCCCAGAGGGAGGTGGTACTGTCACAGTGTGATGTGACGCAGTCCCAGAGGGAGGTGGTACTGTCACAGTGTGATGTGACGCAGTCCCAGAGGGGGGTCGTACTGTCACAGTGTGATGTGACGCAGTCCCAGAGGGGGGTGGTACTGTCAGTGTGATGTGACGCAGTCCCAGAGGGGGGTGGTACTGTCAGTGTGATGTGACGCAGTCCCAGAGGGAGGTGGTACTGTCACAGTGTGATGTGGCACAGTCCCAGAGGGAGGTGATATTGTCACAGTGTGATGTGACGCAGTCCCAGAGGGAGGTGGTACTGTCAGTGTGATGTGACGCAGTCCCAGAGGGGGGTGGTACTGTCAGTGTGATGTGACACAGTCCCAGAGGGAGGTGGTACTGTCACAGTGTGATGTGACGCAGTCCCAGAGGGGGGTGGTACTGTCACAGTGTTATGTGACACAGTCCCAGAGGGAGGTGGTACTGTCACAGTGTGATGTGACGCAGTCCCGGAGGGGGGTGGTACTGTCACAGTGTGATGTGGTGCAATCCCAGAGGGGGCTGGCACTGTCAGTGTGATGTGACACAGTCCCAGAGGGGGGTGGTACTGTCACAGTGTGATGTGACGCAGTCCCAGAGGGGGTGGTACTGTCACAGTGTGATGTGACACAGTCCCTGAGGGAGGTGGTACTGTCAGTGTGATGTGACACAGTCCCAGAGGGGGGTGGTACTGTCAGTGTGATGAGACGCAGTCCCAGAGGGGGGTGGTACTGTCACAGTGTGATGTGACACAGTCCCAGAGGGAGGTGGTACTGTCACAGTGTGATGTGGCGCAGTCCCAGAGGGAGGTGGTACAGTCACAGTGTGATGTGGCGCAGTCCCAGAGGGGGGTGGTACTGTCACAGTGTGATGTGACGCAGTCCGAGAGGGGGGTCGTACTGTCAGTGTGATGTGACGCAGTCCCAGAGGGAGGTGGTACTGTCACAGTGTGATGTGGCGCAGTCCCAGAGGGGGGTGGTACTGTCAGTGTGATGTGACGCAGTCCCAGAGGGAGGTGGTACTGTCACAGTGTGATGTGGCGCAGTCCCAGAGGGGGGTGGTACTGTCAGTGTGATGTGACGCAGTCCCAGAGGGAGGTGGTACTGTCACAGTGTGATGTGGCGCAGTCCCAGAGGGAGGTGGTACTGTCAGTGTGATGTGACGCAGTCCCAGAGGGAGGTGGTACTGTCACAGTGTGATGTGGCGCAGTCCCTGAGGGGGGTGGTACTGTCAGTGTGATGTGACGCAGTCCCAGAGGGAGGTGGTACTGTCACAGTGTGATGTGGCGCAGTCCCAGAGGGTGTGGTGTTGGGTGTTCTGACACACAGATGAGCCAACACAGTTGCATATGGTACAACGCTTCTTTATTTAAACTCACTATTTACAACTTGGTCTTTGCACTCTGCACGTGGGGGGCTCCCTGCTTGTGGTGTTTCAACAGCTCTTTCTGTTCCCTTCTCCCCAGACCTACTGACCTCCAGGTGTCGTGCTCGTGCTTTTTATGTGGTTGGTGTTCTTGTCTGTGATTGGTTGTGGTGTTGTGTACTCTGATTTGCCTGTTAGTGTGTCCATCATGATGTGTGTGTTTGAATATCATGACATCCCCCCTTTTTGCAAAGATATGTGCCTACGTGGTAATAAATATGATCGTGACGTGAGTGCATCTAAGAGTGTGTGTGTGTCGTGTGCAGCATGTGTCTATGACGGAACTATGTACATGGGGACGATGTCGAGTGCGTCACATGAATCCAGTTGTACCATAACATAACAGAAATGCGAACGAGAGAAGAAGAAAAAAAAATTTGAACAGTTGTCCAGTCAGACGACATCTGGAACGATAAACAACAACAGGTTATCATGTAAAATTGTCCAACTTATTAAACATATGAACTGTATTATAAGTCCATTCTAATGGGTTTGCGACGAATTCGGGTTGACCGCCTTAAGGGTGGATCAAGAACCACCGGCTGCTGTGCAGGCATGGCCATGGGTGGCGATGAAAAGGGCGTGATGTGCGGCAGCTCCACAAAGTCATCCTCGGAAGCCTGTTGAGGATCTGGCGTGTTGTGTGGCTGTGAGCGTGGAAGTCGGCGAAGGGCGCGCCGATTGCGGCGACGCACGGAACCATCCGGCATGCGAACCAGGAACGAGCGGGGAGCCACTTGTCGGAGGACTTCGGCCGGTGCTGACCAGCCACCATACGGTTGATGGACGCGTACTTTGTCTCCGGAGGACAGGGGGGGCAGGTCCGTCGCTCGTGTGTCGTACCGACCTTTCTGGCGATCACGCTGCAGTTGCATGTTCCGAAGAACCGCCTCATGGTCTGTTGTCGGTGCCAGGACGGAAGGTACCGTCGTCCTGAGGGAGCGACCCATTAGTAGCTGCGCTGGCGAGAGGCCCGTGGATAACGGGGCCGATCGATAGGCCAGCAAGGCAAGGTTAAAGTCCGATCCGGCATCAGCCGCCTTGCACAGGAGCCGCTTTGCGATGTGGACACCCTTTTCAGCCTTCCCGTTCGATTGTGGATGCAGAGGGCTGGATGTCACATGAGTGAAACCATATGCTGCGGCAAAGGACGACCATTCACGGCTGGCAAAACAAGGTCCATTGTCTGACATGACAGTCCTTGGAATGCCATGGCGAGCAAACGTTTCCTTGCAGGCCCCAATGACTGCGGACGACGTCAGATCATGGAGAGGCATGACTTCCGGGTAGTTTGAGAAGTAGTCTATAATAACAATGTAATCTCTGCCGAGCGCGTGAAATAGGTCAACACCCACCTTCGCCCAGGGGGACGTCACCATCTCGTGTGGTAGAAGTGTTTCCGGAGGTTGCGCTGGCTGAAACCTCTGACAGGTTGTGCAGTTGAGCACCATGTTGGCTATGTCTTCATTAATACCCGGCCAATATACCGCCTCCCGGGCCCTTCGTCTGCATTTTTCGACGCCCAAGTGGCCTTCGCGTAGTTGACGAAGAATCATCTGGCGCACACTGTGTGGAATGACGATCCTATGCGATTTCATAAGGACCCCGTCTATATTGGTGAGATCATCTCGCACATTATAAAACTGGGGGCACTGCCCTTTTAGCCACCCTTCCGTCATGTGGCGCATCACTCGCTGCAGCAGAGGGTCAGTCGCCGTCTCTGCGCGTATGTGGGCCAGACTAGGATCATCAGCTGGCATATTTGCTGCTGTCAGAGTCACGTGTGCCTCAATTTGACGCACGAACCCCTCTGCATCTGGTGGTGTGCTCACTGCTCGGGAAAGAGTGTCCGCCACGATGAGTTCCTTCCCCGGAGTGTAGATCAGTTCAAAATCGTACCTCCTGAGTTTGAGTAAGATGCGCTGGAGGCGAGGAGTCATGTCGTTCAGGTCTTTGTTAATGATGTTGACCAGGGGGCGGTGGTCAGTTTCGACCGTGAATCGTGGCAGGCCATACACATAGTCGTGGAACTTGTCCAGTCCAGTTAACAAGCCCAGGCATTCTTTTTCGATTTGCGCGTAGCGCTGTTCGGTAGGGGTCATGGCTCGTGAGGCATACGCAACCGGAGCCCATGATGACGTGCTGTCTTTTTGCAGGAGTACCGCTCCAATACCAGATTGGCTGGCGTCTGTTGAGATCTTTGTAGGGCGAGTCGTGTCAAAGAAGGCCAGCACTGGTGCCGTGACCAGTTTGTGCTTGAGCTCCTCCCATTCCCGCTGATGCGACTGGTGCCAGTTGAATTCCGTCGATTTTTTTACGAGATGGCGCATGTTTGTTGTATGAGAAGCCAGGTTGGGAATGAACTTCCCAAGGAAGTTGACCATGCCCAGGAATCTTAAGACAGCCTTCTTGTCAGCCGGTCGTGGCATGGCTGTGATGGCGCTAACCTTGTCTGCATCGGGACGGACCCCGGACCTTGAGATGTGGTCCCCGAGGAATTTCAGCTCCGTCTGGCCGAAAGCACACTTCGCACGGTTGAGACGCAGGCCATTTTGCCGTATGCGGGTGAAGACACGTCGAAGACGATGCATGTGTTCCTGCGGAGTGGTGGACCAAATGATGATATCGTCCACATATACACGTACCCCTTCGATGCCTTCCATCATCTGCTCCATAATGCGGTGGAATACTTCAGATGCCGAAATGATGCCGAATGGCATCCGGTTGTAGCAGAATCTGCCAAAAGGGGTGTTGAATGTGCATAGTCTTCGGCTGGCCGGGTCCAGTTTGATCTGCCAGAATCCTTTGGACGCATCCAATTTAGTGAATATGTTGGCTCGCGCCATCTCGCTGGTGAGGTCTTCTCGTTTCGGGATGGGATAGTGTTCCCGCATGATGTTGTTGTTCAGATCTTTTGGATCTATACATATACGGAGCTCGCCAGAGGGCTTCTTTACACAGACCATGGAGCTGACCCATGGCGTGGGCTCCGTGACCTTGGATAGGACCCCTTGGTCCTGAAGAATCTGCAGTTGTGCCTTGAGGCGGTCTTTGAGAGGCGCAGGAACCCTGCGAGGTGCGTGAACGACAGGGATGGCGTCCGGTCTGAGTCGAATCTTGTACGTGTGTGGCAATGTCCCCATGCCTTCAAAAACCTCCTGGTTGTGAGCGAGGAGGGAATGGAGATTCGCGTGGAACTCAGCATCCGGGAAGTCGGATATCTCATCTGGAGAGAGAGACATGATGCGCTGTACCAGGTGAAGGACCTTACACGCTTGTGCGCCCAGTAACGAGTCCTTTGATGAGCCCACAACTTCGAAGGGGAGTGTGGCCGTGTACCTCTTGTGAGTCACCTGTAGCTGGCAAGATCCTATGGACGGGATAACGTTCCCGTTATAGTCAACCATCTTGAGCCGGGATGGCGTGATGGGTGGTTTGACCTTCATGGCCTGGACTGCAGAGTAAGCAATCAGGTTGGCGGATGCGCCGGTGTCCAGACGGAAGGCGACGCGCGATCGGTTGACCGTCAGGGTGGCACACCACTCATCGTCTGGATTGATGGCATTGACCTTGTTGACATCAATGACGGCAACTCGGAAGTCATCCTGGTCATCTGCATCACTTAATTGGAAGTCTTGATGCGTGGGCTGGACGGTCCTGACTCGTGTGCGAGGTTGTCGAGGATGCGCCGGATCCATGGGTTGAGCCGCACGACAGCGGGCTGCATAGTGGCCTATCATGGCACATCTGTTGCACTGTCGGTTTTTTGCAGGACATTGCCCTTTTAAGTGTAGACCTCCACAATTTCTGCACGTCATGACGTCACGGCGTTCGTTGCGCCACTGCGCATGCGCAGTGCGATCTTGCGGTGGGCGCGCCTGCGCAGTGCGTCCCTCGTTGTGGCCGTTATTTTTGGCGCGCACCTGCGCGGGAGACCGCGAAAAGCGCGGGAAGCGGCCGCTGTCGTCCGGGCCGTGGGGCGGGAAGAAATCGACGGCCTGGATGCGTTCAACGTCGTGGGCGGCCTGGCTTGCCGATTCGACGGCTGGGGGACCCCCTCCGTGCCAACTCGGACGCCTGAAATCGGGCAAAACGGCAGGTAGCATCTTCATGGAGGACACAGGCTTCCACAGCAGACGCTAAGGTGCGGCTCTTTATTTTAAGAAGCTGCTGGCGTAGGCCACTAGAGGCAACGCCAAAAACAATCTGGTCCCTGATCATGGACTCTGTAGTGGTGCCGTAACCGCAGGACTGCGCTAGAATCCGGAGGTGCGTCAAAAAGGGTTGAAAAAGCTCCTCCTTACCTTGCAGGCGTTGCTGAAAGATGTATCTTTCAAAACTTTCGTTTACTTCAACTTGAAAGTGCTGGTCCAGTTTGAGGATGACCGTGTCATATTTGGCCTGGTTTTCGCCTTCTTCGAACACCAGTGAATTAAAGACATCGTTTGGGTGGGGGCCTGCGTAGAAGAGGAGCATTGCAATCTTCGAATCATCCGAGGCATTCTGTTTTTCGGTGGCACGGATGTACAGGTCAAATCGCTGCCTGTAGAGCTTCCAGTTGGTGCCTAGGTTCCCCGTGACTTGCATCGGCTGCGGTTTGCCGGTGTGGTCCATGTCCAGAATGGCAGGTTAGTAGGCAGGTATCGATCCACTCCTGTACCATGTGGTGTTGGGTGTTCTGACACACAGATGAGCCAACACAGTTGCATATGGTACAACGCTTCTTTATTTAAACTCACTATTTACAACTTGGTCTTTGCACTCTGCACGTGGGGGGCTCCCTGCTTGTGGTGTTTCAACAGCTCTTTCTGTTCCCTTCTCCCCAGACCTACTGACCTCCAGGTGTCGTGCTCGTGCTTTTTATGTGGTTGGTGTTCTTGTCTGTGATTGGTTGTGGTGTTGTGTACTCTGATTTGCCTGTTAGTGTGTCCATCATGATGTGTGTGTTTGAATATCATGACAGAGGGGGATGGCACTGTCAGTGTGAAGTGGCGCAGTCCCAGAGGGAGGTGGTACTGTCACAGTGTGATGTGGCGCAGTCCCAGAGGGAGGTGGTACAGTCAGTGTGATGTGACGCAGTCCCAGAGCGGGGTGGTACTGTCAGTGTGATGTGACGCAGTCCCAGAGGGGGGTGGTACTGTCAGTGTGATGTGGCGCAGACACAGAGGGGGGTGGTACTGTCACAGTGTGATGTGGCGCTGTCCCAGAGGGGGGTGGTACTGTCAGTGTGATGTGACGCAGTCCCAGTGGGAGGTGGTACTGTCACAGTGTGATGTGGCACAGTCCCAGAGGGAGGTGGTACTGTCAGTGTGATGTGGCGCTGTCCCAGAGGGAGGTGGTACTGTCAGTGTGATGTGACGCAGTCCCAGAGGGAGGTGATACTGTCACAGTGTGATGTGACGCACTCCCAGAGGGGGGTGGTACTGTCAGTGTGATGTGGCGCAGTCCCAGATGGGGGTGGTACTGGCAGTGTGATGTGACGCAGTCCCAGAGGGAGGTGGTACTGTCACAGTGTGATGTGACGCAGTCCCAGAGGGGGGTGGTACTGTCAGTGTGATGTGACGCAGTCCCAGAGGGAGGTGGTACTGTCACAGTGTGATGTGGCGCAGTCCCAGAGGGAGGGGGTACTGTCACAGTGTGATGTGACACAGTCCCAGAGGGAGGTGGTACTGTCAGTGTGATGTGACGCAGTCCCAGAGGGAGGTGGTACTGTCACAGTGTGATGTGGCGCAGTCCCAGAGGGAGGTGGTACTGTCACAGTGTGATGTGGCGCAGTCCCAGAGGGGGGTCGTACTGTCACAGTGTGATGTGACGCAGTCCCAGAGGGGGGTGGTACTGTCAGTGTGATGTGACGCAGTCCCAGAGGGAGGTGGTCCTGTCACAGTGTGATGTGACGCAGTCCCAGAGGGGGGTCGTACTGTCACAGTGTGATGTGACGCAGTCCCAGAGGGGGGTGGTACTGTCAGTGTGATGTGACGCAGTCCCAGAGGGAGGTCGTTCTGTCACAGTGTGATGTGGCGCAGTCCCAGAGGGAGGTGATATTGTCACAGTGTGATGTGACGCAGTCCCAGAGGGAGGAGGTACTGTCAGTGTGATGTGACACAGTCCCAGAGGGAGGTGGTACTGTCACAGTGTGATGTGACGCAGTCCCAGAGGGGGGTGGTACTGTCAGTGTGATGTGACACAGTCCCAGAGGGAGGTGGTACTGTCACAGTGTGATGTGACGCAGTCCCAGAGGGGGGTGGTACTGTCACAGTGTGATGAGACACAGTCCCAGACGGGTGTGGTACTGTCACAGTGTGATGTGACACAGTCCCAGAGGGAGGTGGTACTGTCACAGTGTGATGTGGCGCAGTCCCAGAGGGAGGTGGTACAGTCACAGTGTGATGTGGCACAGTCCCAGAGGGGGGTGGTACTGTCACAGTGTGATGTGACGCAGTCCCAGAGGGGGGTCGTACTGTCAGTGTGATGTGACGCAGTCCCAGAGGGAGGTGGTACTGTCAGTGTGATGTGACGCAGTCCCAGAGGGAGGTGGTACTGTCAGTGTGATGTGACGCAGTCCCAGAGGGAGGTGATACTGTAACAGTGTGATGTGGCACAGTCCCTGAGGGAGATGATACTGTCACAGTGTGATGTGACGCAGTCCCAGAGGGAGGTGGTACTGTCAGTGTGATTTGGCGCAGTCCCAGAGGGGGGTGGTACTGTCAGTGTGATGTGGCGCAGTCCCAGAGGGAGGTGGTACTGTCACAGTGTGATGTGGCACAGTACCAGAGGGGGGTGGTACTGTCAGTGTGATGTGACGCAGTCCCAGAGGGAGGCGGTACTGTCAGTGTGATGTGACGCAGTCCCAGAGGGAGGTGATACTGTCACAGTGTGATGTGGCGCAGTCCCAGAGGGGGGTGGTACTGTCAGTGTGATGTGACGCAGTCCCAGAGGGAGGAGGTACTGTCACAGTGTGATGTGACGCAGTCCCAGAGGGAGATGGTACTGTCACAGTGTGATGTGGCGCAGTCCCAGAGGGGGGTGGTCCTGTCAGTGTGATGTGACGCAGTCCCAGAGGGAGGTGGTACTGTCAGTGTGATGTGACGCAGTCCCAGAGGGAGGTGATACCGTCACAGTGTGATGTGGCGCAGTCCCAGAGGGGGGTGGCACTGTCAGTGTGATGTGACGCAGTCCCAGAGGGAGGTGACACTGTCACAGTGTGATGTGGCGCAGTCCCAGAGGGGGGTGGCACTGTCAGTGTGATGTGACGCAGTCCCAGAGGGGGGTGGTACTGTCACAGTGTGATGTGACGCAGTCCCAGAGGGAGGTGGTACTGTCACAGTGTGATGTGGCGCAGTCCCAGAGGGAGGTGGTACAGTCACAGTGTGATGTGGCACAGTCCCAGAGGGGGGTGGTACTGTCACAGTGTGATGTGACGCAGTCCCAGAGGGGGGTCGTACTGTCAGTGTGATGTGACGCAGTCCCAGAGGGAGGTGGTACTGTCAGTGTGATGTGACGCAGTCCCAGAGGGAGGTGGTATTGTCAGTGTGATGTGACGCAGTCCCAGAGGGAGGTGATACTGTAACAGTGTGATGTGGCACAGTCCCTGAGGGAGATGATACTGTCACAGTGTGATGTGACGCAGTCCCAGAGGGAGGTGGTACTGTCAGTGTGATTTGGCGCAGTCCCAGAGGGGGGTGGTACTGTCAGTGTGATGTGGCGCAGTCCCAGAGGGAGGTGGTACTGTCACAGTGTGATGTGGCACAGTACCAGAGGGGGGTGGTACTGTCAGTGTGATGTGACGCAGTCCCAGAGGGAGGCGGTACTGTCAGTGTGATGTGACGCAGTCCCAGAGGGAGGTGATACTGTCACAGTGTGATGTGGCGCAGTCCCAGAGGGGGGTGGTACTGTCAGTGTGATGTGACGCAGTCCCAGAGGGAGGAGGTACTGTCACAGTGTGATGTGACGCAGTCCCAGAGGGAGATGGTACTGTCACAGTGTGATGTGGCGCAGTCCCAGAGGGGGGTGGTCCTGTCAGTGTGATGTGACGCAGTCCCGGGGGTGAGGTGGTACTGTCAGTGTGATGTGACGCAGTCCCAGAGGGAGGTGATACCGTCACAGTGTGATGTGGCGCAGTCCCAGAGGGGGGTGGCACTGTCAGTGTGATGTGACGCAGTCCCAGAGGGAGGTGACACTGTCACAGTGTGATGTGGCGCAGTCCCAGAGGGGGGTGGCACTGTCAGTGTGATGTGACGCAGTCCCAGAGGGGGGTGGTACTGTCACAGTGTGATGTGACGCAGTCCCAGAGGGAGGTGGTACTGTCAGAGTGTGATGTGGCGCAGTCCCAGAGGGAGGTGGTACTGTCACAGTGTGATGTGGCACAGTCCCAGAGGGGGGTGGTACTTTCAGAGTGTGATGTGGCGCAGTCCCAGAGGGGGGTGGCACTGTCAGTGTGATGTGACGCAGTCCCAGAGGGGGGTGGTACTGTCACAGTGTGATGTGACGCAGTCCCAGAGGGGGGTGGCACTGTCAGTGTGATGTGACGCAGTCCCAGAGGGAGGTGGACCTGTCACAGTGTGATGTGACGCAGTCCCAGAGGGGGGTGGCACTGTCAGTGTGATGTGACGCAGTCCCAGAGGGGGGTGGTACTGTCAGTGTGATGTGACGCAGTCCCAGAGGGAGGTGGTACTGTCACAGTGTGATGTGACGCAGTCCCAGAGGGAGGTGGTACAGTCACAGTGTGATGTGGTGCAGTCCCAGAGGGGGGTGGCACTGTCACAGTGTGATGTGGCGCAGTCCCAGAGGGGGGTGGTACTGTCAGTGTGATGTGGCACAGTCCCAGAGGGGGGTGGCACTGTCACAGTGTGATGTGGCGCAGTCCCAGAGGGGGGTGGCACTGTCACAGTGTGATGTGGCGCAGTCCCAGAGGGAGGTGGTACTGTCACAGTGTGATTTGACGCAGTCCCATAGGAGGTGGTACTGTCAGTGTGATGTGGCGCAGTCCCAGAGGGGGGTGGTACTGTCACAGTGTGATGTGACGCAGTCCCAGAGGGGGGTGGCACTGTCACAGTGTGATGTGGCGCAGTCCCAGAGGGGGGTGGTACTGTCAGTGTGATGTGGCACAGTCCCAGAGGGGGGGTGGTACTGTCAGTGTGATGTGACGCAGTCCCAGAGGGAGGTGGTACTGTCACAGTGTGATGTGGCGCAGTCCCAGAGGGGGGGTGGTACTGTCAGTGTGATGTGACGCAGTCCCAGAGGGGGGTGGTACTGTCACAGTGTGATGTGGCGCAGTCCCAGAGGGGGGTGGTACTGTCACAGTGTGATGTGGCGCAGTCCCAGAGGGGGGTGGTACTGTCACAGTGTGATGTGACGCAGTCCCAGTGGGAGGTGGTACTGTCACAGTTCTGATGTGTCGTAGTCCCAGAGGGGGGTGGCACTGTCAGTGTGATGTGGCACACTCCCAGAGGGAGGTGGTACTGTCACAGTATGATGTGACGCTGTCCCAAAGCGGGGTGGTACTATCACACTGCGATGTGATGCAATCCCAGAGGCGGGTGGTACTGTCACAGTGTGATGAGACGCAGTCCCAGAGGGAGGAGGTACTGTCACAGTGTGATGTGGCACAGTCCATGAGGGGGGTGGTACAGTCAGTGTGATGTGACGCAGTCCCAGAGCGGGGTGGTACTGTCAGTGTGATGTGACGCAGTCCCAGAGGGAGGTGGTCCTGTCAGTGTGATGTGGCGCAGACACAGAGGGGGGTGGTACTGTCACAGTGTGATGTGGCGCTGTCCCAGAGGGGGGTGGTACTGTCAGTGTGATGTGACGCAGTCCCAGTGGGAGGTGGTACTGTCACAGTGTGATGTGGCACAGTCCCAGAGGGAGGTGGTACTGTCAGTGTGATGTGGCGCTGTCCCAGAGGGAGGTGGTACTGTCAGTGTGATGTGACGCAGTCCCAGAGGGAGGTGATACTGTCACAGTGTGATGTGACGCACTCCCAGAGGGGGGTGGTACTGTCAGTGTGATGTGGCGCAGTCCCAGATGGGGGTGGTACTGGCAGTGTGATGTGACGCAGTCCCAGAGGGAGGTGGTACTGTCACAGTGTGATGTGACGCAGTCCCAGAGGGGGGTGGTACTGTCAGTGTGATGTGACGCAGTCCCAGACGGAGGTGGTACTGTCACAGTGTGATGTGGCGCAGTCCCAGAGGGAGGGGGTACTGTCACAGTGTGATGTGACACAGTCCCAGAGGGAGGTGGTACTGTCAGTGTGATGTGACGCAGTCCCAGAGGGAGGTGGTACTGTCACAGTGTGATGTGGCGCAGTCCCAGAGGGAGGTGGTACTGTCACAGTGTGATGTGACGCAGTCCCAGAGGGGGGTCGTACTGTCACAGTGTGATGTGACGCAGTCCCAGAGGGGGGTGGTACTGTCAGTGTGATGTGACGCAGTCCCAGAGGGAGGTGGTACTGTCACAGTGTGATGTGACGCAGTCCCAGAGGGGGGTCGTACTGTCACAGTGTGATGTGACGCAGTCCCAGAGGGGGGTGGTACTGTCAGTGTGATGTGACGCAGTCCCAGAGGGAGGTCGTTCTGTCACAGTGTGATGTGGCGCAGTCCCAGAGGGAGGTGATATTGTCACAGTGTGATGTGACGCAGTCCCAGAGGGAGGAGGTACTGTCAGTGTGATGTGACACAGTCCCAGAGGGAGGTGGTACTGTCACAGTGTGATGTGACGCAGTCCCAGAGGGGGGTGGTACTGTCAGTGTGATGTGACACAGTCCCAGAGGGAGGTGGTACTGTCACAGTGTGATGTGACGCAGTCCCAGAGGGGGGTGGTACTGTCACAGTGTGATGAGACACAGTCCCAGAGGGGTGTGGTACTGTCACAGTGTGATGTGACACAGTCCCAGAGGGAGGTGGTACTGTCACAGTGTGATGTGGCGCAGTCCCAGAGGGAGGTGGTACAGTCACAGTGTGATGTGGCACAGTCCCAGAGGGGGGTGGTACTGTCACAGTGTGATGTGACGCAGTCCCAGAGGGGGGTCGTACTGTCAGTGTGATGTGACGCAGTCCCAGAGGGAGGTGGTACTGTCAGTGTGATGTGACGCAGTCCCAGAGGGAGGTGGTACTGTCAGTGTGATGTGACGCAGTCCCAGAGGGAGGTGATACTGTAACAGTGTGATGTGGCACAGTCCCTGAGGGAGATGATACTGTCACAGTGTGATGTGACGCAGTCCCAGAGGGAGGTGGTACTGTCAGTGTGATTTGGCGCAGTCCCAGAGGGGGGTGGTACTGTCAGTGTGATGTGGCGCAGCCCCAGAGGGAGGTGGTACTGTCACAGTGTGATGTGGCACAGTACCAGAGGGGGGTGGTACTGTCAGTGTGATGTGACGCAGTCCCAGAGGGAGGCGGTACTGTCAGTGTGATGTGACGCAGTCCCAGAGGGAGGTGATACTGTCACAGTGTGATGTGGCGCAGTCCCAGAGGGGGGTGGTACTGTCAGTGTGATGTGACGCAGTCCCAGAGGGAGGAGGTACTGTCACAGTGTGATGTGACGCAGTCCCAGAGGGAGGTGGTACTGTCACAGTGTGATGTGGCGCAGTCCCAGAGGGGGGTGGTCCTGTCAGTGTGATGTGACGCAGTCCCAGAGGGAGGTGGTACTGTCAGTGTGATGTGACGCAGTCCCAGAGGGAGGTGATACTGTCACAGTGTGATGTGGCGCAGTCCCAGAGGGGGGTGGCACTGTCAGTGTGATGTGACGCAGTCCCAGAGGGAGGTGATACTGTCACAGTGTGATGTGGCGCAGTCCCAGAGGGGGGTGGCACTGTCAGTGTGATGTGACGCAGTCCCAGAGGGGGGTGGTACTGTCACAGTGTGATGTGACGCAGTCCCAGAGGGAGGTGGTACTGTCAGAGTGTGATGTGGCGCAGTCCCAGAGGGAGGTGGTACTGTCACAGTGTGATGTGGCACAGTCCCAGAGGGGGGTGGTACTTTCAGAGTGTGATCTGGCGCAGTCCCAGAGGGGGGTGGCACTGTCAGTGTGATGTGACGCAGTCCCAGAGGGGGGTGGTACTGTCACAGTGTGATGTGACGCAGTCCCAGAGGGGGGTGGCACTGTCAGTGTGATGTGACGCAGTCCCAGAGGGAGGTGGTACTGTCACAGTGTGATGTGACGCAGTCCCAGAGTGGGTTGGCACTGTCAGTGTGATGTGACGCAGTCCCAGAGGGGGGTGGTACTGTCAGTGTGCTGTGACGCAGTCCCCGAGGGAGGTGGTACTGTCACAGTGTGATGTGACGCAGTCCCAGAGGGAGGTGGTACAGCCACAGTGTGATGTGGTGCAGTCCCAGAGGGGGGTGGCACTGTCACAGTGTGATGTGGCGCAGTCCCAGAGGGGGGTGGTACTGTCAGTGTGATGTGGCACAGTCCCAGAGGGGGGTGGCACTGTCACAGTGTGATGTGGCGCAGTCCCAGAGGGGGGTGGCACTGTCACAGTGTGATGTGGCGCAGTCCCAGAGGGAGGTGGTACTGTCACAGTGTGATGTGACGCAGTCCCATAGGAGGTGGTACTGTCAGTGTGATGTGGCGCAGTCCCAGAGAGGGGTGGTACTGTCACAGTGTGATGTGACGCAGTCCCAGAGGGGGGTGGCACTGTCACAGTGTGATGTGGCGCAGTCCCAGAGGGGGGTGGTACTGTCAGTGTGATGTGGCACAGTCCCAGAGGGGGGGTGGTACTGTCAGTGTGATGTGACGCAGTCCCAGATGGAGGTGGTACTGTCACAGTGTGATGTGGCGCAGTCCCAGAGGGGGGGTGGTACTGTCAGTGTGATGTGACGCAGTCCCAGAGGGGGGTGGTACTGTCACTGTGTGATGTGGCGCAGTCCCAGAGGGGGGTGGTACTGTCACAGTGTGATGTGGCGCAGTCCCAGAGGGGGATGGTACTGTCACAGTGTGATGTGACGCAGTCCCAGTGGGAGGTGGTACTGTCACAGTGTGATGTGGCACAGTCCCAGAGGGAGGTGGTACTGTCAGTGTGATGTGGCGCTGTCCCAGAGGGAGGTGGTACTGTCAGTGTGATGTGACGCAGTCCCAGAGGGAGGTGATACTGTCACAGTGTGATGTGACGCACTCCCAGAGGGGGGTGGTACTGTCAGTGTGATGTGGCGCAGTCCCAGATGGGGGTGGTACTGGCAGTGTGATGTGACGCAGTCCCAGAGGGAGGTGGTACTGTCACAGTGTGATGTGACCCAGTCCCAGAGGGGGGTGGTACTGTCAGTGTGATGTGACGCAGTCCCAGAGGGAGGTGGTACTGTCACAGTGTGATGTGGCGCAGTCCCAGAGGGAGGGGGTACTGTCACAGTGTGATGTGACACAGTCCCAGAGGGAGGTGGTACTGTCAGTGTGATGTGACGCAGTCCCAGAGGGAGGTGGTACTGTCACAGTGTGATGTGGCGCAGTCCCAGAGGGAGGTGGTACTGTCACAGTGGGATGTGACGCAGTCCCAGAGGGGGGTCGTACTGTCACAGTGTGATGTGACGCAGTCCCAGAGGGGGGTGGTACTGTCAGTGTGATGTGACGCAGTCCCAGAGGGAGGTGGTACTGTCACAGTGTGATGTGACGCAGTCCCAGAGGGGGGTCGTACTGTCACAGTGTGATGTGACGCAGTCCCAGAGGGGGGTGGTACTGTCAGTGTGATGTGACGCAGTCCCAGAGGGAGGTCGTTCTGTCACAGTGTGATGTGGCGCAGTCCCAGAGGGAGGTGATATTGTCACAGTGTGATGTGACGCAGTCCCAGAGGGAGGAGGTACTGTCAGTGTGATGTGACACAGTCCCAGAGGGAGGTGGTACTGTCACAGTGTGATGTGACGCAGTCCCAGAGGGGGGTGGTACTGTCAGTGTGATGTGACACAGTCCCAGAGGGAGGTGGTACTGTCACAGTGTGATGTGACGCAGTCCCAGAGGGGGGTGGTACTGTCACAGTGTGATGAGACACAGTCCCAGAGGGGTGTGGTACTGTCACAGTGTGATGTGACACAGTCCCAGAGGGAGGTGGTACTGTCACAGTGTGATGTGGCGCAGTCCCAGAGGGAGGTGGTACAGTCACAGTGTGATGTGGCACAGTCCCAGAGGGGGGTGGTACTGTCACAGTGTGATGTGACGCAGTCCCAGAGGGGGGTCGTACTGTCAGTGTGATGTGACGCAGTCCCAGAGGGAGGTGGTACTGTCAGTGTGATGTGACGCAGTCCCAGAGGGAGGTGGTACTGTCAGTGTGATGTGACGCAGTCCCAGAGGGAGGTGATACTGTAACAGTGTGATGTGGCACAGTCCCTGAGGGAGATGATACTGTCACAGTGTGATGTGACGCAGTCCCAGAGGGAGGTGGTACTGTCAGTGTGATTTGGCGCAGTCCCAGAGGGGGGTGGTACTGTCAGTGTGATGTGGCGCAGTCCCAGAGGGAGGTGGTACTGTCACAGTGTGATGTGGCACAGTACCAGAGGGGGGTGGTACTGTCAGTGTGATGTGACGCAGTCCCAGAGGGAGGCGGTACTGTCAGTGTGATGTGACGCAGTCCCAGAGGGAGGTGATACTGTCACAGTGTGATGTGGCGCAGTCCCAGAGGGGGGTGGTACTGTCAGTGTGATGTGACGCAGTCCCAGAGGGAGGAGGTACTGTCACAGTGTGATGTGACGCAGTCCCAGAGGGAGGTGGTACTGTCACAGTGTGATGTGGCGCAGTCCCAGAGGGGGGTGGTCCTGTCAGTGTGATGTGACGCAGTCCCAGAGGGAGGTGGTACTGTCAGTGTGATGTGACGCAGTCCCAGAGGGAGGTGATACTGTCACAGTGTGATGTGGCGCAGTCCCAGAGGGGGGTGGCACTGTCAGTGTGATGTGACGCAGTCCCAGAGGGAGGTGATACTGTCACAGTGTGATGTGGCGCAGTCCCAGAGGGGGGTGGCACTGTCAGTGTGATGTGACGCAGTCCCAGAGGGGGGTGGTACTGTCACAGTGTGATGTGACGCAGTCCCAGAGGGAGGTGGTACTGTCAGAGTGTGATGTGGCGCAGTCCCAGAGGGAGGTGGTACTGTCACAGTGTGATGTGGCACAGTCCCAGAGGGGGGTGGTACTTTCAGAGTGTGATCTGGCGCAGTCCCAGAGGGGGGTGGCACTGTCAGTGTGATGTGACGCAGTCCCAGAGGGGGGTGGTACTGTCACAGTGTGATGTGACGCAGTCCCAGAGGGGGGTGGCACTGTCAGTGTGATGTGACGCAGTCCCAGAGGGAGGTGGTACTGTCACAGTGTGATGTGACGCAGTCCCAGAGTGGGTTGGCACTGTCAGTGTGATGTGACGCAGTCCCAGAGGGGGGTGGTACTGTCAGTGTGCTGTGACGCAGTCCCAGAGGGAGGTGGTACTGTCACAGTGTGATGTGACGCAGTCCCAGAGGGAGGTGGTACAGTCACAGTGTGATGTGGTGCAGTCCCAGAGGGGGGTGGCACTGTCACAGTGTGATGTGGCGCAGTCCCAGAGGGGGGTGATACTGTCAGTGTGATGTGGCACAGTCCCAGAGGGGGGTGGCACTGTCACAGTGTGATGTGGCGCAGTCCCAGAGGGGGGTGGCACTGTCACAGTGTGATGTGGCGCAGTCCCAGAGGGAGGTGGTACTGTCACAGTGTGATGTGACGCAGTCCCATAGGAGGTGGTACTGTCAGTGTGATGTGGCGCAGTCCCAGAGAGGGGTGGTACTGTCACAGTGTGATGTGACGCAGTCCCAGAGGGGGGTGGCACTGTCACAGTGTGATGTGGCGCAGTCCCAGAGGGGGGTGGTACTGTCAGTGTGATGTGGCACAGTCCCAGAGGGGGGGTGGTACTGTCAGTGTGATGTGACGCAGTCCCAGATGGAGGTGGTACTGTCACAGTGTGATGTGGCGCAGTCCCAGAGGGGGGGTGGTACTGTCAGTGTGATGTGACGCAGTCCCAGAGGGGGGTGGTACTGTCACTGTGTGATGTGGCGCAGTCCCAGAGGGGGGTGGTACTGTCACAGTGTGATGTGGCGCAGTCCCAGAGGGGGATGGTACTGTCACAGTGTGATGTGACGCAGTCCCAGTGGGAGGTGGTACTGTCACAGTTCTGATGTGTCGTAGTCCCAGAGGGGGGTGGCACTGTCAGTGTGATGTGGCACACTCCCAGAGGGAGGTGGTACTGTCACAGTATGATGTGACGCTATCCCAAAGGGGGGTGGTACTATCACACTGCGATGTGATGCAATCCCAGAGGCGGGTGGTACTGTCACAGTGTGATGAGACGCAGTCCCAGAGGGAGGAGGTACTGTCACAGTGTGATGTGGCACAGTCCCAGAGGCGGGTGGTACTGTCACAGTGTGATGTGACGCAGTCCCAGAGGGAGGTAGTACTGTCACAGTGTGATGTGGTGCAGTCCCAGAGGGAGGTGGTACTGTCACAGTGTGATGTGGCGCAGTCCCAGAGGGAGGTGGTACTGTCCCAGTGTGATTTGGCACAGTCCCAGAGGGGGGTGGTGCTGTCAATGTGATGTGGCGCAGTCCCAGAGAGGGGTCGTACTGTCACAGTGTGATGTGGCGCAGTCCCAGAGGGAGGTGGTACTGTCACAGTGTGATGTGGCACAGTCCCAGAGGGGGGTGGTGCTGTCAATGTGATGTGGCGCAGTCCCAGAGAGGGGTCGTACTGTCACAGTGTGATGTGGCGCAGTCCCAGAGAGGGGTCGTACTGTCACAGTGTGATGTGGCGCAATCCCAGAGGGAGGTGGTACTGTCACAGTGTGATGTGGCACAGTCCCAGAGGGGGGTGGTGCTGTCAATGTGATGTGGCGCAGTCCCAGAGGGAGGTGGTACTGTCACAGTGTGATGTGACGCAGTCCCAGAGGGGGGTGGTACTGTCACAGTGTGATGTGGCGCAGTCCCAGAGGGGGGTGGTACTGTCAGTGTGATGTGGCGCAGTCCCAGAGGGAGGTGGTACTGTCACAGTGTGATGTGACGCAGTCCCAGAGGGGGGTCGTACTGTCACAGTGTGATGTGGCGCAGTCCCAGAGGTAGGTGGTACTGTCACAGTGTGATGTGGCACAGTCCCAGAGGGAGGAGGTACTGTCAGTGTGATGTGACACAGTCCCAGAGGGAGGAGGTACTGTCAGTGTGATGTGGCGCAGTCCCAGAGGGAGGTGGTACTGTCACAGTGTGATGTGGCGCAGTCCCAGAGGTAGGTGGTACTGTCACAGTGTGATGTGGCACAGTCCCAGAGGGAGGAGGTACTGTCAGTGTGATGTGACACAGTCCCAGAGGGGGGTGGTACTGTCAGTATGATGTGGCGCAGTCCCAGAGGGAGGTGGTTCTGTCACAGTGTGATGTGACGCAGTCCCAGAGGGAGGTGGTTCTGTCACAGTGTGATGTGACTGTAGCGCACAAAGACTCCATGAGACGAAAAGAGTGAAGTCGATGAGGCTTTATTAAGCGTGTCTGTTCCCCAGCAGCCCGATAGTAAACTGGCCTGCGGGGGAAGGCACCGGCTTCTTATACTTCGCCTTCAGGGCAGAGTATGACGTCAACGGCCAACCAGGACCCGAGATCTGTCAGCCAATGACATTAGGGCTTCCAGTCCCACATGACCCCCAATACATACTCCCACATTCACCCCTTGTCAAAAATGAACCCGGCGGGGTGATGCTTCGTATGGTGGTAAGGGTTTACAGGACTGGTCCTGGGAGGATAGAACAGTTACATGGTAGTACAGTATTGGACAGCATCGTCCTGTTACAACTATTTACAGAGGGTATAGGAAAAACAAAATGTTCATTGAACAGTCCATCTTTGTTTTACATCGACGCCACGAGTCGGTCGGGCGGTCTGGTCGTCCGTGTCGATCGCCTCGGCCCCGGCAGTGGTGGTGGTGCTTGTACCAGCGTTGTCGCCTCCGGGAGCCGCACGGTTTCAGCTGTCGGTGCAAAGGGGAGGGGGACTGATCCTCCTGGGAAGGGGGCGGTCGCGGGGTGCGGCGGCGGCAGGAAGGGGGGCGGTTGGGTTGATGGTGTCGGGGGGGTGTGCGTGGTGCCGGCGGGCGCCAGATCCCGCAGGGAGACCGTGTCCTGTCGGCCGTCGGGGTACTCCACGTAGGCGTACTGGGGGTTTGCGTGGAGGAGGTGAACCCTTTCGACCAACGGGTCCGCCTTATGTGCCCGCACATGCTTTCGGAGCAGGATGGGTCCTGGGGCCGCCAGCCAGGTTGGCAGCGACGTTCCAGAGGAGGACCTCCTAGGGAAGACAAGGAGGCGCTCGTGCGGCGTTTGATTAGTGCTTGTACATAATAACGACCGGATGGAATGGAGAGCGTCCGGGAGGACCTCCTGCCACCGTGAAACTGGGAGATCCCTGGACCGTAGGGCCAGTAGGACGGCCTTCCAGACCGTGCCGTTCTCCCTTTCTACTTGCCCGTTCCCCCGGGGGTTGTAGCTGGTCGTCCTGCTTGAGGCTATGCCCTTGCTGAGCAGGAACTGGCGCAGCTCGTCACTCATGAAAGAGGACCCCCTGTCGCTGTGGACGTATGCGGGGTAACCGAACAGCGTGAAGATGCTGTTCAGGGCTTTAATGACTGTGGCCGCGGTCATGTCGGAGCAGGGAATGGCAAAAGGGAAGCGGGAGTATTCGTCCACTACATTAAGGAAATATGCGTTGCGGTCGGTGGAGGGGAGGGGCCCTTTGAAATCGAGACTGAGGCGTTCAAAGGGGCGGGAAGCCTTAATCAGGTGCGCTCCATCTGGCCTGAAAAAATGCGGCTTGCATTCCGCGCAGATGTGGCAGTCCCTTGTGACTGTACGGACCTCTTCTAAAGAGTATGGGAGATTGCGGGACTTGATGAAGTGGTAAAACCGAGTGATCCCCGGGTGGCAGAGGTCCTCGTGGAGGGTTTGGAGGCGGTTAATTTGTGCGTTGGCACATGTGCCGCGGGATAGGGCATCGGACGGCTCGTTCAGCTTTCCGGGCCGGTACAAGATCTCATAGTTAAAGGTGGAGAGCTCGATCCTCCACCTTAAGATCTTGTCATTTTTAATCTTGCCCCGCTGTGCATTATCGAACATGAAGGCTACCGACCGTTGGTCAGTGAGGAGAGTGAATCTCCTGCCGGCCAGGTAATGCCTCCAATGTCGCACAGCTTCCACTATGGCTTGGGCTTCCTTTTCCACTGAGGAGTGGCGGATTTCTGAGGCATGGAGGGTTCGGGAGAAAAAGGTCACGGGTCTGCCCGCTTGGTTAAGGGTGTGGTAGTATGTATTGGGGGTCATGTGGGACTGGAAGCCCTAATGTCATTGGCTGACAGATCCCGGGTCCTGGTTGGCCGTTGACCTCATACTCCGCCCTGAAGGCGAAGCATAAGAAGCCGGTGCCTTCCCCCGCATGCCAGTTTACTATCGGGCTGCTGGGGAACAGACACGCTTAATAAAGCCTCATCGACTTCACTCTGTTTGTCTCACGGAGTCTTTGTGCGCCACAATTTATTAAGCGTGCCTAAAAAGGACTATGGAGCTCAGGATCATTCCAGAATGCCTGAGGATCAGCCCCCACGCAGTGAATGCAGCAGCAGCCTTCAAACACTGGCAGACTTGCTTTGAGGCCTACATCACATCGACCACAGGCCGAGTCTCAGATGAACAAAAACTGCAGGTCCTGCACTCGAGGGTGAGCACGGAGATTTTCACCCTCATTGAAGACACCCGCGATTTCCAGACGGCGTTCGCAGCACTGAGAAGTCTCTACGTTCGCCCAGTTAACCAAATCTACGCTCGCTACCAGCTCGCGACGAGACGGCAAGCTCCCGGAGAATCGATGGACGAGTTCTACGCCGCGCTGCTGATTTTGGGACGAGCCTGCAGCTGCCCGTCGGTGAACGCAAACGAACACACGAACATGTTAATGCGCGATGCTTTTGTTGCAGGTATACAATCCTCCCAAATCCGCCAAAGACTTCTAGAAAAAGAGTCACTAGGACTCTCAGAGGCACGGGCCCTGGCAGCCTCGCTGGACGTAGCCGCGCGTAATACCCGCGCCTACGGCCCCGACCGCGCGGCAGGCCATTGGGCCCCGTACGTACCCGCCGCGGCAAACCCCCTACCCCCCCCCCCCGGACACCCCACAGGCTTGCGATTGTGGCGCACAAAGACTCCGTGAGACAAACAGAGTGAAGTCGATGAGGCTTTATTAAGCGTGTCTGTTCCCCAGCAGCTCGATAGTAAACTGGCATGCGGGGGAAGGCACCGGCTTCTTATACTTCGCCTTCAGGGCGGAGTATGAGGTCAACGGCCAACCAGGACCCGGGATCTGTCAGCCAATGACATTAGGGCTTCCAGTCCCACATGACCCCCAATACATACTACCACAAAGGGTAGCCGCTAGAGCTACGTCGGAGGCGTCGCTCTCGACCTGGAAGGGGAGGGACTCGTCGATGGCGCGCATCGTGGCCTTTGCGATGTCCGCTTTGATGCGGCTGAAGGCCTGGCAAGCCTCTGTCGACAGAGGGAAGGTCGTGGTCTGTATTAGGGGGCGGGCCTTGTCTGCGTACTGGGGGACCCACTGGGCATAGTACGAAAAGAACCCCAGGCAGCGTTTCAGGGCTTTTGGGCAGTGCGGGAGGGGAAATTCCATGAGTGCGCGCATACGTTCGGGGTCGGGGCCTATTATCCCGTTCCGCACTATGTAGCCCAGAATGGCTAGCCGATCGGTGCTAAAAACGCACTTGTCCTCGTTGTACGTGAGGTTCAAGGCTTTGGCGGTCTGGAGGAATTTTTGGAGATTGGCGTCGTGGTCCTGCTGATCGTGGCCGCAGATGGTTACATTGTCGAGGTACCGGAACGTGGCCCGTAACCCATGTTGATCAACCATTCGGTCCATCTCCCGTTGGAAGACCGAGACCCCGTTTGTGACGCCAAAAGGGACCCGTAGGAAATGGTATAATCGCCCGTCTGCCTCGAAGGCTGTGTACTTGCGGTCACTTGGGCGGATGGGGAGCTGATGGTAGGCGGACTTGAGGTCCACAGTGGAGAAGACTTTATACTGGGCAATCCGATTGACCATGTCGGATATGCGGGGGAGAGGGTACGCGTCTAGTTGTGTGTACCTGTTGATGGTCTGGCTATAGTCAATGACCATTCTTTGTTTCTCCCCTGTCTTCACTACTACCACCTGCGCTCTCCAGGGACTATTGCTGGCCTGGATTATGCCCTCCTTTAGTAGCCGCTGGACGTCGGAGCGAATGAAGGTCCGGTCCTGGGCGCTGTACCGTCTGCTCCTAGTGGCGACGGGTTTGCAATCCGGGGTGAGGTTCGCAAACAAGGACGGGGGTTGCACCTTGAGGGTAGCGAGGCCGCAGATAGTGAGTGGGGGTATGGGGCCGCCGAATTTAAACGTAAGGCTCTGTAGGTTACATTGGAAGTCTAAGCCCAGCAAGGTGGGGGCACAGAGTTGGGGAAGGACGTTAAGTTTGTAGTTTTTGAATTCCCTCCCCTGTACCGTTAGGGTGACTATGCAGAATCCCTGGATCTGTACGGAGTGGGATCCTGCAGCTAGGCAAATCTGTTGTGCGCTGGGATAGGTGGTTAAGGAACAGCGTCTTACCGTGTCGGGGCGTATAAAACTTTCCGTGCTCCCGGAGTCGACTAGGCATGGCGTCTCGTGGCCGTTAATTAGGACCGTTGTCGTCGTCGTCTGGAGAGTCCGGGGCCGAGCCTGATCGAGCGTAACCGAAGCGAGCCGTGGTTGTAGTAGTGGGGTGTGGTCCGTTGTTGCCGTCCAAGATGGCGTCGGGGATGGACAAAATGGCTGCCCCCATACATCATACGTGGCTGAGGGGTCACAAGATGGCGTCGGGGGTGGACAAAATGGCCGCCCCCATGTGTCGTACAGGTCGGGGGCGGTCCAAGATGGCGGCGCCCCTCCTCCCCTCATGGTGGTCGGGACCCAAAATGGCGGCGTCTGCGGGTCGCACATGGTGTGCTGGGGGGTCTGGGGCGCGCTAGGACCGCGCGGAGCTCCCTCACCGCGAGCGCTGGGACCGCGAGCGCTAGGACCGCGCGGAGCTCCCTCTCTGCGAGCGCCAGGGCCGCGGGCGCTAGGACCGCGCGGAGCTCCCTCTCTGCGAGCGCCAGGGCCGCGGGCGCTAGGACTGCGCGGAGCTCCCTCGCTGGGGACAGCGGTGGTCGGGGCCCAGGTAAGTTGCGCCGGCGGGTCAGGCGTGGGGCGCGGAATGGGGGTGAGGGCCCAGGTCGGCGGCGCCGGCGGGTCAGTCGTGGGGCCGCGAGCGCAAGGAGCGCGAGGAGCTCCCTCACCGGGGACAGCGGCGGTCGGGGCCCAGGTAAGTTGCGCCGGCGGGTCAGGCGTGGGGCGCGGGACGGGGGTGAGGGCCCAGGTCAGCGGCGCCGGCGGGACAGGCGTGGGGCGTGGGGTGAGGGCCCAGGTCGGCGGCGCCGGCGGGACAGGCGGGGGACGGGGGTGAGGGCCCAGGTCGGCGGGTCAGGCGTGGGGCGCGGGACGGGGGTGAGGGCACAGGTCGGCGGCGCCGGCAGGACAGGCGTGGGGCGGCGAGCGCTAGGACCGCGCGGAGCTCCCTCACCGGGGACAGCGGTGGTCGGGGCCCAAGTCGGCGGAGCCGGCGGGTCAGGCGTGGGGAGCGGGAGGGGGGTGAGGGTGGCGTTCGGGACGCGAAAGACCCATTCCTCTCCGTGGAGAGTGTTGGCCGGCACCCAAATCGGGAGCGCCGGCGGCGGGTCGTACTGCGGGGAGGGGGGTTGGGGAGCGTAGGCGGCGTGCAGGGCTCCCAGTTCTCCCGGGGCCCCAGTGGTCGGGACCCAGAGCGGCTGCGCCTGCGGGTCGCACATGGCGTGCTGGGGGGGTTGGGGCGCGTAAACTGCTTGCAGGGCTCCCTGTTCTCCCGGGACGGCGGCGACCATGCGGGATCGGCACACCACCGCATAGTGGCCCTTTTTCCCGCAGCTTTTGCAGATGGCTGCGCGGGCCGGACAGCGTTGTCGGGGGTGGTTCGCCTGGCCGCAGAAATAACAGCGGGCGCCCCCGGTGCGACTCGGCGTTTGGGCCGCGCAAGCCTGTGGGGTGTCCGGGGGTGGGGGTTTTTGCCGCGACGGGTACGTACGGGGCCCAATGGCCTGCCGCGCGGTCGGGGCCGTAGGCGCGGGTAGCGCGGCGTAGAACTCGTCCATCGATTCTCCGGGAGCTTGCCGTCTCGTCGCGAGCTGGTAGCGAGCGTAGATTTGGTTAACTGGGCGGACATAGAGACTTTTGAGTGCTGCGAACGCCGTCTGGAAATCGTCTGTGTCTTCAATGAGGGTGAAAATCTCCGTGCTCACCCTCGAGTGCAGGACCTGCAGTTTTTGTTCGTCTGAGACCCGGCCGGTGGTCGGTCTGAGGTAGGCCTCGAAGCAAGTCTGCCAGTGTTTGAAGGCTGCTGCCGCATTCAGTGCGTGGGGGCTGATCCTCAGGCATTCTGGAATGATCCTGATCTCCATAGTCCTTTTTAGTCACGCTTAACAAATTGTAGCGCACAAAGACTCCATGAGACGAAAAGAGTGAATTCGATGAGGCTTTATTAAGCGTGTCTGTTCCCCAGCAGCCCGATAGTAAACTGGCCTGCGGGGGAAGGCACCGGCTTCTTATATTTCGCCTTCAGGGCGGAGTATGAGGTCAACGGCCAACCAGGACCCGGGATCTGTCAGCCAATGACATTAGGGCTTCCAGTCCCACATGACCCCAAATACATACTACCACAGTGACGCAGTCCCAGAGGGAGGTGGTTCTGTCACAGTGTGATGTGACGCAGTCCCAGAGGGAGGTGATACTGTCACAGAGGGAGGTGGTACTATCACAGTGTGATATGACGCAGTCCCAGAGGGAGGTGGTACTGTCAGTGTGATGTGGCACAGTCCCAGAGGGAGGAGGTACTGTCACAGTGTGATGTGACGCAGTCCCAGAGGGAGGTAGTACTGCCAGTGTGATGTGACGCAGTCCCAGAAGGAGGTGGTACTGTCACAGTGTGATGTGACGCAGTCCCAGAGGGGGGTGGTACTGTCACAGTGTGATGTGACGCAGTCCCAGAGGGAGGTGGTACTGTCACAGTGTGATGTGGCGCAGTCCCAGAGGCGGGTAGTACTGTCAGTGTGATGTGATGCAGTCCCAGAGGGGGGTGGTACTGTCACAGTGTGATGTGGCGCAATCCCAGAGGCGGGTGGTACTGTCAGTGTGATGTGGCGCAGTCCCAGAGGGAGGTGGTACTGTCACAGTGTGATGTGACGCAGTCCCAGAGGGAGGTGGTACTGTCACAGTGTGATGTGACGCAGTCCCAGAGGGAGGTGGTACTGTCACAGTGTGATGTGGCGCAGTCCCAGAGGGAGGTGGTACTGTCAGTGTGATGTGACGCAGTCCCAGAGGGAGGTGGTACTGTCACAGTGTGATGTGACGCAGTCCCAGAGGGAGGTGGTACTGTCACAGTGTGATGTGGCGCAGTCCCAGAGGGAGGTGGTACTGTCACAGTGTGATGTGACGCAGTCCCAGAGGGAGGTGGTACTGTCACAGTGTGATGTGACGCAGTCCCAGATGGAGGTGGTACTGTCAGTGTGATGTGGCACAGTCCCAGAGGGAGGTGGTACTGTCACAGTGTGATGTGGCACAGTCCCAGAGGGAGGTGGTACTGTCACAGTGTGATGTGGCACAGTCCCAGAGGGAGGTGGTACTGTCAGTGTGATGTGACGCAGCCCCAGAGGGAGGTGGTACTGTCAGTGTGATGTGGCGCAGTCCCAGAGGGAGGTGGTACTGTCACAGTGTGATGTGGTACAGTCCCAGAGGGGGGTGGTACTGTCAGTGTGATGTGACGCAGTCCCAGAGGGAGGTGGTACTGTCAGTGTGATGTGGCACAGTCCCAGAGGGAGGTGGTACTGTCACAGTGTGATGCGGCACAGTCCAATAGGGAGGTGGTACTGTCACAGTGTGATGTGACGCAGTCCCAGAGGGAGGTGGTGCTGTCACAGTGTTATGTGACACAGTCCCAGAGGGGGGTGGTACTGTCAGTGTGATGTGACGCAGTCCCAGAGGGGGGTGGTACTGTCAGTGTGATGTGACGTAATCCCAATGGGAGGTGGTACTGTCAGTGTGATGTGGCGCATTCCCAGAGGGGGGTCGTACAGTCACAGTGTGATGTGGTGCATTCCCAGAGGGGGGTCGTACTGTCAAAGTGTGATGTGGCGCATTCCCAGAGGGGGGTCGTACTGTCACAGTGTGATGTGGCGCAATCCCAGAGCGAGGTGGTACTCTCACAGTGTGATGTGGCGCAGTCCCAGTGGGAGGTGGTACTGTCAGTGAGATGTGACGAAGTCCCAGAGGGGGGTGGTACTGTCACAGTGTGATGTGACGAAGTCCCAGAGGGGGGTGGTACTGTCACAGTGTGATGTGACGAAGTCCCAGAGGGGGGTGGTACTGTCACAGTGTGATGTGGCGCATTCCCAGAGGGAGGTCGTACTGTCACAGTGTGATGTGGCGCAATCCCAGAGGGAGGTGATACTGTCACAGTGTGATGTGGCGCAGTCCCAGAGGGAGGTGGTACTGTCACAGTGTGATGTGGCGCAGTCCCAGAGGGATGTGGTACTGTCAGTGTGATGTGGCGCAGTCCCAGAGGGAGCTGGTACTGTCACAGTGTGATGTGACGCAGTCCCAGAGGGGGGTGGTACAGTCAGTGTGATGTGACGATGTCCCAGAGGGGGGTGGTACTGTCAGTGTGATGTGACGATGTCCCAGAGGGGGGTGGTACTGTCACAGTGTGATGTGACGCAGTCCCAGAGGGGGGTGGTACTGTCACAGTGTGATGTAGTGCAATCCCAGAGTGAGGTGGTACAGACAGTGTGATGTGGCGCATTCCCAGAGGGGGGTGGTACTGTCACAGTGTGATGTGGCGCAATCCCAGAGGGAGGTGATACTGTCACAGAGGGAGGTGGTACTGTCACAGTGTGATGTGACGCAGTCCCAGAGGGGGGTGGTACTGTCACAGTGTGATGAAGTGCAATCCCAGAGTGAGGTGGTACAGATTGTGTGATGTGGCGCATTCCCAGAGGGGGGTCGTACTGTCATAGTGTGATGTGGCGCATTCCCAGAGGGAGGTGGTTCTGTCACAGTGTGATGTGACGCAGTCCCAGAGGGAGGTGGTAATGTCACAGTGTGATGTGACGCAGTCCCAGAGGGGGTGGTACTGTCACAGTGTGATGTGGCGCAGTCCCAGAAGGGTGTGGTACTGTCACAGTGTGATGTGACGCAGTCCCAGAGGGAGGTGGTACTGTCACAGTGTGATGTGACGCAGTCCCAGAGGGGGGTGGTACTGTAAGTGTGATGTGGCACAGTCCCAGAGGGAGGAGGTACTGTCACAGTGTGATGTGAGGCAGTCCCAGGGGGAGGTGGTACTGTAAGTGTGATGTGGCACAGTCCCAGAGGGAGGAGGTACTGTCACAGTGTGATGTGACGCAGTCCCAGAAGGAGGTGGTACTGTCACAGTGTGATGTGACGCAGTCCCAGAGGGGGGTGGTACTGTCACAGTGTGATGTGGGGCAGTCCCAGGGGGAGGTGGTACTGTAAGTGTGATGTGGCACAGTCCCAGAGGGAGGAGGTACTGTCACAGTGTGATGTGACGCAGTCCCAGAAGGAGGTGGTACTGTCACAGTGTGATGTGACGCAGTCCCAGAGGGGGGTGGTACTGTCACAGTGTGATGTGACGCAGTCCCAGAGGGAGGTGGTACTGTCACAGTGTGATGTGGCGCAGTCCAGGAGGCGGGTAGTACTGTCAGTGTGATGTGATGCAGTCCCAGAGGGGGGTGGTACTGTCACAGTGTGATGTGGCGCAATCCCAGAGGCGGGAGGTACTGTCACAGTGTGATGTGGCGCAGTCCCAGAGGGAGGTGGTACTGTCAGTGTGATGTGACGCAGTCCCAGAGGGAGGTGGTACTGTCACAGTGTGATGTTGCGCAGTCCCAGAGGGAGGTGGTACTGTCACAGTGTGATGTGGCACAGTCCCAGAGGGAGGTGGTACTGTCAGTGTGATGTGACGCAGTCCCAGAGGGAGGTGGTACTGTCACAGTGTGATGTGGCAGAGTCCCAGAGGGAGGTGGTACTGTCACAGTGTGATGTGACGCACTCCCAGAGGGAGGTGATACTGTCACAGTGTGATGTGACGCAGTCCCAGATGAAGGTGGTACTGTCAGTGTGATGTGACGCAGTCCCAGAGGGAGGTGGTACTGTCACAGTGTGATGTGACGCAGTCCCAGAGGGAGGTGGTACTGTCACAGTGTGATGTGGCAGAGTCCCAGAGGGAGGTGGTACTGTCACAGTGTGATGTGACGCAGTACCAGAGGGAGGTGGTACTGTCAGTGTGATGTGACGCAGTCCCAGATGAAGGTGGTACTGTCAGTGTGATGTGACGCAGTACCAGAGGGAGGTGGTACTGTCAGTGTGATGTAGTGCAATCCCAGAGTGAGGTGGTACAGACAGTGTGCTGTGGCGCATTCCCAGAGGGGGGTGGTACTGTCAGTGTGATGTGACGCAGTCCCAGAGGGAGGTGGTACTGTCAGTGTGATGTGGCACAGTCCCAGAGGGAGGTGGTACTGTCACAGTGTGATGCGGCACAGTCCCATAGGGAGGTGGTACTGTCACAGTGTGATGTGACGCAGTCCCAGAGGGAGGTGGTGCTGTCACAGTGTTATGTGACACAGTCCCAGAGGGGGGTGGTACTGTCAGTGTGATGTGACGCAGTCCCAGAGGGGGGTGGTACTGTCAGTGTGATGTGACGTAATCCCAATGGGAGGTGGTACTGTCAGTGTGATGTGGCGCATTCCCAGAGGGGGGTCGTACAGTCACAGTGTGATGTGGTGCATTCCCAGAGGGGGGTCGTACTGTCAAAGTGTGATGTGGCGCATTCCCAGAGGGGGGTCGTACTGTCACAGTGTGATGTGGCGCAATCCCAGAGCGAGGTGGTACTCTCACAGTGTGATGTGGCGCAGTCCCAGTGGGAGGTGGTACTGTCAGTGAGATGTGACGAAGTCCCAGAGGGGGGTGGTACTGTCACAGTGTGATGTGACGAAGTCCCAGAGGGGGGTGGTACTGTCACAGTGTGATGTGACGAAGTCCCAGAGGGGGGTGGTACTGTCACAGTGTGATGTGGCGCATTCCCAGAGGGAGGTCGTACTGTCACAGTGTGATGTGGCGCAATCCCAGAGGGAGGTGATACTGTCACAGTGTGATGTGGCGCAGTCCCAGAGGGATGTGGTACTGTCAGTGTGATGTGGCGCAGTCCCAGAGGGAGGTGGTACTGTCACAGTGTGATGTGAAGCAGTCCCAGAGGGGGGTGGTACAGTCAGTGTGATGTGACGATGTCCCAGAGGGGGGTGGTACTGTCAGTGTGATGTGACGATGTCCCAGAGGGGGGTGGTATTGTCACAGTGTGATGTGACGCAGTCCCAGAGGGGGGTGGTACTGTCACAGTGTGATGTAGTGCAATCCCAGAGTGAGGTGGTACAGACAGTGTGATGTGGCGCATTCCCAGAGGGGGGTGGTACTGTCACAGTGTGATGTGGCGCAATCCCAGAGGGAGGTGATACTGTCACAGAGGGAGGTGGTACTGTCACAGTGTGATGTGACGCAGTCCCAGAGGGGGGTGGTACTGTCACAGTGTGATGAAGTGCAATCCCAGAGTGAGGTGGTACAGATTGTGTGATGTGGCGCATTCCCAGAGGGGGGTCGTACTGTCATAGTGTGATGTGGCGCATTCCCAGAGGGAGGTGGTTCTGTCACAGTGTGATGTGACGCAGTCCCAGAGGGAGGTGGTAATGTCACAGTGTGATGTGACGCAGTCCCAGAGGGGGTGGTACTGTCACAGTGTGATGTGGCGCAGTCCCAGAAGGGTGTGGTACTGTCACAGTGTGATGTGACGCAGTCCCAGAGGGAGGTGGTACTGTCACAGTGTGATGTGACGCAGTCCCAGAGGGGGGTGGTACTGTAAGTGTGATGTGGCACAGTCCCAGAGGGAGGAGGTACTGTCACAGTGTGATGTGAGGCAGTCCCAGGGGGAGGTGGTACTGTAAGTGTGATGTGGCACAGTCCCAGAGGGAGGAGGTACTGTCACAGTGTGATGTGACGCAGTCCCAGAAGGAGGTGGTACTGTCACAGTGTGATGTGACGCAGTCCCAGAGGGGGGTGGTACTGTCACAGTGTGATGTGGGGCAGTCCCAGGGGGAGGTGGTACTGTAAGTGTGATGTCGCACAGTCCCAGAGGGAGGAGGTACTGTCACAGTGTGATGTGACGCAGTCCCAGAAGGAGGTGGTACTGTCACAGTGTGATGTGACGCAGTCCCAGAGGGGGGTGGTACTGTCACAGTGTGATGTGACGCAGTCCCAGAGGGAGGTGGTACTGTCACAGTGTGATGTGGCGCAGTCCAGGAGGCGGGTAGTACTGTCAGTGTGATGTGATGCAGTCCCAGAGGGGGGTGGTACTGTCACAGTGTGATGTGGCGCAATCCCAGAGGCGGGAGGTACTGTCACAGTGTGATGTGGCGCAGTCCCACAGGGAGGTGGTACTGTCAGTGTGATGTGACGCAGTCCCAGAGGGAGGTGGTACTGTCACAGTGTGATGTGGCGCAGTCCCAGAGGGAGGTGGTACTGTCACAGTGTGATGTGGCACAGTCCCAGAGGGAGGTGGTACTGTCAGTGTGATGTGACGCAGTCCCAGAGGGAGGTGGTACTGTCACAGTGTGATGTGGCAGAGTCCCAGAGGGAGGTGGTACTGTCACAGTGTGATGTGACGCAGTCCCAGAGGGAGGTGATACTGTCACAGTGTGATGTGACGCAGTCCCAGATGAAGGTGGTACTGTCAGTGTGATGTGACGCAGTCCCAGAGGGAGGTGGTACTGTCACAGTGTGATGTGACGCAGTCCCAGAGGGAGGTGGTACTGTCACAGTGTGATGTGGCAGAGTCCCAGAGGGAGGTGGTACTGTCACAGTGTGATGTGACGCAGTACCAGAGGGAGGTGGTACTGTCAGTGTGATGTGACGCAGTCCCAGATGAAGGTGGTACTGTCAGTGTGATGTGACGCAGTACCAGAGGGAGGTGGTACTGTCAGTGTGATGTAGTGCAATCCCAGAGTGAGGTGGTACAGACAGTGTGCTGTGGCGCATTCCCAGAGGGGGGGTGGTACTGCCACAGTGTGATGTGGCGCATTCCCAGAGGGGGGTCGTACTGTCACAGTGTGATGTGGCGCAATCCCAGAGGGTGGTGATACTGTCACAGAGGGAGGTGGTACTGTCACAGTGTGATGTGACGCAGTCCCAGAGGGGGGTGGTGCTGTCAATGTGATGTGGCGCAGTCCCAGAGGGAGGTGGTACTGTCACAGTGTGATGTGGCACAGTCCCAGAGGGGAGTGGTACTGTCACAGTTGTATGTGGCGCAGTCCCAGAGGGGGGTGGTACTGTCAGTGTGATGTGGCGCAGTCCCAGAGGGAGGTGGTACTGTCACAGTGTGATGTGACGCAGTCCCAGAGGGAGGAGGTACTGTCAGTGTGATGTGGCGCAGTCCCAGAGGGAGGTGGTACTGTCACAGTGTGATGTGGCGCAGACCCAGAGGTAGGTGGTACTGTCACAGTCTGATGTGGCACAGTCCCAGAGGGAGGAGGTACTGTCAGTGTGATGTGACACAGTCCCAGAGGGGGGTGGTACTGTCAGTGTGATGTGACGCAGTCCCAGAGGGAGGTGGTTCTGTCACAGTGTGATGTGACGCAGTCCCAGAGGGGGGTGGTACTGTCACAGTGTGATGTGACGCAGTCCCAGAGGGGGGTGGTACTGTCACAGTGTGATGTGGCGCACTCCCAGAATGGGGTGGTACTGTCACAGTGTGATGTGACGCAGTCCCAGAGGGGGGTGGTACTGTCACAGTGTGATGTGGCGCAGTCCCAGAGGGAGGTGGTAATGTCACAGTGTGATGTGACGCAGTCCCAGAGGGGGGTGGTACTGTCACAGTGTGATGTGGCGCATTCCCAGAGGGAGGTCGTACTGTCACAGTGTGATGTGGCGCAATCCCAGAGGGAGGTGATACTGTCACAGTGTGATGTGGCGCAGTCCCAGAGGGAGGTGGTACTGTCACAGTGTGATGTGGCGCAGTCCCAGAGGGATGTGGTACTGTCAGTGTGATGTGGCGCAGTCCCAGAGGGAGGTGGTACTGTCACAGTGTGATGTGAAGCAGTCCCAGAGGGGGGTGGTACAGTCAGTGTGATGTGACGATGTCCCAGAGGGGGGTGGTACTGTCAGTGTGATGTGACGATGTCCCAGAGGGGGGTGGTACTGTCACAGTGTGATGTGACGCAGTCCCAGAGGGGGGTGGTACTGTCACAGTGTGATGTAGTGCAATCCCAGAGTGAGGTGGTACAGACAGTGTGATGTGGCGCATTCCCAGAGGGGGGTGGTACTGTCACAGTGTGATGTGGCGCAATCCCAGAGGGAGGTGATATTGTCACAGAGGGAGGTGGTACTGTCACCGTGTGATGTGACGCAGTCCCAGAGGGGGGTGGTACTGTCACAGTGTGATGAAGTGCAATCCCAGAGTGAGGTGGTACAGATTGTGTGATGTGGCGCATTCCCAGAGGGGGGTCGTACTGTCATAGTGTGATGTGGCGCATTCCCAGAGGGAGGTGGTTCTGTCACAGTGTGATGTGACGCAGTCCCAGAGGGAGGTGGTAATGTCACAGTGTGATGTGACGCAGTCCCAGAGGGGGTGGTACTGTCACAGTGTGATGTGGCGCAGTCCCAGAAGGGTGTGGTACTGTCACAGTGTGATGTGACGCAGTCCCAGAGGGAGGTGGTACTGTCACAGTGTGATGTGACGCAGTCCCAGAGGGGGGTGGTACTGTAAGTGTGATGTGGCACAGTCCCAGAGGGAGGAGGTACTGTCACAGTGTGATGTGAGGCAGTCCCAGGGGGAGGTGGTACTGTAAGTGTGATGTGGCACAGTCCCAGAGGGAGGAGGTACTGTCACAGTGTGATGTGACGCAGTCCCAGAAGGAGGTGGTACTGTCACAGTGTGATGTGACGCAGTCCCAGAGGGGGGTGGTACTGTCACAGTGTGATGTGGGGCAGTCCCAGGGGGAGGTGGTACTGTAAGTGTGATGTGGCACAGTCCCAGAGGGAGGAGGTACTGTCACAGTGTGATGTGACGCAGTCCCAGAAGGAGGTGGTACTGTCACAGTGTGATGTGACGCAGTCCCAGAGGGGGGTGGTACTGTCACAGTGTGATGTGACGCAGTCCCAGAGGGAGGTGGTACTGTCACAGTGTGATGTGGCGCAGTCCAGGAGGCGGGTAGTACTGTCAGTGTGATGTGATGCAGTCCCAGAGGGGGGTGGTACTGTCACAGTGTGATGTGGCGCAATCCCAGAGGCGGGAGGTACTGTCACAGTGTGATGTGGCGCATTCCCAGAGGGAGGTGGTACTGTCAGTGTGATGTGACGCAGTCCCAGAGGGAGGTGGTACTGTCACAGTGTGATGTGGCGCAGTCCCAGAGGGAGGTGGTACTGTCACAGTGTGATGTGGCACAGTCCCAGAGGGAGGTGGTACTGTCAGTGTGATGTGACGCAGTCCCAGAGGGAGGTGGTACTGTCACAGTGTGATGTGACGCAGTACCAGAGGGAGGTGGTACTGTCAGTGTGATGTGACGCAGTCCCAGATGAAGGTGGTACTGTCAGTGTGATGTGACGCAGTACCAGAGGGAGGTGGTACTGTCAGTGTGATGTAGTGCAATCCCAGAGTGAGGTGGTACAGACAGTGTGCTGTGGCGCATTCCCAGAGGGGGGGTGGTACTGCCACAGTGTGATGTGGCGCATTCCCAGAGGGGGGTCGTACTGTCACAGTGTGATGTGGCGCAATCCCAGAGGGTGGTGATACTGTCACAGAGGGAGGTGGTACTGTCACAGTGTGATGTGACGCAGTCCCAGAGGGGGGTGGTGCTGTCAATGTGATGTGGCGCAGTCCCAGAGGGAGGTGGTACTGTCACAGTGTGATGTGGCACAGTCCCAGAGGGGAGTGGTACTGTCACAGTGTGATGTGGCGCAGTCCCAGAGGGGGGTGGTACTGTCAGTGTGATGTGGCGCAGTCCCAGAGGGAGGTGGTACTGTCACAGTGTGATGTGACGCAGTCCCAGAGGGAGGAGGTACTGTCAGTGTGATGTGGCGCAGTCCCAGAGGGAGGTGGTACTGTCACAGTGTGATGTGGCGCAGACCCAGAGGTAGGTGGTACTGTCACAGTGTGATGTGGCACAGTCCCAGAGGGAGGAGGTACTGTCAGTGTGATGTGACACAGTCCCAGAGGGGGGTGGTACTGTCAGTGTGATGTGACGCAGTCCCAGAGGGAGGTGGTTCTATCACAGTGTGATGTGACGCAGTCCCAGAGGGGGGTGGTACTGTCACAGTGTGATGTGGCGCACTCCCAGAATGGGGTGGTACTGTCACAGTGTGATGTGACGCAGTCCCAGAGGGGGGTGGTACTGTCACAGTGTGATGTGGCGCAGTCCCAGAGGGAGGTGGTAATGTCACAGTGTGATGTGACGCAGTCCCAGAGGGGGGTGGTACTGTCACAGTGTGATGTGGCGCAGTCCCAGAATGGGGTGGTACTGTCACAGTGTGATGTGACGCAGTCCCAGAGGGGGGTGGTACTGTCACAGTGTGATGTGGCGCAGTCCCAGAGGGAGGTGGTAATGTCACAGTGTGATGTGACGCAGTCCCAGAGGGGGGTGGTACTGTCACAGTGTGATGTGGCGCAGTCCCAGAAGGGGGTGGTACTGTCACAGTGTGATGTGACGCAGTCCCAGAGGGAGGTGGTACTGTCACAGTGTGATATGGTGCAGTCCCAGAGGGAGGCGGTACTGTCAGTGTGATGTGACGCAGCCCCAGAGGGAGGTGGTACTGTCACAGTGTGATGTGGCGCAGTCCCAGAGGGAGGTGGTACTGTCAGTGTGATGTGACGCAGTCCCAGAGGGAGGTGGTACTGTCACAGTGTGATGTGGCACAGTCCCAGAGGGAGGTGGTACTGTCACAGTGTGATGTGGCGCAGTGCCAGAGGGAGGTGGTACTGTCACTGTGATGTGACGCAGTCCCAGAGGGAGGTGCTACTGTCAGAGTGTGATGTGGCGCAGTCCCAGAGGGAGGTGCTACTGTCACAGTGTGATGTGGCACTGTCCTAGAGGGAGGTGGTACTGTCAGTGTGATGTGGCACAGTCCCAGAGGGGGGTGCTACTGTCACAGTGTGATGTGACGCAGTCCCAGAGGGAGGTGGTACTGTCACAGTGTGATGTGGCACAGTCCCAGAGGGAGGTGGTACTGTCACAGTGTGATGTGGCACAGTCCCAGAGGGAGGTGGTACTGTTACAGTGTGATGTGACGCAGTCCCAGAGGGAGGTGGTACTGTCACAGTGTGATGTGACGCAGTCCCAGAGGGAGGTGGTACTGTCAGTGTGATGTGACGCAGTCCCAGATGAAGGTGGTACTGTCACAGTGTGATGTAAACCATTCCCAGAGGGAGGTGGTACTGTCACAGTGTGATGTGGCGCATTCCCAGAGGGGGGTCGTACAGTCACAATGTGATGTGGTGCATTCCCAGAGGGGGTGGTACTGTCACAGTGTGATGTGGCGCATTCCCAGAGGGGGGTCGTACAGTCACAATGTGATGTGGTGCATTCCCAGAGGGGGGTCGTACTGTCACAGTGTGATGTGGCGCAATCCCAGAGGGAGGTGGTACTCTCAAAGTGTGATGTGGCGCAGTCCCAGAGGGGGGTGGTACTTTCACAGTGTGATGTGACGCAGTCCCAGTGGGAGGTGGTACTGTCAGTGAGATGTGACGAAGTCCCAGAGGGGGGTGGTACTGTCACAGTGTGATGTGACGCAGTCCCAGAGGGGGGTGGTACTGTCACAGTGTGATGTGGCGCATTCCCAGAGGGGGGCCGTACTGTCACAGTGTGATGTGGCACAGTCCCAGAGTGAGGTGGTACAGACAGTGTGATGTGGCGCATTCCCAGAGGGGGGTGGTACTGCCACAGTGTGATGTGGCGCATTCCCAGAGGGGGGCCGTACTGTCACAGTGTGATGTGGCGCAATCCCAGAGGGAGGTGATACTGTCACAGAAGGAGGTGGTACTGTCACAGTGTGATGTGAAGCAGTCCCAGAGGGGAGTGGTACTGTCACAGTGTGATATGGCGCAGTCCCAGAGGGAGGCGGTACTGTCAGTGTGATGTGACGCAGTCCCAGAGGGAGGTGGTACTGTCACAGTGTGATGTGGCGCAGTCCCAGAGGGAGGTGGTACTGTCAGTGTGAAGTGACGCAGTCCCAGAGGGAGGTGGTACTGTCACAGTGTGATGTGGCACAGTCCCAGAGGGAGGTGGTACTGTCACAGTGTGATGTGGCGCAGTGCCAGAGGGAGGTGGTACTGTCACTGTGATGTGACGCAGTCCCAGAGGGAGGTGCTACTGTCAGAGTGTGATGTGGCGCAGTCCCAGAGGGAGGTGCTACTGTCACAGTGTGATGTGGCACTGTCCTAGAGGGAGGTGGTACTGTCAGTGTGATGTGGCACAGTCCCAGAGGGGGGTGCTACTGTCACAGTGTGATGTGACGCAGTCCCAGAGGGAGGTGGTACTGTCACAGTGTGATGTGGCACAGTCCCAGAGGGAGGTGGTACTGTCACAGTGTGATGTGGCACAGTCCCAGAGGGAGGTGGTACTGTTACAGTGTGATGTGGCACAGTCCCAGAGGGAGGTGGTACTGTCACAGTGTGATGTGACGCAGTCCCAGAGGGAGGTGGTACTGTCAGTGTGATGTGACGCAGTCCCAGATGAAGGTGGTACTGTCACAGTGTGATGTAAACCATTCCCAGAGGGAGGTGGTACTGTCACAGTGTGATGTGGCGCATTCCCAGAGGGGGGTCGTACAGTCACAATGTGATGTGGTGCATTCCCAGAGGGGGTGGTACTGTCACAGTGTGATGTGGCGCAATCGCAGAGGGATGTGGTACTCTCAAAGTGTGATGTGGCGCAGTCCCAGAGGGGGGTGGTACTGTCACAGTGTGATGTGACGCAGTCCCAGTGGGAGGTGGTACTGTCAGTGAGATGTGACGAAGTCCCAGAGGGGGGTGGTACTGTCACAGTGTGATGTGACGCAGTCCCAGAGGGGGGTGGTACTGTCACAGTGTGATGTGGTGCATTCCCAGAGGGGGGCCGTACTGTCACAGTGTGATGTGGCACAGTCCCAGAGTGAGGTGGTACAGACAGTGTGATGTGGCGCATTCCCAGAGGGGGGTGGTACTGCCACAGTGTGATGTGGCGCATTCCCAGAGGGGGGCCGTACTGTCACAGTGTGATGTGGCGCAATCCCAGAGGGAGGTGATACTGTCACAGAAGGAGGTGGTACTGTCACAGTGTGATGTGACGCAGTCCCAGAGGGAGGTGGTACTGTCACAGTGTGATGTGGCACAGTCCCAGAGGGGGGTGGTACTGTCACAGTGTGATGTGGCGCAGTCCCAGAGGGGGGTGGTACTGTCAGTGTGATGTGGTGCAGTCCCAGAGGGAGGTGGTACTGTCACAGTGTGATGTGACGCAGTCCCAGAGGGAGGAGGTACTGTCAGTGTGATGTGACGCAGTCCCATAGGAGGTGGTACTGTCACAGTGTGATGTGGCACAGTTCCAGAGGGAGGAGGTACTGTCACAGTGTGATGTGACGCAGTCCCAGAGGGAGGTGGTACTGTCAGTGTGATGTGACGCAGTCCCAGAGGGAGGTGGTACTGTCAGTGTGATGTGGCACAGTCCCAGAGGGAGGAGGTACTGTCAGTGTGATGTGACACAGTCCCAGAGGGGGGTGGTACTGTCACAGTGTAATGTGACGCAGTCCCAGAGGGGGGTGGTACTGTCACAGTGTGATGTGGCGCATTCCCAGAGGGGGGTCGTACTGTCACAGTGTGATGTGGCGCATTCCCAGAGGGGGGTCGTACTGTCACAGTGTGATGTGGCGCAATCCCAGAGGGAGGTGATACTGTCACAGAGGGAGGTGGTACTGTCACAGTGTGATGTGGCACAGTCCCATAGGGGGGTGGTACTGTCACAGTGTGATGTCCCAGAGGGAGGTGGTACGTTCAGTGTGATGTGACGCAGTCCCAGAGGTAGGTGGTACTGTCACAGTGTGATGTGGTGCAATCCAGAGGGAGGTTGTACTGTCACAGTGTGAAGTGGCGCAGTCCCAGAGGGAGTTGGTCCTGTCACAGTGTGATGTGGTGCAGTCGCAGAGGGGGTGGTACTGTCATTGTGTGATGTGGCACAGTCCCAGAGGGGGGTGGTACTCACAGTGTGATGTGACGCAGTCCCAGAGGGGGGTGATACTGTCACAGTGTGATGTGGGGCAGTCCCAGAGGGAGGTGGTACTGTCAGTGTGATGTGACGCAGTCCCATAGGAAGGTGGTACTGTCACAGTGTGATGTAACTCAGTCCCAGAGGGGGTGGTACTGTCACAGTGTGATGTGACGCAGTCCCAGAGGGGGGTGGTACTGTCACAGTGTGATGTGACGCAGTCCCAGAGGGGGGTGGTACTGTCAGTGTGATGTGGCGCAGTCCCAGAGGGAGGTGGTACTGTTAGTGTGATGTGACGCAGTCCCATAGGAAGGTGGTACTGTCACAGTGTGATGTGACGCAGTCCCAGAGGAAGGTGGTACCGTCAGTGTGATGTGACGCAGTCCCAGAGGGAGGTGGTACTGTCACAGTGTGATGTGACGCAGTCCCAGAGGAAGGTGGTACTGTCAGTGTGATGTGACGCAGTCCGAGAGTGGGGTGGTACTGTCACAGTGTGATGTGACGCAGTCCCAGAGGAAGGGGGTACTGTCAGAGTGTGATGTGGCACAGTCCCAGAGGGAGGTGGTACTCTCACAGTGTGATGTGGCGCAGTCCCAGAGGCGGGTGGTACTGTCACAGTGTGATGTGGCGCAGTCCCAGAGGGAGGTGGTACTGTCACAGAGGGAGGTGGTACTGTCAGTGTGATGTGACGCAGTCCCAGAGGGAGGTGGTACTCTCACAGTGTGATGTGGCGCAGTCCCAGAGGCGGGTGGTACTGTCACAGTGTGATGTGGCGCAGTCCCAGAGGGAGGTGGTACTGTCACAGAGGGAGGTGGTACTGTCAGTGTGATGTGACGCAGTCCCAGAGGGAGGTGGTACTGTCAGTGTGATGTGACGCAGTTCCAGAGGGGGGTGGTACTGTCAGTGTGATGTGACGCTGTCCCAGAGGGAGGTGGTACTGTCAGTGTGATGTGACGCTGTCCCAGAGGGGGGTGGTACTGTCAGTGTGATGTGACGCTGTCCCAGAGGGAGGTGGTACTGTCAGAGTGATGTGACGCTGTCCCAGAGGGGGGTGGTACTGTCAGTGTGATGTGACGCTGTCCCAGAGGGTGGTGGTACTGTCACAGAGGGAGGTGGTACTGTCAGTGTGATGTGACGCAGTCCCAGAGGGAGGTGGTACTGTCACAGTGTGATGTGACGCAGTCCCAGAGGGTGGTGGTACTGTCCCAGAGGGAGGAGGTGCTGTCAGTGTGATGTGGCGCAGTCCCAGAGGGAGGTGGTACTGTCACAGTGTGATGTGACGCAGTCCCAGAGGGAGGTGGTACTGTCACAGTGTGATGTGGCGCAGTCCCAGAGGGAGGTGGTACTGTCACAGTGTGATGTGACGCAATCCCAGAGGGAGGTGGTACTGTCACAGTGTGATGTAACTCAGTCCCAGAGGGGGGGTGGTACTGTCAGTGTGATGTGGCGCAGTCCCAGAGGGGGGGGTGGTACTGTCACTGTGATGTGACGCAGTCCCATAGGAAGGTGGTACTGTCACAGTGTGATGTGACGCAGTCCCAGAGGGGGGTCGTACTGTCACAGAGGGAGGTGGTACTGTCACAGTGTGATGTGGCACAGTCCCAGAGGGGGGTGGTACTGTCACAGTGTGATGTGGCGCAGTCCCAGAGGGAGGTGGTACTGTCACAGTGTGATGTGGCGCAGTCCCAGAGTGAGGTGGTACTGTCACAGAGGGAGGTGGTACTGTCACAGTGTGATGTGGCGCAGTCCCAGAGGGAGGTGGTACTGTCACAGTGTGATGTGACGCAGTCCCAGAAGGAGGTGGTACTGTCAGTGTGATGTGGCGCAGTCCCAGAGGGAGGTGGTACTGTCACAGTGGGAGGTGGTACTGTCACAGTGTGATGTGGCGCAGTCCCAGAGGGAGGTGGTACTGTCACAGTGTGATGTGGCGCAGTCCCAGAGGGAGGTGGTACTGTCACAGTGGGAGGTGGTACTGTCACAGTGTGATGTGGCGCAGTCCCAGAGGGAGGTGGTACTGTCACAGTGTGATGTGGCGCAGTCCCAGAGGGAGTTGGTACTGTCACAGAGGGAGGTGGTACTGTCACAGTGTGATGTGGTGCAGTCCCAGAGGGAGGCGGTACTGTCACAGTGTGATGTGACGCAGTCCCATAGGAAGGTGGTACTGTCAGTGTGATGTGGCGCAATCCCAGAGGGAGGTGGTACTGTCAGTGTGATGTGGCGCATTCCCAGAGGGGGGGTGGTATTGTCAGTGTGATGTGACGCAGTCCCATAGGAAGGTGGTACTGTCACAGTGTGATGTGGCGCAGTCCCAGAGGGAGGTGGTACTGTCACAGTGTGATGTGACGCAATCCCAGAGGGAGGTGGTACTGTCACAGAGGGAGGTGGTACTGTCACAGTGTGATGTGGCACAGTCCCAGAGGGGGGTGGTACTGTCACAGTGTGATGTGGCGCAGTCCCAGAGGGAGGTGGTACTGTCAGAGTGTGATGTGGCGCAGTCCCAGAGGGAGGTGGTACTGTCACAGTGTGATGTGGCGCAGTCCCAGAGGGGGTGGAACTGTCACAGTGTGATGTGGCGCAGTCCCAGAGGGAGGTGGTACTGTCAGAGTGTGATGTGGCGCAGTCCCAGAGGGAGGTGGTACTGTCACAGTGTGATGTGGCGCAGTCCCAGAGGGAGGTGGTACTGTCACAGAGGGAGGTGGTACTGTCACAGTGTGATGTGGCGCAGTCCCAGAGGGAGGTGGCACCGTCCCAGAGGCAGGTGGTACTGTCACAGTGTGATGTGACGCAGTCCCAGAGGGAGGTGGTACTGTCAGTGTGATGTGGCACAGTCCCTGAGGGAGGTGGTACTGTCACAGTGTGATGTGACGCAATCCCAGAGGGGGGTGGTACTGACAGTGTGATGTGGCACAGTCCCTGAGGGAGGAGGTACTGTCACAGTGTGATGTGACGCAATCCCAGAGGGAGGTGGTACTGTCACAGTGTGATGTAACTCAGTCCCAGAGGGGGGGTGGTACTGTCAGTGTGATGTGGCGCAGTCCCAGAGGGGGGGTGGTACTGTCAGTGTGATGTGACGCAGTCCCATAGGAAGGTGGTACTGTCACAGTGTGATGTGACGCAGTCCCAGAGGGGGGTCGTACTGTCACAGAGGGAGGTGGTACTGTCACAGTGTGATGTGGCACAGTCCCAGAGGGGGGTGGTACTGTCACAGTGTGATGTGGCGCAGTCCCAGAGGGAGGTGGTACTGTCACAGTGTGATGTGGCGCAGTCCCAGAGGGAGGTGGTACTGTCACAGAGGGAGGTGGTACTGTCACAGTGTGATGTGGCGCAGTCCCAGAGGGAGGTGGTACTGTCACAGAGGGAGGTGGTACTGTCACAGTGTGATGTGGCGCAGTCCCAGAGGGAGGTGGTACTGTCACAGAGGGAGGTGGTACTGTCACAGTGTGATGTGGCGCAGTCCCAGAGGGAGGTGGTACTGTCACAGTGTGATGTGGCGCAGTCCCAGAGGGAGGTGGTACTGTCACAGAGGGAGGCGGTACTGTCACAGTGTGATGTGACGCAGTCCCATAGGAAGGTGGTACTGTCAGTGTGATGTGACGCAATCCCAGAGGGAGGTGGTACTGTCAGTGTGATGTGACGCAGTCCCATAGGAAGGTGGTACTGTCACAGTGTGATGTGGCGCAGTCCCAGAGGGAGGTGGTACTGTCACAGTGTGATGTGACGCAATCCCAGGGGGAGGTGGTACTGTCACAGAGGGAGGTGGTACTGTCACAGTGTGATGTGGCACAGTCCCAGAGGGAGGTGGTACTGTCAGAGTGTGATGTGACGCAGTCCCAGAGGGAGGTGGTATTGTCAGAGTGTGATGTGGCGCAGTCCCAGAGGGGGGTGGAACTGTCACAGTGTGATGTGGCGCAGTCCCAGAGGGAGGTGATACTGTCAGAGTGTGATGTGACGCAGTCCCAGAGGGAGGTGGTACTGTCAGAGTGTGATGTGGCGCAGTCCCAGAGGGGGGTGGAACTGTCACAGTGTGATGTGGCGCAGTCCCAGAGGGAGGTGGTACTGTCAGAGTGTGATGTGGCGCAGTCCCAGAGGGAGGTGGTACTGTCACAGAGGGAGGTGGTACTGTCACAGTGTGATGTGGCGCAGTCCCATAGGAGGTGCTACTGTCAAAGTGTGATGTGGCACAGTCCCTGAGGGAGGTGGTACTGTCAGTGTGATGTGGCGCAGTCCCAGCAGGGGGTGGTACTGACAGTGTGATGTGGCACAGTCCCTGAGGGAGGAGGTACTTTCACAGTGTGATGTGACGCAGTCCCAGAGGGGGGTGGTACTGTCAGTGTGATGTGACGCAGTCCCAGAGGGAGGAGGTACTGTCAGTGTGATGTGGCGCAGTCCCATAGGAGGTGGTACTGTCAGTGTGATGTGGCGCAGTCCCATAGGAGGTGGTACTGTCACAGTGTGATGTGGCACAGTCCCTGAGGGAGGTGGTACTGTCACAGTGTGATGTAACGCAGACCCAGAGGGGGTGGTACTGTCACAGTGTGATGTGGCGCAGTCCCAGAAGGGGGTGGTACTGGCAGTGTGATGTAGCACAGTCCCAGAGGGAGGTGGTACTGTCAGTGTGATGTGACGCAGTCCCAGATGAAGGTGGTACTGTCAGTGTGATGTGGTGCAGTCCCAGATGAAGGTGGTACTGTCAGTGTGATGTGACGCAGTCCCAGAGGGGGGTGATACTGTCACAGTGTGATGTGGCACAGTCCCATAGGAGGTGGTACTGTCACAGTGTGATGTGGGGCAGTCCCAGAGGGAGGTGGTACTGTCACAGTGTGACGTGGCGCAGTCCCAGAGGGAGGTGGTACTGTCAGTGTGATGTAACTCAGTCCCAGAGGGAGGTGGTACTGTCAGTGTGATGTGACGCAGTCCCTGAGGGAGGTGGTACTGTCAGTGTGATGTGACGCAGTCCCAGAGGGAGGTGGTACTGTCACAGAGGGAGGTGGTACTGTCACAGTGTGATGTGGCACAGTCCCAGAGGGAGGTGGTACTGTCACAGAGGGAGGTGGTACTGTCACAGTGTGATGTGGCACAGTCCCAGAAGGAGGTGGTACTGTCACAGTGTGATGTGACGCAGTCCCAGAGGCGGGTGGTACTGTCACAGTGTGATGTGGCGCAGTCCCAGAGGTAGGTGGTACTGTCACAGTGTGATGTGACGCAGTCCCAGAGGCGGGTGGTACTGTCACAGTGTGATGTGGCGCAGTCCCAGAGGGAGGTGGTACTGTCACAGTGTGATGTGATGCAATCCCAGAGGGGGGTGATACTGTCAGTGTGATGTGACGCAGTCCCAGATGAAGGTGGTACTGTCACAGTGTGATGTGGCACAGTCCCAGAGGGAGGTGGTACAGTCAGTGTGATGTGGCGCAGCCCCAGAGGGAGGTGGTACTGTCACAGTGTGATGTGACCCAGTCCCAGAGGAAGGTGGTACTGTCAGTGTGATGTGACGCAATCCCAGAGGGAGTTGGTACTGTCAGTGTGATGTGGCGCAGTCCCAGAGGAAGGTGGTACTGTCAGTGTGATGTGACGCAGTCCCAGAGGAAGGTGGTACTGTCAGTGTGATGTGACGCAGTCCCAGAGGAAGGTGGTACTGTCAGTGTGATGTGACGCAATCCCAGAGGTGGGTGGTACTGTCAGTGTGATGTGGCGCAGTCCCAGAGGGAGGTGGTACTGTCACAGTGTGATGTGGCACAGTCCCAGAAGGGGGTGGTACTGTCAGTGTGATGTGACGCAGTCCCAGAGGTATGTGGTACTGGCAGTGTGATGTAGCACAGTCCCATAGGAGGTGGTACAGTCAGTGTGATGTGGCGCAGTCCCAGAGGGAGGTGGTACTGTCAGTGTGATGTGGCGCAGTCCCAGAGGGGGGTGGTACTGTCAGTGTGATGTGGCGCAGTCCCAGAGGGAGGTCGTACTGACAGTGTGATGTGGCGCAGTCCCAGAGGGGGGTCGTACTGTCACAGTGTGATGTGACGCAGTGCCAGAGGGAGGTGGTACTGTCACAGAGGGAGGTGGCACTGTCAGTGTGATGTGACGCAGTCCCATAGGAAGGTGGTACTGTCAGTGTGATGTGACGCAGTCCCAGAGGGAGGTGGTACTGTCACAGTGTGATGTGGCGCAGTCCCAGAGGGAGGTGGTACTGTCAGTGTGATGTGGCGCAGTCCCAGAGGGGGGGTGGTACTGTCAGTGTGATGTGACGCAGTCACAGAGGGAGGTGGTACTGTCAGTGTGATGTGACGCAGTCCCATATGAAGGTGGTACTGTCACAGTGTGATGTGACGCAGTCCCAGAGGGAGGTGGTACTGTCACAGTGTGATCTGGCGCAGTCCCAGAGGGGGGTCGTACTGTCACAGTGTGATGTGACACAATCCCAGAGGGAGGTGGTACTGTCACAGAGGGAGGTGGTACTGTCACAGTGTGATGTGGCGCAGTCCCAGAGGGAGGTGGTACTGTCACAGAGGGAGCTGGTACTGTCACAGTGTGATGTGGCGCAGTCCCAGAGGGTGGTGGTACTGTCACAGTGTGATGTGGCACAGTCCCAGAGGGAGGTGGTACTGTCACAGTGTGATGTGGCACAGTCCCAGAGGGAGGTGGTACTGTCACAGTGTGATGTGACGCAGTCCCAGAGGGAGGAGGTACTGTCACAGTGTGATGTGGCACAGTCCCAGAGGGAGGTGGTACTGTCACAGAGGGAGGTGGCACTGTCAGTGTGATGTGACGCAGTCCCATAGGAAGGTGGTACTGTCAGTGTGATGTGACGCAGTCCCAGAGGGAGGTGGTACTGTCACAGTGTGATGTGGCGCAGTCCCAGAGGGAGGTGGTACTGTCAGTGTGATGTGGCGCAGTCCCAGAGGGGGGTGGTACTGTCAGTGTGATGTGACGCAGTCCCAGAGGGATGTGGTACTGTCAGTGTGATGTGACGCTGTCCCATAGGAAGGTGGTACTGTCACAGTGTGATGTGACGCAGTCCCAGAGGGAGGTGGTACTGTCACAGTGTGATCTGGCGCAGTCCCAGAGGGGGGTCGTACTGTCACAGTGTGATGTGACACAATCCCAGAGGGAGGTGGTACTGTCAGTGTGATGTAACTCAGTCCCAGAGGGAGGTGGTACTGTCAGTGTGATGTGACGCAGTCCCTGAGGGAGGTGGTACTGTCAGTGTGATGTGACGCAGTCCCAGAGGGAGGTGGTACTGTCACAGAGGGAGGTGGTACTGTCACAGTGTGATGTGGCACAGTCCCAGAGGGAGGTGGTACTGTCACAGAGGGAGGTGGTACTGTCACAGTGTGATGTGGCACAGTCCCAGAAGGAGGTGGTACTGTCACAGTGTGATGTGACGCAGTCCCAGAGGCGGGTGGTACTGTCACAGTGTGATGTGGCGCAGTCCCAGAGGTAGGTGGTACTGTCACAGTGTGATGTGACGCAGTCCCAGAGGCGGGTGGTACTGTCACAGTGTGATGTGGCGCAGTCCCAGAGGGAGGTGGTACTGTCACAGAGGGAGGTGGTACTGTCACAGTGTGATGTGATGCAATCCCAGAGGGGGGTGATACTGTCAGTGTGATGTGACGCAGTCCCAGATGAAGGTGGTACTGTCACAGTGTGATGTGGCACAGTCCCAGAGGGAGGTGGTACAGTCAGTGTGATGTGGCGCAGCCCCAGAGGGAGGTGGTACTGTCACAGTGTGATGTGACCCAGTCCCAGAGGAAGGTGGTACTGTCAGTGTGATGTGACGCAATCCCAGAGGGAGTTGGTACTGTCAGTGTGATGTGGCGCAGTCCCAGAGGAAGGTGGTACTGTCAGTGTGATGTGACGCAGTCCCAGAGGAAGGTGGTACTGTCAGTGTGATGTGACGCAGTCCCAGAGGAAGGTGGTACTGTCAGTGTGATGTGACGCAATCCCAGAGGTGGGTGGTACTGTCAGTGTGATGTGGCGCAGTCCCAGAGGGAGGTGGTACTGTCACAGTGTGATGTGGCACAGTCCCAGAAGGGGGTGGTACTGTCAGTGTGATGTGACGCAGTCCCAGAGGTATGTGGTACTGGCAGTGTGATGTAGCACAGTCCCATAGGAGGTGGTACAGTCAGTGTGATGTGGCGCAGCCCCAGAGGGAGGTGGTACTGTCACAGTGTGATGTGACGCAATCCCAGAGGGAGGTGGTACTGTCACAGTGTGATGTGGCGCAGTCCCAGAGGGAGGTGGTACTGTCAGTGTGATGTGGCGCAGTCCCAGAGGGGGGTGGTACTGTCAGTGTGATGTGGCGCAGTCCCAGAGGGAGGTCGTACTGACAGTGTGATGTGGCGCAGTCCCAGAGGGGGGTCGTACTGTCACAGTGTGATGTGACGCAGTGCCAGAGGGAGGTGGTACTGTCACAGAGGGAGGTGGCACTGTCAGTGTGATGTGACGCAGTCCCATAGGAAGGTGGTACTGTCAGTGTGATGTGACGCAGTCCCAGAGGGAGGTGGTACTGTCACAGTGTGATGTGGCGCAGTCCCAGAGGGAGGTGGTACTGTCAGTGTGATGTGGCGCAGTCCCAGAGGGGGGGTGGTACTGTCAGTGTGATGTGACGCAGTCACAGAGGGAGGTGGTACTGTCAGTGTGATGTGACGCAGTCCCATATGAAGGTGGTACTGTCACAGTGTGATGTGACGCAGTCCCAGAGGGAGGTGGTACTGTCACAGTGTGATCTGGCGCAGTCCCAGAGGGGGGTCGTACTGTCACAGTGTGATGTGACACAATCCCAGAGGGAGGTGGTACTGTCACAGAGGGAGGTGGTACTGTCACAGTGTGATGTGGCGCAGTCCCATAGGGAGGTGGTACTGTCACAGAGGGAGCTGGTACTGTCACAGTGTGATGTGGCGCAGTCCCAGAGGGTGGTGGTACTGTCACAGTGTGATGTGGCACAGTCCCAGAGGGAGGTGGTACTGTCACAGTGTGATGTGGCACAGTCCCAGAGGGAGGTGGTACTGTCACAGTGTGATGTGACGCAGTCCCAGAGGGAGGAGGTACTGTCACAGTATGATGTGGCACAGTCCCAGAGGGAGGTGGTACTGTCACAGAGGGAGGTGGCTCTGTCAGTGTGATGTGACGCAGTCCCATAGGAAGGTGGTACTGTCAGTGTGATGTGACGCAGTCCCAGAGGGAGGTGGTACTGTCACAGTGTGATGTGGCGCAGTCCCAGAGGGAGGTGGTACTGTCAGTGTGATGTGGCGCAGTCCCAGAGGGGGGGTGGTACTGTCAGTGTGATGTGACGCAGTCCCAGAGGGATGTGGTACTGTCAGTGTGATGTGACGCAGTCCCATAGGAAGGTGGTACTGTCACAGTGTGATGTGACGCAGTCCCAGAGGGAGGTGGTACTGTCACAGTGTGATCTGGCGCAGTCCCAGAGGGGGGTCGTACTGTCACAGTGTGATGTGACACAATCCCAGAGGGAGGTGGTACTGTCACAGAGGGAGGTGGTACTGTCACAGTGTGATGTGGCGCAGTCCCAGAGGGAGGTGGTACTGTCACACAGGGAGCTGGTACTGTCACAGTGTGATGTGGCGCAGTCCCAGAGGGTGGTGGTACTGTCACAGTGTGATGTGGCGCAGTCACAGAGGGGGGTGGTACTGTCACAGTGTGATGTGGCGCAGTCCCATAGGAGGTGGTACTGTCACAGTGTGATGTGGCACAGTCCCAGAGGGAGGTGGTACTGTCAGTGTGATGTGACGCAGTCCCAGAGGGATGTGGTACTGTCAGTGTGATGTGACGCAGTCCCAGAGGGAGGTGGTACTGTCACAGTGTGATGTGGCGCAGTCCCAGAGGGATGTGGTACTGTCAGTGTGATGTGACGCAGTCCCATAGGAGGTGGTACTGTCACAGTGTGATGTGGCACAGTCCCTGAGGGAGGTGGTACTGTCACAGTGTGATGTGGCGCAGTCCCAGAAGGGGGTGTTACTGGCAGTGTGATGTGACGCAGTCCCAGAGGGAGGTGGTATTGTCAGAGTGTGATGTGACGCAGTCCCAGAGGGGGGTGGAACTGTCACAGTGTGATGTGGCGCAGTCCCAGAGGGAGGTGATACTGTCAGAGTGTGATGTGACGCAGTCCCAGAGGGAGGTGGTACTGTCAGAGTGTGATGTGGCGCAGTCCCAGAGGGGGGTGGAACTGTCACAGTGTGATGTGGCGCAGTCCCAGAGGGAGGTGGTACTGTCAGAGTGTGATGTGGCGCAGTCCCAGAGGGAGGTGGTACTGTCACAGAGGGAGGTGGTACTGTCACAGTGTGATGTGGCGCAGTCCCATAGGAGGTGCTACTGTCAAAGTGTGATGTGGCACAGTCCCTGAGGGAGGTGGTACTGTCAGTGTGATGTGGCGCAGTCCCAGCAGGGGGTGGTACTGACAGTGTGATGTGGCACAGTCCCTGAGGGAGGAGGTACTGTCACAGTGTGATGTGACGCAGTCCCAGAGGGGGGTGGTACTGTCAGTGTGATGTGACGCAGTCCCAGAGGGAGGAGGTACTGTCAGTGTGATGTGGCGCAGTCCCATAGGAGGTGGTACTGTCAGTGTGATGTGGCGCAGTCCCATAGGAGGTGGTACTGTCACAGTGTGATGTGGCACAGTCCCTGAGGGAGGTGGTACTGTCACAGTGTGATGTAACGCAGACCCAGAGGGGGTGGTACTGTCACAGTGTGATGTGGCGCAGTCCCAGAAGGGGGTGGTACTGGCAGTGTGATGTAGCACAGTCCCAGAGGGAGGTGGTACTGTCAGTGTGATGTGACGCAGTCCCAGATGAAGGTGGTACTGTCAGTGTGATGTGGTGCAGTCCCAGATGAAGGTGGTACTGTCAGTGTGATGTGACGCAGTCCCAGAGGGGGGTGATACTGTCACAGTGTGATGTGGCACAGTCCCATAGGAGGTGGTACTGTCACAGTGTGATGTGGGGCAGTCCCAGAGGGAGGTGGTACTGTCACAGTGTGACGTGGCGCAGTCCCAGAGGGAGGTGGTACTGTCAGTGTGATGTAACTCAGTCCCAGAGGCAGGTGGTACTGTCAGTGTGATGTGACGCAGTCCCTGAGGGAGGTGGTACTGTCAGTGTGATGTGACGCAGTCCCAGAGGGAGGTGGTACTGTCACAGAGGGAGGTGGTACTGTCACAGTGTGATGTGGCACAGTCCCAGAGGGAGGTGGTACTGTCACAGAGGGAGGTGGTACTGTCACAGTGTGATGTGGCACAGTCCCAGAAGGAGGTGGTACTGTCACAGTGTGATGTGACGCAGTCCCAGAGGCGGGTGGTACTGTCACAGTGTGATGTGGCGCAGTCCCAGAGGTAGGTGGTACTGTCACAGTGTGATGTGACGCAGTCCCAGAGGCGGGTGGTACTGTCACAGTGTGATGTGGCGCAGTCCCAGAGGGAGGTGGTACTGTCACAGAGGGAGGTGGTACTGTCACAGTGTGATGTGATGCAATCCCAGAGGGGGGTGATACTGTCAGTGTGATGTGACGCAGTCCCAGATGAAGGTGGTACTGTCACAGTGTGATGTGGCACAGTCCCAGAGGGAGGTGGTACAGTCAGTGTGATGTGGCGCAGCCCCAGAGGGAGGTGGTACTGTCACAGTGTGATGTGACCCAGTCCCAGAGGAAGGTGGTACTGTCAGTGTGATGTGACGCAATCCCAGAGGGAGTTGGTACTGTCAGTGTGATGTGGCGCAGTCCCAGAGGAAGGTGGTACTGTCAGTGTGATGTGACGCAGTCCCAGAGGAAGGTGGTACTGTCAGTGTGATGTGACGCAGTCCCAGAGGAAGGTGGTACTGTCAGTGTGATGTGACGCAATCCCAGAGGTGGGTGGTACTGTCAGTGTGATGTGGCGCAGTCCCAGAGGGAGGTGGTACTGTCACAGTGTGATGTGGCACAGTCCCAGAAGGGGGTGGTACTGTCAGTGTGATGTGACGCAGTCCCAGAGGTATGTGGTACTGGCAGTGTGATGTAGCACCGTCCCATAGGAGGTGGTACAGTCAGTGTGATGTGGCGCAGCACCAGAGGGAGGTGGTACTGTCACAGTGTGATGTGACGCAATCCCAGAGGGAGGTGGTACTGTCACAGTGTGATGTGGCGCAGTCCCAGAGGGAGGTGGTACTGTCAGTGTGATGTGGCGCAGTCCCAGAGGGGGGTGGTACTGTCAGTGTGAAGTGGCGCAGTCCCAGAGGGAGGTCGTACTGACAGTGTGATGTGGCGCAGTCCCAGAGGGGGGTCGTACTGTCACAGTGTGATGTGACGCAGTGCCAGAGGGAGGTGGTACTGTCACAGAGGGAGGTGGCACTGTCAGTGTGATGTGACGCAGTCCCATAGGAAGGTGGTACTGTCAGTGTGATGTGACGCAGTCCCAGAGGGAGGTGGTACTGTCACAGTGTGATGTGGCGCAGTCCCAGAGGGAGGTGGTACTGTCAGTGTGATGTGGCGCAGTCCCAGAGGGGGGGTGGTACTGTCAGTGTGATGTGACGCAGTCACAGAGGGAGGTGGTACTGTCAGTGTGATGTGACGCAGTCCCATATGAAGGTGGTACTGTCACAGTGTGATGTGACGCAGTCCCAGAGGGAGGTGGTACTGTCACAGTGTGATCTGGCGCAGTCCCAGAGGGGGGTCGTACTGTCACAGTGTGATGTGACACAATCCCAGAGGGAGGTGGTACTGTCACAGAGGGAGGTGGTACTGTCACAGTGTGATGTGGCGCAGTCCCAGAGGGAGGTGGTACTGTCACAGAGGGAGCTGGTACTGTCACAGTGTGATGTGGCACAGTCCCAGAGGGTGGTGGTACTGTCACAGTGTGATGTGGCACAGTCCCAGAGGGACGTGGTACTGTCACAGTGTGATGTGGCACAGTCCCAGAGGGAGGTGGTACTGTCACAGTGTGATGTGACGCAGTCCCAGAGGGAGGAGGTACTGTCACAGTGTGATGTGGCACAGTCCCAGAGGGAGGTGGTACTGTCACAGAGGGAGGTGGCACTGTCAGTGTGATGTGACGCAGTCCCATAGGAAGGTGGTACTGTCAGTGTGATGTGACGCAGTCCCAGAGGGAGGTGGTACTGTCACAGTGTGATGTGGCGCAGTCCCAGAGGGAGGTGGTACTGTCAGTGTGATGTGGCGCAGTCCCAGAGGGGGGGTGGTACTGTCAGTGTGATGTGACGCAGTCCCAGAGGGATGTGGTACTGTCAGTGTGATGTGACGCAGTCCCATAGGAAGGTGGTACTGTCACAGTGTGATGTGACGCAGTCCCAGAGGGAGGTGGTACTGTCACAGTGTGATCTGGCGCAGTCCCAGAGGGGGGTCGTACTGTCACAGTGTGATGTGACACAATCCCAGAGGGAGGTGGTACTGTCACAGAGGGAGGTGGTACTGTCACAGTGTGATGTGGCGCAGTCCCAGAGGGAGGTGGTACTGTCACAGAGGGAGCTGGTACTGTCACAGTGTGATGTGGCGCAGTCCCAGAGGGTGGTGGTACTGTCACAGTGTGATGTGGCGCAGTCACAGAGGGGGGTGGTACTGTCACAGTGTGATGTGGCGCAGTCCCATAGGAGGTGGTACTGTCACAGTGTGATGTGGCACAGTCCCAGAGGGAGGTGGTACTGTCAGTGTGATGTGACGCAGTCCCAGAGGGATGTGGTACTGTCAGTGTGATGTGACGCAGTCCCAGAGGGAGGTGGTACTGTCACAGTGTGATGTGGCGCAGTCCCAGAGGGATGTGGTACTGTCAGTGTGATGTGACGCAGTCCCATAGGAGGTGGTACTGTCACAGTGTGATGTGGCACAGTCCCTGAGGGAGGTGGTACTGTCACAGTGTGATGTGGCGCAGTCCCAGAAGGGGGTGTTACTGGCAGTGTGATGTGACGCAGTTCCAGAGGGAGGTGGTGCTGTCACAGTGTGATGTGGCGCAGTCCCAGATGAAGGTGGTACTGTCAGTGTGATGTGGCGCAGTCCCATAGGAGGTGGTACTGTCACAGTGTGATGTGGCGCAGTCCCAGATGAAGGTGGTACTGTCACAGTGTGATGTGACGCAGTCCCAGAGGAAGGTGCTACTGTCAGTGTGATGTGACGCAGTCCCATAGAAAGGTGGTACTGTCACAGTGTGATGTGGCGCAGTCCCAGAGGGAGGTGGTACTGTCACAGTGTGAGGTGGCGCAGTCCCAGAGGCGGGTGGTACTGTCACAGTGTGATGTGGCGCAGTCCCAGAGGGAGGTGGTACTGTCAGTGTGATGTGGCGCAGTCCCATAGGAGGTGGTACTGTCACAGTGTGATGTGGCGCAGTCCCAGAAGGGGGTTGTACTGTCAGTGTGATGTGGCACAGTCCCTGAGGGAGGTGGTACTGTCACAGTGTGATGTGACGCAGTCCCAGAGGGAGGTGGTACTGTCAGTGTGATGTGGCGCAGTCCCATAGGAGGTGGTACTGTCACAGTGTGATGTGGCACAGTCCCAGAGGGAGGTGGTACTGTCACAGTGTGATGTGGCGCAGTCCCAGAGGGAGGAGGTACTGTCAGTGTGATGTGACGCAGTCCCAGAGGGGGGTGGTACTGTCACAGTGTGATGTGACGCAGTCCCAGAGGGAGGTGGTACTGTCACAGTGTGATGTGCCGCAGTCCCAGAAGGGAGTGGTACTGTCACAGTGTGATGTGGCGCAGTCCCAGAAGGGGGTGGCAGTGTCACAGTGTGATGTGGCACAGTCCCAGAGGAGGGTGGCACTGTCACAGTGTGATATAGCACAGTCCCAGAGGGGGGTGGCACTGTCACAGTGTGATGTGGCGCAGTCCCAGAGGGAGGTGGTACTGTCACAGTGTGATGTGGCGCAGTCCCAGAGGGAGGAGGTACTGTCAGTGTGATGTGACGCAGTCCCAGAGGGGGGTGGTACTGTCACAGTGTGATGTGACGCAGTCCCAGAGGGAGGTGGTACTGTCACAGTGTGATGTGACGCAGTCCCAGAAGGGAGTGGTACTGTCACAGTGTGATGTGGCGCAGTCCCAGAGGGGGGTGGCAGTGTCACAGTGTGATGTGGCACAGTCCCAGAGGAGGGTGGCACTGTCACAGTGTGATATAGCACAGTCCCAGAGGGGGGTGGCACTGTCACAGTGTGATGTGGCGCAGTCCCAGAGGGAGGTGGTACTGTGTGACGTAGCACAGTCCCAGAGGGGGGTGGCACTGTCACAGTGTGATGTGGCGCAGTCCCAGAGGGGGGTGGCACTGTCACAGTGTGATGTGGCGCTTAACCGTTAACCCTGCATTCCGCATTCATATTTGTCCTTCCAAAATGGACAACCTCACACTTTTCAGGGTTAAACTCCATCTGCCACTTCTCAGCCCAGCTCTGCATCCTATCTATGTCTCTTTGCAGCCGACAGCAGCCCTCCTTACTATCCACAACTCCACCAATCTTCGTATCGTCTGCAAATTTACTGACCCACCCTTCAACTCCCTCATCCAAGTCATTAATGAAAATCACAAACAGCAGAGGACCCAGAACTGATCCCTGTGGTACGCCACTGGTAACTGGGATCCAGGCTGAATATTTGCCATCCACCACCACTCTCTGACTTCTATCGGTTAGCCAGTTCGTTATCCAACTGGCCAAATTTCCCACTATCCCATGCCTCCTTACTTTCTGCAGAAGCCTACCATGGGGAACCTTATCAAATGCCTTACTAAAATCCATGTACACTACATCCACTGCTTTACCTTCATCCACATGCTTGGTCACCTCCTCAAAGAATTCAATAAGATTTGTAAGGCAAGACCTACCCCTCACAAATCTGTGCTGACTATCCCTAATCAAGCAGTGTCTTTCCAGATGCTCAGAAATCCTATCCTTCAGTACCCTTTCCATTACTTTGCCGACCACCGAAGTAAGACTAAGTGGCCTGTAATTCCCAGGGTTATCCCTAGTCCCTTTTTTGAACAGGGGCACGACATTCGCCACTCTCCAATCCCCTGGTACCACCCCTGTTGACAGTGAGGACGAAAAGATCATTGCCAACTGCAATTTCATCTCTTGCTTCCCATAGAATCCTTGGATATATCCCATCAAGCCCGGGGGACTTGTCTATCCTCAAGTTTTTCAAAATGCCCAACACATCTTCCTTCCTAACAAGTATTTCCTCGAGCTTACCAATCTGTTTCACACTGTCCTCTCCAACAATATCGCCCCTCTCATTTGTAAATACAGAAGAAAAGTACTCGTTCAAGACCTCTCCTATCTCTTCAGACTCAATACACAATCTCCCGCTACTGTCCTTGATCGGACCTACCCTCGCTCTAGTCATTCTCATATTTCTCACATATGTGTAAAAGGCCTTGGGGTTTTCCTTGATCCTATCCGCCAAAGATTTTTCATGCCCTCTCTTAGCTCTCCTAATCCCTTTCTTCAGTTCCCTCCTGGCTATCTTGTATCCCTCCAATGCCCTGTCTGAACCTTGTTTTCTCACCTTACATAAGTCTCCTTTTTGCTCTTAACAAGACTTTCAACCTCTCTTGTCAACCATGGTTCCCTCACTCGACCATCTCTTCCCTGCCTGACAGGGACATACATATCAAGGACACGTAGTACCTGTCCCTTGAACAAGTTCCACATTTCACTTGTGTACTTCCCTGACAGCCTATGTTCCCAACTTATGCACTTCAATTCTTGTCTGACAACATCGTATTTACCCTTCCCCCAATTGTAAACATTGCCCTGTTGCACGCACCTAGCCCTCTCCATTACTAAAGTGAAAGTCACAGAATTGTGGTCACTATCTCCAAAATGCTCCCCCACCAACAAATCTATCACTTGCCCTGGTTCATTACCAAGTACTAAATCCAATATTGCCCCTCCTCTGGTCGGACAATCTACATACTGTGTTAGAAAAGCTTCCTGGACACACTGCACAAACACCACCCCATCCAAACTATTTGATCGAAAGAGTTTCCACTCAATATTTGGGAAGTTAAAGTCACCCATGACTACTACCCTGTGACTTCTGTACCTTTCCAAAATCTGTTTCCCAATCTGTTCCTCCACATCTCTGCTACTATTGGGGGGCCTATAGAAAACTCCTAACAAGGTGACTGCTCCTTTCCTATTTCTGACTTCAACCCATACTACCTCATTAGGGTGATACTCCTCGAACTGCCTTTCTGCAGCTGTTATACTATCTCTAATTAACAATGCCACGCCCCCACCTCTTTTACCACCCTCCCTAATCTTATTGAAACATCTATAACCAGGGACAGCCAACAACCATTTCTGCCCCTCTTCTATCCAAGTTTCCGTGATGGCCACCACATCGTAGTCCCAAGTACTGATCCATGCCTTAAGTTCACCCACCTTATTCCTGATGCTTCTTGCGTTGAAGTATGCACACTTCAACCCATCTCCGTGCCTGCAAGTGCTCTCCTTTGTCAGTGTTCCCTTCCCCACTGCCTCATTACACGCTTTGGCGTCCTGAATATCGGCTACCTTAGTTGCTGGATTACAAATCCGGTTCCCATTCCCCTGCCAAATTAGTTTCAACCCTCCCGAAGAGTACTAGAAAACCTCTCTCCCAGGATATTGGTGCCCCTCTGGTTCAGATGCAACCCGTCCTGCTTGTACAGGTCCCACCTTCCCCAGAATGCGCTCCAATTATCCAAATACCTGAAGCCCTCCCTCCTACACCATTCCTGCAGCCACGTGTTCAACTGCACTCTCTCCCTATTCCTAGCCTCGCTATCACGTGGCACCGGCAACAAACCAGAGATGACATCTCTGTCTGTCCTGGCTTTTAACTCCAGCCTAACTCCCTAAACTTGTTTATTACCTCCACACCCCTTTTCCTACCTATGTCGTTGGTACCAATGTGCACCACGACTTCTGGCTGCTCGCCCTCCCCCTTAAGGATCCTGAAGACACAATCCGAGACATCCCTGACCCTGGCACCCGGGAGGCAACATACCTTCCGGGAGTCTCGCTCACGACCACAGAATCTCCTATCTATTCCCCTAACCATTTAATCTCCTACAACTATTGCTTTTCTATTCTCCCCCCTTCCCTTCTGAGTCCCAGAGCCAGACTCAGTACCAGAGACCTGGCCGCTAGGGCCTTCCCCCGGTAGGTCATCCCCCCCAACAGCATCCAAAACGGTATACTTGTTTTGAAGGGGAATGGCCACGAGGGATCCCTGCACTGTCTGCCTGTTTGTTTTTTTTCCCCTGACGGTCTCCCAGCTATTCTTGTCCTGTACCTTGGGTGTGGTTACCTCCCTGTAACTCTTCTCTATCACCCCCTCTGCCTCCCGGATGTTCCGATGTTCATCCATCTTCAGCTCCAGTTCCCTAACACGGTCTTTGAGGAGCTGAAGTTGGGTGCACTTCCCGCAGGTATAGTCAGTGGGGACACCGGTGGTATCCCTCACCACCCACATCCTACAGGAGGAGCATGCAACTGGCCTAGCCTCCATCCCCTCTTACCTGACAGAATATAGCTGCCCTGTGGACTAACTAGATCTCCGCCCTCCGACCCTGCTCCCAGTCAGCTACACTTTCTGTAAACTCCTGGCTCTCCTCTCACTCTTTGCGGAAATGTCGGAAACAAAATGAAAGCAGCACCTTACTCCCTCCTCACCTAACTCCCTCGAAATGTGGTGCAGTCACAGAGGGGGGTGGCACTGTCAGTGTGATGTGACGCAGTCCGTGAGGGAAGTGGCCACTCCATGTGCCTAATGGCTGCGAACATGCAGATCCTGGTCGAGACGGCAGCGGGCCTCCAGTACTGGCAGCGCCAGAAGGCAGGGGAGCTTCCGAAGTTCGTTCCGTTTGCACCCCTGTCCCATGGAGTAGTCCGCGGGACATCAGACACCCAAGTAAGAAGGAGATGACGGGGCCCATACTGGTGACTTCCGCAAGGGAGATGCCAGAACACCACAGCAGAGGAGGTGCCTCAAAAAGTCCAGAAACCGTTGGATGTGCCAGGATGACGGCGTCGGGCACACTGCCAGGTATCAAGCTCAGAACTGCATGGTGCTCGTAGGGGTCATGCATCTCATTAATCACCTCCTGGACCCAGGGCATGTCATCGATGGCAGCGAATCCGGCTGCCTGGGCATCCTCGTGCGCTCCTTGACGACGTGATGCACCTGTGCACCGAGCTCTGAGATTCCAGACAGGTCCCCTATGGGCGCCTGGAATGACCCCGTGGCGCAGAAGTTCAGGATGGCTGCCACCTTGACGGCCACCGGAAGGGGGTGTCCTCCCCATAACCCCCGGGGTGCCAGGTGATCTGGCAGATATGTTGCACTGTCCCCCTGCTCTGCCGGAGTCTTCGACAACACGCCTGGTTGGCAGGTCTTAGTATGACAGTGAGGCGTCATGCGGCACCTCCTTTCGGGGCTGGTTTAGCACAGGGCTAATAGCTGGCTTTTAAAGGAGGCCAAGGCAGGCCAGCAGCGCGGGTTCAATTCCCGTACCAGCCTCCCCGAACAGGCACCAGAATGTGGCGACTAGGGGCTTTTCGCAGTAACTTCATTTGAAGCCTACTTGTGACAATAAGCGATTTTCATTTCATTATCATTTTTTTTTTCATTCTTTGCACCTCCTCCTCCTCATCCTGTTGGCGGCCAGTTCTCCATCCTCAGCACCTGCCTCTTGATCCTCTTGGGTAGCCTCCACTGTTGCAGCATCTTCCTCCTCGAGAAGTTGAAGCTCGTACATCCTCAGTGCATCACCCAGGGCTGCGGCGACGAGTAGGAAGGCCACCATTGCTGGTTGTATTCCAATATCCATTGTCTGGAGGGGGTGAAAGGCCGACATGTTAGTATGGTGAGTACCCCCGTGTCCGACCAGGTTTACCGGGCTACATGATGGCCCCGGATGGCACTGCGGACCCTGCCCCTACATGACTCCCCCTGCCCCATCCCCGCACCCCTGGCCCCATTGGTGGCCCTGTAGGGGCCAATGTGGGCATTTCCCTTGGGAGGGCCATGTGAAATGACGCTAACTGTGTGCGGAGTGGAAAGCATCGGCTCCACTGTTGAGGCACCGGAGACTTACGATTTGGCGTGAACAAGGCGTCCGCCACAATTTCGGCTTCAAAACGATTCTCCGCCCAATCGCCTTTCCTTATTTTGCCGTCGGCTGACACAGAATCCCGTCCTAAATGTTTCTTCTGAATGTGAATTCAATTTATTATTGGCAGCTTCATCTGTCATTCATCATAGTAAATTAGTGAATCTCATTTCCTATTTCAAATAGGTTTTACAGTGTTGCCATTTCCTGGGTTAATATGCTTCATTTAGCAGGTCGAAGTAGAAAGAAGTTGAACCGTGATGTCACAGCCTGCGGGTAAGTGATTGGCTGGTGACTGGTAAGTAGTTTTTCTTTTCCCTGAGGTGTTATCGTGCGGGGCGCAGTGGTTGCTGAGTGAGTGCTTGCTGAGAAAGGGAGTAAATTTTTAAAAAACTTACTGTAGGGAGTTTCCAGCTGAATCCGGTCGGAGTGAGGACAGAGTGACTGCTGGGTAAGTAGTAAAGATTTAAATTGTTTGCGCAGGCCCATAACAGCTGATTGCTGTTCTCATGTGGGGCGCAGTGGCTGCTGATTAAGTGTTTTATTTTTTACCTGTATTTAAGTTGGGCAGTTTCTAAACCCGAGACACTACACTTGTAGTGTCCCCCACCCTTCCACCTCCTTTAACCTAAGGGGTAGAGTGAATAACAGGTAAGCTCTTTACCGAGAGGGGATGGCAGGGAAGGCAGTGCAATGTTCCTCCTGCAGAATGTTTGAGGTGAGGGATGTTTGAGGTCAGTGTCCCAGCTGATTTCACCTGTGGGAAGTGCACCCATCTCCAGCTCCTCAGAAACAGCGTTAGGAAACTGGAGCTGGAGCTCGATGAATTTCGGATCATTCGGGAGGCAGAGGTGGTCATAGATAGTAGCTTCAGGGATGTGGTTACTCCGAAGAATCAAGGCAGTTGGGTGACCGTGAGAGGGGCTGGGAGGAAGCAGTCAGTGCAGGGATCCTCTGTGGTCGTTCCCCTCAGTAACAAGTATACTGTTTTGGATACTGTTGAGGGGGACGACCTACCAGGGGTAAGCCACGGTGAACGGATCTCCAGCACTGAGTCCGTCCCTGTGGCTCAGAAGGGAAGGAGGGAGAGGAGGAGAGCAATAGTTATTGGGGACTCGATAGTTAGAGGGACAGATAGACGGTTCTGGGGCAGCGAAAGAGACTCACGGATGGTATGTTGCCTCCCGGCTGCCAGGGTCCGTGACGTCTCGGACCGTGTTTTCAGAATCCTTAAAGGGGAGGGAGGGTGAGCAGTCACAATTTGTGGTACACGTCAGTACCAACGACATAGGTAAGAGAAGGGACGGGGATTCAAAACAGGAATTTAGGGAGCTGAGAGCCAGGACAAACCATGTTGTCATCTCTGGTTTGTTGCTGGTGCTACGTGCTAGCGAGGTGAGGAACAGGGAGAGAGTGCAGATAAACACGTGGCTGCAGGGACGGTGTAGGAGGGAGGGTTTCAGATATGTGGATAATTGGAGCACATTCTGGGGAAGGTGGGACCTGTACAGACAGGATGGTTTGCACCTGAACCAGAGGGGCACCAATATCCTGGGAGGGAAATTTGCTATGGCTCTTCGGGAGGGGTTTAAACTAATTTGTCAGGGGGCTGGGAAAACGAGCTGCAGTCCAGAAGCCAGTGTGGAGAGTAGTGAGGTACTGAGGAGGGCGTCAAGGTTGCAGGAGTGTACCGGCAGACAGAAAGGTGGGTTGAAGTGTGTCTACTTCAATGCAAGGAGCATCCGGAATAAGGGAGGTGAACTTGGAGCATGGATTGGTACTTGGGACTACGATGTTGTGGCCATTACGGAGACATGGTTAGAACGGGGACAGGAATGGTTGTTGGAAGTTCAGTGGTATAGATGTTTCAGTAAGAGTAGGGAAGGTGGTAAAAGAGGTGGAGGAGTAGCATTGTTAATCAAGGATAGTTTAACGGCTGCAGAAAGGCAGTTTTAAGGGGATCTGCCTACTGAGGTAATATGGGCCGAAGTTAGAAATAGGAAAGGAGCGGTCACATTGTATTCTATAGGCCCCCAAATAGTAATAGAGATGTGGAGGAAGAAATTGTAAAACAGATTATGGATAGGTGTGGAGGTCTCAGGGTAGTTGTCATGGGTGACTTTAACTTTCCAAATATTGATTGGAACCTCTATAGGTTGAACATTTCGGATGGGGCAGTTTTTGTACAGTGTGTGCAGGAGGGCTTCCTGACACAATATGTGGATAGGCCGACAAGAGGGGGGGGGGGCCACATTGGATTTGGTACTGGGTAATAAACCGGGCCAAGTGTTAGGTTTGTTTGTGGGAGAGCACTTTGGAAATAGTGACCACAATTTGGTGTCTTTCACTATTGAGAGGGATAGGGCCATACGGCAGGCCAAGGTTTATAATTGGGGGAGGGGTAATTATAATGCAATTCGGCAAGAATTAGGGAGCATAAGATGGGAACAGAAACTGTCAGGGAAAGGCTCAAATGAAAAGTGGAGCTTGTTCAAGGAACAAATACTGTGTGTCCTTGATAGGCACGTCCCTGTCAGGCAGGGAGGAAATGGCCGTATGAGGGAACCATGGTTCACAAAAGAGGTTGAATGTCTTGTCAAGAGGAAAAAGGAAGAGTATGTAAGGGTGAGAAAACAAGGTTCAGTAGGGTCGCTTGAGATTTACAAGGTAGCAAGGAATGAGCTGAAAAAAGGGCTTAGGAGAGCTAGGAGGGGGCATGAGAAGTCCTTGGCAGGTCGGATCAAGGAAAACCCCAAGGCTTTTTACTCTTATGTGAGAAATAAAAGAATGGCCAGGGTGAGGGTAGGGCTGGTCAAGGACAGTAGTGGGAACTTGTGCATTGAGGCAGAAGAAATCAGAGAGGCGTTGAATGAATACAGTGTTCACAAAGGAGAGGGGCCATGTTTTTGAGGATGGGAGTGTGATTCAGGCGGGTAGGCTAGAGAAGGTAGATGTTCTGAGGAAGGATGTATAAGCAATTTTGAAAAACCTGAGGGTCGACAAGTCCCCTGGACCAGATGGGATATACCCAAGGATTCTTTGTGAGGCAAGGGATGAGACTGCAGAGCCTTTGGCTTTGATCTTTGGGTCCTCGCTGTCCACGGGGATAGTGCCAGAGGACTGGAGAGTGGTGAATGTTGTTCCTCTCTTCAAGAAAGGGAATAGGAATGACCCTGGTAATTATAGGCCAGTTAGTCTTACTTCGGTGGTTGGGAAGATAATGGAAAAGGTCCTGAAGGACAGGATTTATGACCATTTGGAAAGATGCAGCTTAATCCGGGATAGTCAACACGGATTAATGAAGGGTAGGTCTTGCCTCACTAATTTGATTGAATTCTTCGAGGAGGTAACTAAGTGTGTAGGTGAAGGTAGAGCAGTTGATGTCATATACATGGATTTTAGTAAGGTGTTTGATAAGGTTCCCCATGGTTGGCTCATAAAGAAAGTAAGGAGGTGTGGGGTAGAGGGAAATTTGGCCAATTGGATAAGTAACTGGCTACCACATAGAAGACAGAGGGTGGTGGTGGATGGAAAATGTTCAGACTGGAGACCAGTTACAAGCGGTGTACCACATGGATCAGTTCTGGGTCCTCTGCTATTTGTGATTTTTATCAATGACTTGGAGGAGGGGGCTGAAGGGTGGGTCAGTAAATTTGCTGATGACACCAAGATTGGTGGAGTAGTGGATGAGGTGGAGGGCTGTTGTAGGCTGCAAAGAGACATTGATAGGATGCAGAGCTGGGCTGAAAAATGGTAGACCGAGTTTAACCCTGATAAGTGCGAGGTGATTCATTTTGGTAGAAAAAATTTGAATGCGGATTACAGGGTCAACGGCAGGCTTCTGAGGAATGTGGAGGAACAGAGAGATCTTGGGGTTCATGTCCACAGATCTCTGAAGGTTGCCACCCAAGTGGATAGAGCCGTGAAGAAGGCTTATAGTGTGTTAGCGTTTATTAACAGGGGGCTTGAGTTTAAGAGCCGCAGGGTTATGCTGCAACTAGACATGACCCTGGTGTGACCACATTTGGAGTATTGTGTGCAGTTCTGGTCACCTCATTATAGGAAGGATGTGGAAGCATTAGAAAGGGTGCAAAGGAGATTTACCAGGATGCTGCCTGGTTTGCAGGATAGGTCTTCTGAGGAAAGGTTGAGGGAGCTAGGGCTTTTCTCTTTGGAGCGGAGGAGGATGAGAGGCGACTTAATAGAGGTTTATAAGATAATGAAGGGGATAGATAGAGTGGACGTTCAGAGACTATTTCCTCGGGTGGATATAGCTGTTACAAGGGGGCATAACTATAAGATTCAGGGTGGGAGATATAGGAGGGATGTCCGAGGTAGGTTCTTTACTCAGAGAGTGGTTAGGGTGTGGAATGGACTGCCTGCTGTGATAGTGGAGTCGGACACTTTAGGAACTTTCAAGCGGTTATTGGATCGGCACATGGAGCACACTAGAATGACAGGGAGTGGGATAGCTTGATCTTGGTTTCGGACAATGCGCGGCACAATATCGAGGGCCGAAGGGCCTGTTCTGTGCTGTACTGTTCTATGTTCTATGTTCTATTTAATTGCTCCTGTACATTTTCAATTTCAACAGTTTCACTGAACTTGGCTGACATCACAACAGATGGCAGCAATTTATCTCCAGCAAGGTAATTTCCGAGTATATAATTGGTATTGTTTATCGGCATCTTAGATACAATTCCCACAACTCCAGTGCCAGAAATGAAATCACTATAAAATTGACTTAATGCAATGGAGTGGTTAAACAACCTCCATTAATAACCTGAATTTTGTGAGGGCCACGAAGAACCCAGCACGAGTTTTAAGGATACAAAGAAATAACATTTATTTACTATAACATATATATACAACAGCAGCAGCAACTTCGCTTGCTGCTCACTCCTTCCTCGCTGGTTCCAAACTGGCCAGCTTTATTTATACAGGGAGTCTACTGATGATTTCTCTGCCCCCCTTATTGGGGAAGCTCATACTCCCACAGGATTGTGGGATTGTCATTAGTCCCCAGCCAATGGTAAGAAGGCAGGTTATAACATCCCTCCCCCCAAAAGTCCAAGGAATCCACCGAAGACCCTGGTGAAGGAGGGCGTCGGAATCGTTTTGCCGCTGGCCGGACACCATTTGCATGAGGTGCTGGATCGGGTGGCGTGTAACGAAACGGAGACCGGCGTTTCCGTGATGAACGGCGTAACGGTTGTACATCCACGGCCCGTGGGCCCAAGGATTCCCTCTCTGATGCGTCCTGTGTCTCCATCTCGGAGTCAGAGTCCGCTGCCTCCGTCATCTCGGCGTCTCTATCTCCACGCGGTTCTGTAGTGAGACACCAGAGGAAGATTGTGAGGACTACTTTCCATTGTCTCTGGTCTCTGTGGCAGTAGAAATGAGTTCCGGGGGCGTGGAATCTTTGGAAAGGATAGTCTTCTGGATCGAACGTGGTCTACATGTTTGCGCTGGAGACAACCCTGGGCTTGCACCTGGTAAGATATAGGGCCCGTTTGGCAAAAGATTATACCAGTGACCCACTGGGCACCACCAGCAAAATTCCGAATGAACACTGGGTCACCGGGCGCAAACTGCCGAATCGGCCGATGCCGAGAAAAACCATGTCCCTGCCGTTCTTGTGTGCGGCGTACTTTTGCGCCAATGTCCGGGAAAACCATGCTAAGGTGGGTGTGAAGTCTCTGGCCCATTAGGAGTTCTGCAGGAGCTACCCCAGTCACCGCATGGGGGGTGGTCCTATACAAAAACAAAAAGCGAGCCAGTCTCGTGTCCATTGACCCGAAAGACTGCTTCTTTAGGCCTTGTTTGAATGTCTGCGCTGCGCGCTCCGCCCACCCAATTGAAGCCGGGTGGTAAGGGGCAGTGCGGATATGGCGTATGCCATTCATCTTCAAGAACTTTGCAAACTCCTCACTCGTGAATGGAGTGCCGTTATCCATGACCAGCACCTCGGGGAGGCCATTGTTGCGCAGGACATTGTGCCTAGCATCTTATGCACATCTAGCCATTCAGACTGGGCGTCGATTAATAAAAGGAACATGGATCCTTGATAAGGGCCAGCGAAATCCACATGCAACCGTGCCCATGGCCGCCCTGGCCATTCCCAGTGATGTAGGGGCACGGCCGGTGGAAGCTTCTGATGCTCCTGGCAAATGGAGCAGTTTTGGGCCACCTTCTCAATGTCGGTGTCGAGGCCTGGCCACCAGGCATAACTCCGGGCCAACATTTTCATTTTGGTCACACCTGGATACCCATTGTGCAAGTCTCTTAGTATCAGCTCCTGACCATTTTCCGGTAACAATCACACGCGTCCCCCACAAGAGGATGCCGCCTTCCACGCTGAATTCTGACAGCTTGGAGGAAAATGCCCGCAATTCGCCTGGGAGCTGTCTCTGCTGCCCACCATACAGGACTATGTGCCGAACCTTTGACAGGACTGGCTGCGTCTGGGTCCACTCATGGATCTGTGATGCCGTGACAGGCAAGGTGTCCATAAAATTTAGGGTTGTAACCACCTCACCGGTCGTGGGGGTCGACATGGGCCGATCGTTAAAGGCAATCGGCTCAGTGCGTCGGCATTCGCTATCTGGGTTCTTGGTTTGTGCTCCAGAGAATACTCATATGCAGCGAGCAACAAAGCCCAGCACTGGATCCGTGCAGAAGCAATGTGCGGTATTGGCTTATCCTCTCTGAAAAGTCTCAGCAGAGGCTTATGATCAGTCACGACAGTGAAGTGGCGGCCATACACGTACTGGTGGAAACGTTTCACCGCAAAGACCACTGCCAGGACCTCCTTCTTGATCTGCGCGTACTTTTTTTCCGCTGCAGTCAATGTGCGGGAGGCGAAAGCTATCGGTCGCTCGGCCCCGTTCTCCATCTTGTGGGACAGGACAGCCCCAATACCATACGGGGATGCATCACATGTGACGAGCAAAGGCTTTCCAGGATCATAGTGGGTTAGTAACCCAGACAATGACAATTGTTGTTTTACCTGCCAGAAAGCGGTTTCTTGCGGCTGACCTCAAACCCAGGTGTGATTTTTCTTTTGCAGAGGTTGCAATGGGGCCAGCGTAGTTGCCAGATTGGGGAGGAACTTCCCGTAATAGTTTACGAGGCTGAGAAAAGAACAAAGATGCGAAGTGTCAGTCGGGGCGGGGGCCTGTTGAATCGTGCGCACCTTCTCTGCGACGGGGTGCAAACCTTCACGGTCCACCCGATAACCCAGGTAGACTACTTCCTTCACCTGAAAGATGCACTTTGTGCAACGTAAACGGATTCTAGCCTCCGAAAAGCGTCTAAGGACAGCCTCCAGATTTTCCAAATGTTCCTGCTCCGACGTCCCTGTGATCAAAACGTCATTTAAGTAGACAACGACACACAGTAAACCTCTCAAAATGCCCTCCATAACGCGTTGAAAAATAGCGCAGGCAGAGGATACTCCAAAGGGCAAACGTGTATATTCACACAGGCCCCGGTGTGTATTAATTGTTACATGTGGTCGGGAGGCAGGGTCCAGCTCGAACTGTAGGTAGGCGTGACTCATATCTAATTTTGTGAACGAGAGTCCGCCTGCAAGTTTCGCGTAGAGACCTTCTATGCGAGGCATTGGATATCGGTCGAGTCGGGAAGCCTTATTCACCGTAAGTTTATAGTCGCCGCACAAGCGAACTGTGGCATCTGGCTTCATTACAGGTACAATTGGTGCTGCACAGTTTGCGAAACGGACGGGCCTGATAATACCCAAAGTCTCCAAACAAGTGAGCTCCCCTTCTACCTTCTCGAGCAAGGCATAAGGCACCGGGCGCGCCCGGAAATAGCATGGCGTGGCTCTTGGTTCGACTTGGATACGGGCTACGACCCCTTTTTTTTCCCCAAAACGGGCTGGAATACATCTGGGTATCGTCCGAGCACCTCAGTCAACCCTCCAGAAGCTGTTTGGACGATGTGCTGCTACTGCAACCGCAAATGGCGCAACCAGTCCCGACCCAGCAGGCTGGGCCCATGGCCGCGCACCACGATAAGTGGGAAACGCCCCTCCTGGCGTCCATAAACAACAGGGGTCATCGTAGTTCCTGCAATGACCAATGGTTCCCCCATGTAGGTGGCCAACTTGGCCTGTGTGTCGGTTAATGTAAGGGTCTGGATACCCTGCTTGATGCGGTCAAATGTCCTCTGGGCGATCACGGAGACCGCTGCGCCAGTGTCCAACTCCATCTCAAGCAGGTGACTATTGACCCGTACTGTCACCTTAATGGGGGCCACACGGGGAGCTGCCACACAATGCAGCTGCAGGCAGTCGTCCTCCGTCTCCACGTCCTCCGGAGTAGTCGCCGCAGGTTCATCCACATGGAAGGTACGGCCCCTGGGCTGGTCCCAGTTTCGGTTGGAATGACGGCGCCTCTGGCGCCGCCAGGACCGGCGTCCGCGACGGGGTCGGCGCCTACAAGTCTGGCACGGACATGGCTCCTCATCCATTGGTTCTGGAGAAGGCTCCCTTCGGGGAGGAATGTCCGACGGCCACTGGCGTCGATCCGGACGTCGCCTCGCCCAAGGTACCGCAGAATGGCGGGGGGATGTTTACGGATGGAAGGGGTTGTGCCCCAAGGCATGCATCTCCATTCCCTGTAGCTCCTGCACTCCTCATTCTGCGCTCTCTCGGGACAATACTATTTGAATGGCCTGTTGAAAAGTCAATGTTGGCTCAGCTAACAACTTTCTCTGGGTGGCCGCATTGTTAATACCGCAAACCAAGCGGTCGCGTAACATTTCTGACAAGGTCTCACCGTAGTCACAGTACTCCGCAATCCTGCGTAGCCTGGATAGAAAGTTGGCAAGAGATTCGCCTGGGGTCCTCTCAGTGGTATTAAACCGGTAACGTAGGACTATCGTGGACGGGATTGGGTTAAAATGTTGCCCCACTAAGTTCACAAGTTCATCAAACGTTTTGGTGTCCGGCACAGCTGGGTACGTAAGGCTCCTAATCACCCCAAACATATGCGGGCCGCAGGCGGTGAGCAATATGACCACCTGGCGCTCGTTTTCGGTGATGTTGTTTGCCCGGAAATAGTAATGCATCCGTTGTGCGTACTGGTTCCAGCTTTCCAGCGTAGCACCAAAAACATCCAAACGTCCGTACAGAGGCATGGTGTAATAGAAAACAACTTTCAACCTGTATCCAACAAAAATCCAGGGAGGTGGCTTCAGCAGTGTAGACAGCTATTCACTTTACCCCTCGTCGCCAGTTTTGTGAGGGCCACAAAGAACCCAGCACGAGTTTTAAGGATACAAAGAAATAACATTTATTTACTATAACATATGTATACAACAGCAGCAGCAACCTCGCTTGCTGCTCACTCCTTCCTGCTGGTTCCAAACTGGCCAACTTTATTTATACAGGGAGTCTGCTAATGATTTCTCTGCCCCCCTCATTGGGGAAGCTCATACTCCCACAGCATTGTGGGATTGTCATCAGTCCCCAGCCGATGGTAAACAGGCAGGTTATAACACTTAATCAACACATTCTTAAATATTGGTCCTTCAAGAGGAAGCTCCCTTTTACCGACCACCATCAGTGATTGAATAGACCCAGAGGGCTAAAATCTCCCTAAAGGTGACAAAGTGTCATCTCCAGCGGGAAAAGCGGTGCGATTCCTATTTGGTGGGTCGGCGTGATCCCAATTACAATCCATCCCCAATTAATCATATTTTTGCAAAAGGGCATGTTTTGCACGGCATTGAGAGGGGTGGGGCCTACTCATGCTGGAAGGTCCGGCTCCTCAGATCTTAAAGGGCGCCCTGATCCCTGATCTCAAAGTTAGGTGACCGGCCCCCATCCCCACAGACATCACAACCCCCCCCCGCAGACATCACAACCCCCTTCCCACAGACAATAGGAACATCCCTAACCTTTGGCCACCAATATATGGTTGGGTCAAAGCCCCCCCACCAATACCTTACAGGACCAGAACTCATCTCACAGCGAGTCATCATCATCCTCCATCCCCAGTACAAGACCGCTGATATTGCCTACCCAGGGCCAACGCAGTGTGGTATTGCTGGTAGGTCCCTGAGAAGGGAGGAGGGGAACTGGGGTGGTGGGATGGAGTGAAGGGCGGTGGAATAGGGAAGGAGCAGTGAAGGGTGGAGGGACAGGGAAGGTGGAGTGAAGGGAGGAGGGATAGGGAAGGTGTAGTGAAGGGAGCAGGGACAGGGAATGTGTAGTGAAGGGAGGAGGGACAGAGAAGGTGGAGTGAAGGGAGGAGGGATAGGGAAGGTGTAGTGAAGGGAGCAGGGACAGGGAATGTGTAGTGAAGGGAGGAGGGACAGAGAAGGGAGGAGGGACAGGGGAGGTGGAGTGAAGGGAGGAGAGACAGGGAAGGGAGGAGGGATAGGGAGGAGGGACAGGGGAGGTGGAGTGAAAGGAGGAGGGGCAAGGAAGCGAGGAGGGACAGGGAAGGTGCAGTGAGGGAGGAGGGACAGGGACGGTGCAGTGAAGGGAGGAGGGTGAGAGAAGGTGGAGTGAGGGAGGAGGGACAGGAAAGGGAGGAGGGACAGGGAAGGTGCAGTGAGGGGAGGAGGGAAGGTGGAGTGAGGGGAGGAGGTGCAGGGAAGGTGGAGTGAGGGAGGAGGGACAGGGAAGGTGCAGTGAGGGGAGGAGGGACAGGGAAGGTGGAGTGAGGGAGGAGGGACAGGGAAGGTGCAGTGAGGGGAGGAGGGACAGGAGAGGTGCAGTGAGGGAGGAGGGACAGGGGAGGGAGGAGGGACAGGTGAGGTGCAGTGAGGGAGGAGGGACAGGGAAGGTGCAGTGAGGGAGGAGGGACAGGGGAGGTGCAGTGAGGGAGGAGGGGCAGGGAAGGGAGGAGGGACAGGTGAGGTGCAGTGAGGGAGGAGGGACAGGGAAGGTGCAGTGAGGGAGGTGGTACAGGGGAGGTGCAGTGAGGGAGGAGGGACAAGGAAGGTGCAGTGAGGGAGGAGGGACAGGGAAGGGAGGAGGGACAGGGAAGGTGCAGTGAGGGAGGAGGTACAGGGGTGGTGCAGTGAGGGAGGAGGGACAAGGAAGGTGCAGTGAGGGAGGAGGGACAGGGGAGGTGCAGTGAGGGAGGAGGGATGTGATGAACGGTTACTGCCTTATCATCATGTAAGGTGATGTCCCCTTTAAGACTGGGCTTGGAACCCTGGGGACTCCACCTCTGGCTCCGCCCACCTGGGAGCCTTACATAAAGGGCTGCCTCATGGTCTGTATAGCAGTCAGCACTCGTCTCTAGCTGTAGCATAGTTATTAGTCTAATAAAGCCTTCTTTACAGTTTAATCTCTGAGCATCATTATTGAGGGTACCTCAATTTATTAGACTAAACTAGATTCAGGATGGACGCAGGCCTAAAACCAGAGAAGCTCAATCTGGAAGCACGAACGCCGGAGGCAAAGGAAATTTTTAAATACTGGCTGCGGTGCTTCGAGGCCTACCTGGACTCCGCAGAGACTCCCATCCTGAAGCCACGCAAGCTGCGTCTACTCCACGCCCGGGTGAGTCACAGAATCTCCGCCACGCTCGAAAAGGCGACGACTTATGAGGAAGCGACTGATTTGCTCCACAAGCGGTTTGTCAAACCCGTCAATGAGGTGCACGCCCGGCATCTGCTCTCTACCTGCTGTAGCATAGTTATTAGTCTAATAAAGCCTTCTTTACAGTTTAATCTCTAAGCATCATTATTGAGGGTACCTCAAGAGACAAGGAAGGTGCAGTGAGGGAGGAGGGACAGGGAGGTGCAGTGAGAGTGGAGAGACAGGGGAGGTGCAGTGAGGGAGGAGGGACAGGGGAGGTGCAGTGAGGGAGGAGGGTCAGGGGAGGTGCAGTGAGGCAGGAGGGTCAGGGGAGGTGCAGTGAGGGAGGAGGGTCAGGGGAGGTGCAGTGAGGGAGGAGGGTCAGGGGAGGTGCAGTGAGGGAGGAGGGTCAGGGGAGGTGCAGTGAGGGAGGAGGGTCAGGGGAGGTGCAGTGAGGGAGGAGGGTCAGGGGAGGTGCAGTGAGGGAGGAGGGTAAGGGGAGGTGCAGTGAGGGAGGAGGGACAGGGAAGGTGCAGTGAGGGAGGAGGCACAGGGGAGGTGCAGTGAGGGAGGAGGGACAGGGAAGGGGGGAGGGACAGGGGAGGTGCAGTGAGGGAGGGACAGGGAAGGGAGGAGGGACAGGGGAGGTGCAGTGAGGGAGGAGGGACAGGGGAGGTGCAGTGAGGGAGGAGGGACAGGGGAGGTGCAGTGAGGGAGGAGGGACAGGGGAGGTGCAGTGAGGGAGGAGGGACAGGGAAGGTGCAGTGAGGGAGGAGGCACAGGGGAGGTGCAGTGTGGGAGGAGGAACAGGGACGGGAAGAGGGACAGGGGAGGTGCAGTGAGGGAGGAGGGACAGAGAAGGTGCAGTGAGGGAGGAGGGACAAGGGAGGTGCAGTGAGGGAGGAGGGACAGGGAAGGGAAAAGGGACAGGGAAGGGAAGAGGGACAGAGAAGGTGCAGTGAGGGAGGAGGGACAGGGAAGTTGCAGTGAGGGAGGAGGAACAGGTGAGGCGCAGTGAGGGAGGAGGGACAGGGAAGGGAAGAGGGACAGCGGAGGGAAGAGGGACTGGGAAGTTACAGTGAGGGAGGAGGGACAGGGAAGGGAGGAGGGGCAGGGGAGGTGCAGTGAGGGAAGAGGGACGGGGAGGGAGGAGGGACAGGGGAGGTGCAGTGAGGGAGGAGGGACAGGGGCCGTGCAGTGAGGGAGGAGGGACAGGGGCCGTGCAGTGAGGGAGAAGGGACAGGGGAGGTGCAGTGAGGGAGGAGGGACAAGGAAGGTGCAGTGAAGGGAGGAGGGACAGGGGAGGTGCAGTGAGGGAGGAGGGACAAGGAAGGTGCAGTGAGGGTGGAGAGACAGGGAAGGTGCAGTGAGGGAGGAGGGTCAGGGGAGGTGCAGTGAGGGGACGAGGGACAGGGGAGGTGCCGTGAGAGAGGAGGGACAAGGACGGTGCAGTGAGGGGAGGAGGGACAGGGGAGGTGCAGTGAGAGAGGAGGGACAGGGGAGGTGCCGTGAGAGAGGAGGGACAAGGACGGTGCAGTGAGGGGAGGAGGGACAGGGGAGGTGCAGTGAGAGAGGAGGGACAGTGGAGGTGCAGTGAGGGAGGAGGGACAAGGAAGGTGCAGTGAGGGAGGAGGGACAGGGAAGGTGCAGTGAGGGAGGAGGGTCAGGGGAGGTGCAGTGAGGGAGGAGAGACAGGGGAGGTGCAGTGAGGGAGGAGAGACAGGGGAGGTGCAGTGAGGGAGGAGAGACAGGGGAGGTGCAGTGAGGGAGGAGGGACAAGGAAGGTGCAGTGAGGGAGGAGGGACAGTGAAGGTGCAGTGAGGGAGGAGTGACAGGGGAGGTGCAGTGAGGGAGGAGGGACAGGGGAGGTGCAGTGAGAGAGCAGGGACAGGGGAGGTGCCGTGAGGGGAGGAGGGACAGGGAAGGTGCAGTGAGGGAGGAGTGACAGGGGAGGTGCAGTGAGGGAGGAGGGACAGGGGAGGTGCAGTGAGAGAGCAGGGACAGGGGAGGTGCAGTGAGGGAGTAGGGACAAGGAAGGTGCAGTGAGGGGAGGAGGGACAGGGGAGGTGCAGTGAGAGAGGAGGGACAGTGGAGGTGCAGTGAGGGAGGAGGGACAGGGGAGGTGCAGTGAGGGAGGAGGGACAGGGGAGGTTCAGTGAGGGAGGAGGGATAGGGAAGGTGCAGTGAGGGAGGAGGGACAGGGGAGGTGCAGTGAGGGAGGAGGGACAGGGAAAGTGCAGTGAGGGAGGAGGGACAAAGGAGGTGCAGTGAGGGAGGAGGGATAGGGAAGGTGCAGTGAGGGAGGAGGGACAGGGAAGGTGCAGTGAGGGAGGAGGGGCAGGGAAGGTGCAGTGAGGGAGGAGGGGCAGGGAAGGGAGGAGGGACACAGGGGAGGTGCAGTGAGGGGAGGAGGGACAGGGGCGGTGCAGTGAAGGGAAAGAGGGACAGGGAAGGGAGGAGGGACACAGGGGAGGTGCAGTGAGGGAGGAGGGACAGGGAAGGTGCAGTGAAGGGAGGAGGGACAGGGGAGGTGCAGTGAGGGAGGAGGGACAAGGAAGGAGCAGTGAGGGTGGAGAGACAGGGAAGGTGCAGTGAGGGAGGAGGGTCAGGGAAGGGAGGAGGGACACAGGGGAGGTGCAGTGAGGGGAGGAGGGACAGGGGCGGTGCAGTGAAGGGAAAGAGGGACAGGGAAGGGAGGAGGGACACAGGGGAGGTGCAGTGAGGGAGGAGGGACAGGGGAGGTGCAGTGAGGGAGGAGGGACAGGGGAGGTGCAGTGAGGGAGGAGGGACAGGGAAAGTGCAGTGAGGGAGGAGGGACAAAGGAGGTGCAGTGAGGGAGGAGGGACAGGGAAGGTGCAGAGAGGGAGGAGGGACAGGGAAGGTGCAGTGAGGGAGGAGGGGCAGGGAAGGTGCAGTGAGGGAGGAGGGGCAGGGAAGGGAGGAGGGACACAGGGGAGGTGCAGTGAGGGGAGGAGGGACAGGGGCGGTGCAGTGAAGGGAAAGAGGGACAGGGAAGGGAGGAGGGACACAGGGGAGGTGCAGTGAGGGAGGAGGGACAGGGAAGGTGCAGTGAAGGGAGGAGGGACAGGGGAGGTGCAGTGAGGGAGGAGGGACAAGGAAGGAGCAGTGAGGGTGGAGAGACAGGGAAGGTGCAGTGAGGGAGGAGGGTCAGGGGAGGTGCAGTGAGGGAGGAGGGACAAGGAAGGAGCAGTGAGGGTGGAGAGACAGGGAAGGTGCAGTGAGGGAGGAGGGACAGGGGAGGTGCAGTGAGGGAGGAGGGACAAGGAAGGAGCAGTGAGGGTGGAGAGACAGGGAAGGTGCAGTGAGGGAGGAGGGTCAGGGAAGGGAGGAGGGACACAGGGGAGGTGCAGTGAGGGGAGGAGGGACAGGGGCGGTGCAGTGAAGGGAAAGAGGGACAGGGAAGGGAGGAGGGACACAGGGGAGGTGCAGTGAGGGAGGAGGGACAAGGAAGGTGCAGTGAGGGAGGAGGGACAGGGGAGGTGCAGTGAGGGAGGAGGGACAAGGAAGGTGCAGTGAGGGTGGAGAGACAGGGAAGGTGCAGTGAGGGAGGAGGGTCAGGGGAGGTGCAGTGAGGGAGGAGGGACAAGGAAGGAGCAGTGAGGGTGGAGAGACAGGGAAGGTGCAGTGAGGGAGGAGGGACAGGGGAGGTGCAGTGAGGGAGGAGGGACAAGGAAGGAGCAGTGAGGGTGGAGAGACAGGGAAGGTGCAGTGAGGGAGGAGGGTCAGGGAAGGGAGGAGGGACACAGGGGAGGTGCAGTGAGGGGAGGAGGGACAGGGGCGGTGCAGTGAAGGGAAAGAGGGACAGGGAAGGGAGGAGGGACACAGGGGAGGTGCAGTGAGGGAGGAGGGACAGGGGAGGTGCAGTGAGGGAGGAGGGACAAGGAAGGTGCAGTGAGGGAGGAGGGACAGGGGAGGTGCAGTGAGGGAGGAGGGACAAGGAAGGTGCAGTGAGGGTGGAGAGACAGGGAAGGTGCAGTGAGGGAGGAGGGTCAGGGGAGGTGCAGTGAGGGGACGAGGGACAGGGGAGGTGCCGTGAGAGAGGAGGGACAAGGACGGTGCAGTGAGGGGAGGAGGGACAGGGGAGGTGCAGTGAGAGAGGAGGGACAAGGACGGTGCAGTGAGGGGAGGAGGGACAATGGAGGTGCAGTGAGAGAGGAGGGACAATGGAGGTGCAGTGAGGGAGGAGGGACAAGGAAGGTGCAGTGAGGGTGGAGAGACAGGGAAGGTGCAGTGAGGGAGGAGGGTCAGGGGAGGTGCAGTGAGGGGAGGAGGGACAGGGGAGGTGCCGTGAGGGAGGAGGGACAAGGACGGTGCAGTGAGGGGAGGAGGGACAGGGGAGGTGCAGTGAGAGAGGAGGGACAGTGGAGGTGCAGTGAGGGAGGAGGGACAGGGAGGGTGCAGTGAGGGAGGAGGGACAGGAGAGGTGCAGTGAGGGAGGAGGGACAGGGAAGGTGCAGTGAGGGAGGAGGGACAGGGAAGGTGCAGTGAAGGGAGGAGTGACGGGAGGTGCAGTGAGCGAGGAGGGACAGGGAAGGTGCAGTGAGGGAGGAGACACTGGGGAGGTGCAGTGAGGGAGGAGTGACGGGAGGTGCAGTGAGGGAGGAGTGACGGGAGGTGCAGTGAGCGAGGAGGGACAGGGAAGGTGCAGTGAGGGAGGAGACACAGGGAAGGTGCAGTGAGGGAGGAGGGACGGGGAGGTGCAGTGAGGGAGGAGGGACAGGGAAGGTGCAGTGAGGGGAGGAGGGACAGGGGAGGTGCAGTGAGAGAGGAGGGACAGTGGAGGTGCAGTGAGGGAGGAGGGACAGGGAGGGTGCAGTGAGGGAGGAGGGACAGGGAGGGTGCAGTGAGGGAGGAGGGACAGGGGAGGTGCAGTGAGGGAGGAGGGACAGGGAAGGTGCAGTGAGGGAGGAGGGACAGGGAAGGTGCAGTGAGGGAGGAGGGACAGGGGAGGTGCAGTGAGGGAGGAGAGACAATTGAGGTGCAGTGAGGGAGGAGGGACAGGGAAGGTACAGTGAGGGAGGAGGGGCAGGGAAGGGAGGAGGGACACAGGGGAGGTGCAGTGAGGGGAGGAGGGACAGGGGAGGTGCAGTGAAGGGAAAGAGGGACAGGGAAGGGAGGAGGGACACAGGGGAGGTGCAGTGAGGGAGGAGGGACGGCGAGGTGCAGTGAGGGGGGAGGGACAGGGGAGGTGCAGTGAAGGGAGGAGGGACAGGGGAGGTGCAGTGAGGGAGGAGGGACAGCGAGGTGCAGTGAGGGGAGGAGGGACAGGGGAGGTGCAGTGAGGGGGGAGGGACAGGGAAGGTGCAGTGAAGGGAGGAGGGACAGGGGAGGTGCAGTGAGGGAGGAGGGACGGCGAGGTGCAGTGAGGGTGGAGAGACAGGGAAGGTGCAGTGAGGGGAGGAGGGACAAGGACGGTGCAGTGAGGGGAGGAGGGACAGGGGAGGTGCAGTGAGAGAGGAGGGACAATGGAGGTGCAGTGAGGGAGGAGGGACAAGGAAGGTGCAGTGAGGGTGGAGAGACAGGGAAGGTGCAGTGAAGGGAGGAGGGACAGGGGAGGAGCAGTGAGGGTGGAGAGACAGGGAAGGTGCAGTGAGGGAGGAGGGTCAGGGGAGGTGCAGTGAGGGGAGGAGGGACAGGGGAGGTGCCGTGAGGGAGGAGGGACAAGGACGGTGCAGTGAGGGGAGGAGGGACAAGGGAGGTGCAGTGAGAGAGGAGGGACAATGGAGGTGCAGTGAGGGTGGAGGGACAAGGAAGGTGCAGTGAGGGTGGAGAGACAGGGAAGGTGCAGTGAGGGAGGAGGGTCAGGGGAGGTGCAGTGAGGGGGGAGGGACAGGAGAGGTGCAGTGAGGGAGGAGGGACAGGGGAGGTGCAGTGAGGGAGGAGTGACGGGAGGTGCAGTGAGCGAGGAGGGACAGGGAAAGTGCAGTGAGGGAGGAGTGACAGGGGAGGTGCAGTGAGGGAGGAGAGACAAGGGAGGTGCAGTGAGGGAGGAGGGACAGGGAAGGTACAGTGAGGGAGGAGGGGCAGGGAAGGTGCAGTGAGGGAGGAGGGGCAGGGAAGGGAGGAGGGACACAGGGGAGGTGCAGTGAGGGGAGGAGGGACAGGGGAGGTGCAGTGAAGGGAAAGAGGGACAGGGAAGGGAGGAGGGACACAGGGGAGGTGCAGTGAGGGAGGAGGGACGGCGAGGTGCAGTGAGGGAGGAAGGACAGGGAAGGGAGGAGGGAGAGGGGAGGTGCAGTGAGGGAGGAGGTGCAGGGGAGGTGCAGTGAAGGGAGGAGGGACAGCGGAGGTGCAGTGAGGGAGGAGGGACAGGGGAGGTGCAGTGAGGGAGGAGACACGGAAGGTGCAGTGAGGGAGGAGTGACAGGGGAGGTGCAGTGAGGCAGGAGGGACAGGGAGGTGCAGTGAGGGAGGAGGGACAGGGAGGGTGCAGTGAGGGGGGAGGTGCAGTGAGGGAGGAGGGACAGGGGAGGTGCAGTGAGGGAGGAGGGACAAGGAAGGTGCAGTGAGGGAGGAGGGACAGGGAAGGTGCAGTGAGGGAGGAGTGACAGGGGAGGTGCAGTGAGGGAGGAGTGACAGGGGAGGTGCAGTGAGGGAGGAGGGACAGGGAAGGTGCAGTGAGGGAGGAGGGACAAGGGAGGTGCAGTGAGGGAGGAGGGACAGGGAAGGTGCTGTGAGGGAGGAGGGGCAGGGAAGGTGCAGTGAGGGAGGTGGGGCAGGGAAGGAAGCCCAAGGGGCTGCCGCGCGGTCGGGGCCGTAGGCGCGGGCGTTTTGCGAGGCCACATCTAGGGAAGCTGCAAGGGCCCGTGCCTCAGAGTCCTAGCGACTCTCTTTCTAAAAGTCTTTGGCGGATTGGGGAGAGTTCACACCTGCCACAAATGCATCGCGAATTAGCACATCCGTGTGTTCGATCGCGTTCACCGGCGGGCAGCTGCAGCGGCGTAGAATTCCTCTCGCGATTCTCCGGGACTTTGCCGTCTCGTCGCGAGTTGGTGGCGCGTGTAGGCCTGGGTAACGGGCCGAACGTAGATGCTCTTCAGCAATGCGAGCACCGTTTTAAAATCCTCTGCGTCTTCTATGAGAGGGTAAATTTCCGGGCTTACCCTCGAATGCAGGACCTGCATTTTCTGGTCTTCTGTGATCCGGCTGGGGGCCGTTCGGAGGTAGCCTTCAAAGCATGCTTGCCAGTGTTTGAATACTGCTGCCGAGTTCGCTGCGTGGGGGCTGATCCGCAGGCATTCCGGGGCGATCCGGAGCTCCATAGTCTTTTAAGCTCGCTTAATAAATTGTAGCGCACAATGACTTACGAGAGACGAGAAGTGATGAAGTCGATCCAGGCTTTATTAAGCAATGCTTGTCCCCAGCAGCTCAGCAACAGAATGAAGCTGCCGGGAGAAGCTCGGGTTCTTATACTCTGCCTTCAGGGCGGAGCCGGGAGTCGGCAGCCAACCAGGACCCGGGATCTGTCAGCCAATAGCATCTCGGCTTCACAGTCCCACATGACCCCTAATACATACCACCACATTCACCCCTTGTTAAAAAGGAACCCGGCGGTGTGGTGGTTCGCATGGTGGTAGGGGTTGACAAGGCTGGCCCTGGAAGGAAAATTTCGGACAGTGTTACTACAGTTTTAGCCCTACACTGGGCTATGTACAAGTTTGCGAGAACTATTTACAATATTAGCAAAAACATATTTTTTGTTACAACAACATTCTTCGTGTCACGCGGATTCCACGAGTCGAGCGGGCGGTCTGGTCTTCCTCGTCGATCGCCTCAGCCCCGGTGGTGGTGCAGGTGCTTGTTCAGGCGTTGTCGTCTCCGGGAGCGTTTCGGTGTTTGTTCCTGTTTTACTCCTGGGCGGGCACGGGAGGAGGGCCGATCCCCCCAGGAAGGGGGCGGTCGCGGGGTGCGCAGGTGGCAGGGAGGGGATGATCGGTGTCGGGGGTGTGTGTGTGTTGCCGGCGGGTGCCAAGTCCCGTAGGGAGACCGTGTCCTGTCGGCCGTCGGGGTACGCCACATAGGCATACTGCGGGTTCGCGTGGAGAAGGTGAACCCTCTCGACCAACGGGTCCGATTTGTGCGCCTGCACATGTTTCTGGAGCAAGGTGGGTCCTGGGGCCGCCAGCCAGGTCGGCAGCGACGTTCCGGAGGAGGACTTCCTGGGGAAGACAAGAGGCGCTCATGAGGCGTTTGGTTAGTGGTGGTACACAGCAGTGACCGGATGGAGTGGAGAGCGTCCGGGAGGACCTCCTGCCACCGGGAAACTGGGAGATCCCTGGACCGTAGGGCCAGTAGGACGGTCTTCCAGACTGTGCCATTCTCCCTCTCTACTTGCCCGTTCCCCCGGGGGTTGTAGCTGGTCGTCCTGCTCGAGGCTATGCCCTTGCTGAGCAGGAACTGGCGCAGCTCGTCACTCATGAAGGAGGACCCCCTGTCGCTATGGATATACGCGGGGCAACCGAACAGTGTGAATATGGTGCCAAGGGCTTTAATGACTGTGGCCGCTGTCATGTCGGGGCAGGGGATGGCGAAGGGGAAACGAGAGTACTCGTCCACCACGTTCGGGAAGTATGTGTTGCGGTCGGTGGAGGGGAGGGGCCCTTTGAAATCCAAACTGAGGCGTTCAAAGGGGCGGGAAGCCTTGATCAGGTGCACTCTATCCGGCCTGAAAAAGTGCGGTTTGCACTCTGCGCAGATGTGGCAGTTCCTGGTGACTGTACGGACCTCCTCCACAGAGTAGGGGAGGTTGCGGGACTTTACGAAATGGTAGAATCGAGTGACCCCCGGGTGGCAGAGGTCCTCGTGGAGGGCTTGGAGGCGGTCTAATTGTGCGTTGGCACATGTGCCGCGGGATAGGGCATCGGACGGCTCGTTCAGCTTTCCGGGACGATACAAGATCTCATAGTTGAAGGTGGAGAGCTCGATCCTCCACCTTAAGATCTTGCCATTTTTAATTTTGCCCCGCTGTGCATTATCGAACATGAAGGCTACCGACCGTTGGTCGGTGAGGAGAGTGAATCTCCTGCCGGCCAGGTAATGCCTCCAATGTCGCACAGCTTCCACTGTGGCTTGGGCTTCCTTTTCCACTGAGGAGTGGCGGATTTCTGAGGCGTGGAGGGTCCGGGAGAAAAAGGCCACGGGTCTGCCCGCTTGGTTAAGGGTGGCCGCCAGAGCTACGTCGGATGCGTCGCTCTCGACCTGGAAGGGGAGGGACTCGTCGACGGCGCGCATCGTGGCCTTTGCGATATCCGCTTTGATGCGGCTGAAGGCCTGTCGAGACTCTGTCGACAGGGGGAAGGTAGTGGACTGTATTTCATAGAATTTACAGTGCAGAAGGAGGCCATTCGGCCCATCGAGTCTGCACCGGCTCTTGGAAAGAGCACCCTACCGAAGCCCACACCGCCACCCTATCCCCATAACCCCTTAACCCAGTAACCACACCCAACACTAAGGGCAATTTTGGACACTAAGGACAATTTAACATGACCAATCCACCTAACCTGCACATCTTTGGACTGTGGGAGGAAACCGGAGCACCCGGAGGAAACCCACGCATACACGGGGAGGACGTGCAGACTCCGCACAGACAGTGACCCAAGCCAGGAATCGAACCTGGGACCCTGGAGCTGTGAAGCAATTGTGCTATCCACTATGCTACCGTGCTGCCCATTAGCGGGAGGGCCTTGTCTGCATACTTGGGGACCCACTGGGCGTAATATGAAAAGAAACCCAGGCAACGTTTCAGAGCTTTGGAGCAGTGGGGGAGGGGGAATTCCATCAGGGGGCGCATGCGTTCGGGGTCGGAGCCTATTATCCCATTGCGCACTACGTATCCCAGGATGGCCAACCGGTTTGTGCTAAAAACGCACTTTTCCTCGTTATATGTGAGGTTCAGGGCGTTAGCGGTCTGGAGGAACTTTTGGAGGTTGGCGTCGTGGTCCTGCTTATCGTGGCCGCAGATGGTTACGTTGTCGAGATACGGGAACGTGGCCTGCAACCCGTGCTGGTCAACCATTCGGTCCATCTCCAGTTGGAAGACCGAGACCCCGTTTGTGACACCAAATGGGACCCTTAGGAAGTGGTATAGACGCCCGTCTGCCTCGAAGGCGGTGTACTTGCGGTCACCTGGGCGGATGGGGAGCTGGTGGTAGGCGGACTTGAGGTCCACGGTGGAGAAGACCTTATACTGGGCAATCCGATTGACCATGTCGGATATGCGGGGGAGAGGGTACGCATCTAGCTGCGTGTACCTGTTGATGGTATGACTATAGTCTACGACCATCCTTTGCTTCTCCCCAGTCTTTACTACTACCACTTGGGCTCTCCAGGGACTATTGCTGGCCTGGATTATGCCTTCCTTCAGCAACTGCTGGACTTCAGACCGAATAAATATCCGGTCCTGGGCGCTGTACCGTCTGCTCCTAGTGGCGACGGGTTTGCAATCCGGGGTGAGGTTTGCAAACAAGGACGGCGGTTCAACCTTCAGGGTTGCGAGGCCGCAGATAGTGAGTGGGGGTATTGGCCCGCCGAATTGGAATGTTAGGCTCTGCAGGTTACACTGGAAATCTAATCCCAGTAATGTGGGCGTGCAGAGTTGGGGAAGGACGTAGAGCCTGTAGTTCTGAAACTCCCTCCCTTGCACCGTTAGGTTCGCGATGCAGAACCCTTTGATCTCTACGGAGTGGGATCCTGCAGCTAGGGAAATCTTTTACGTGCTTGGATGGATGGTCAGAAAACAGCATCTTACCGTGTCTGGGTGAATAAAACTTTCAGTGCTCCCGGAGTCGATCAGGCATGGCGTCTCGTATCCGTTGACCAGCACCGTTGTTGTTGTTGTCGTCTGGAGCGTCCAGGGCCGCGATTGATCCAGTGTCACCGAAGCCAGTCGTGGTAGTAGTGTCGCGGCGTCTTCTTCGGACCCCGTGGAGCCGTCGATGCTGGGGTCCTTTGTTGTCAACCAAGATGGTGGCGTCCATGAATCGCACCTGGCCGGGGGTGGACAAAATGGCCGCCCCCATGGATCGCACGTGGTCGGGGGTGGACAAAATGGCCGCCCCCATGAATCGCATGTGGCTGGGGGGTTACAAGATGGCGGCGCCCATCCTCCCCTCGTGGTGCCCAGGACCCAAAATGGCGGCGCCCGCGGGTCGCACATGGGGCGCTGGGGGGGTTGGGCAGCGTTTGGGAGGTGCTGGGCTCGTTCTTCTCCGGGGATTGCGGCGACCCTCCGGGACCGGCACACTGCCGCGTAATGGCCCTTCTTGCCGCAGCTTTTACAAATAGCTGCGCGGGCCGGGCAGCGCTGCCAGGGGTGTTTCGCTTGTCCGCAGAAATAGCAGCGGGCCCTCCCGGGATGGTCTGGTGCTTTAACCGTACAAGCTTGCGAGGGGGGGCAGGGGGGGGGGGAGTTTGTCGCGACGGGGGTCCACGGAGCCCAAGGGGCTGCCGCGCGGTCGGGGCCGTAGGCGCGGGCGTTTTGCGAGGCCACATCGAGGGAAGCTGCAAGGGCCCGTGCCTCAGAGTCCTAGCGACTCTCTTTCTAAAAGTCTTTGGCGGATTTGGGGAGAGTTCATACCTGCCACAAATGCATCGCGAATTAGCAGGTCCGTGTGTTTGATCGCGTTCACCGGCGGGCAGCTGCAGCCCCGTCCCAAAATTAGCAACGCGGCGTAGAATTCCTCTAGCGATTCTCCGGGACTTTGCCGTCTCGTCGCGAGTTGGTGACGCGTGTAGACCTGGTTAACGGGCCGAACGTAGATGCTCTTCAGCAATGCGAGCGCCGTTGGGAAATCCTCTGCGTCATCTATGAGAGGGTAAATTTCCGGGCTTACCCTCGAATGCAGGACCTGCATTTTCTGGTCTTCTGTGATCCGGCCGGGGGCCGTTCGGAGGTAGCCTTCAAAGCATGCTTGCCAGTGTTTGAATACTGCTGCCGAGTTCGCTGCGTGGGGGCTGATCCGCAGGCATTCCGGGGCGATCCGGAGCTCCATAGTCTTTTAAGCTCGCTTAATAAATTGTAGCGCACAATGACTTACGAGAGACGAGAAGTGATGAAGTCGATCCAGGCTTTATTAAGCGATGCTTGTCCCCAGCAGCTCAGCTACAGAATGAAGCTGCGGGGAGAAGCTCGGGTTCTTATACTCTGCCTTCAGGGCGGAGCCAGGAGTCGGCAGCCAACCAGGACCCGGGATCTGTCAGCCAATAGCATCTCGGCTTCACAGTCCCACATGACCCCTAATATATACCACCACAGGAAGGTGCAGTGAGGGAGGAGGGACAGGGAAGGGAGGAGGGACAGGGGAGGTGCAGTGAAAGGAGGAGGGACAGGGGAGGTGCAGTGAGGGAGGAGGGACAGGGGAGGTGCAGTGAAAGGAGGAGGGACAGGGGAAGTGCAGTGAGGGAGGAAGGGCAGGGAAGAGAGGAGGGACAGGGAGGGGAGGAGGTACGGGGGAGGTGCAGTGAGGGAGGAGGGACAGGGGAGGTGCAGTGAGGGAGGGGGGACAGGGGAGGTGCAGTGAGGGTGGAGGGACAGGGGAGGTGCAGTGAAGGTGGAGGGACAGGGGAGGTGCAGTGAGGGAGGAGGGACAGGGAAGGGAGGAGGGACAGGAAGGGGAGGAGGGACGGGGAGGTGCAGTGAGGGAGGAGGGACAGGGGAGGTGCAGTGAAGGAGGAGGGACAGGGGAGGTGCAGTGAGGGAGGAGAGACGGGGAGGTGCAGTGAGGGAGGAGGAACAGGGGAGGTGCAGTGAGGGAGGAACAAAGAACAAAGAAATGTACAGCACAGGAACAGGCCCTTCGGCCCTCCAAGCCCGTGCCGACCATACTGCCCGACTAAACTACAATCTTCTACACTTCCTGGGTCCATATCCTTCTATTCCCATCCTATTCATATATTTGTCAAGATGCCCCTTAAATGTCCCTATCGTCCCTGCCTCCACTACCTCCTCCGGTAGTGAGTTCCAGGCACCCACTACCCTCTGCGTAAAAAACTTGCCTCGTACATCTACTCTAAACTTTGCCCCTCTCACCTTAAACCTATGCCCCCTAGTAATTGACCCCTCTACCCTGGGGAAAAGCCTCTGACTATCCACTCTGTCTATGCCCCTCATAATTTTGTATACTTCTATCAGGTCGCCCCTCAACCTCCTTCGCTCCAGTGAGAACAAACCGAGTTTATTCAATCGCTCCTCATAGCTTATGCCCTCCATACCAGGCAACATTCTGGTAAATCTCTTCTGCACCCTCTCTAAAGCCTCCACATCCTTCTGGTAGTGTGGCGACCAGAATTGAACACTATACTCCAAGTGTGGCCTAACTAAGGTTCTATACAGCTGCAACATGACTTGCCAATTCTTATACTCAATGCCCCGGCCAATGAAGGCAAGCATGCCGTATGCCTTCTTGACTACCTTCTCCACCTGTGTAGCCCCCTTCAGTGATCTGTGGACCTGTACTCCTAGATCTCTTTGACTTTCAATACTCTTGAGGGTTCTACCATTCACTGTATATTCCCTACCTGCATTAGCCCTTCCAAAATGCATTACCTCACATTTGTCCAGGTTAAACTCCATCTGCCATCTCTCCGCCCAAGTCTCTAGACAATCTAAATCCTGCTGTATCCTCAGACAGTCCTCATCGCTATCCGCAATTCCACCAACCTTTGTGTCGTCTGCAAACTTACTAATCAGACCAGTTACATTTTCCTCCAAATCATTTATATATACTACAAAGAGCAAAGGTCCCAGCACTGATCCCTGTGGAACACCACTGGTCACAGCCCTCCAATTAGAAAAGCATCCCTCCATTGCTACCCTCTGCCTTCTATGGCCTAGCCAGTTCTGTATCCACCTTGCCAGTTCACCCCTGATCCCGTGTGACTTCACCTTTTGTACTAGTCTACCATGAGGGACCTTGTCAAAGGCCTTACTGAAGTCCATATAGACAACATCTACTGCCCTACCTGCATCAATCATCTTAGTGACCTCCTCGAAAAACTCTATCAAGTTAGTGAGACACGACCTCCCCTTCACAAAACCGTGCTGCCTCTCACTAATACGTCCATTTGCTTCCAAATGGGAGTAGATCCTGTCTCGAAGAATTCTCTCCAGTAATTTCCCTACCACTGAAGTAAGGCTCACCGGCCTGTAGTTCCCGGGATTATCCCTGCCACCCTTCTTAAACAGAGGAACAACATTGGCTATTCTCCAGTCCTCCGGGACATCCCCTGAAGACAGCGAGGATCCAAAGATTTCTGTCAAGGCCTCAGCAATTTCCTCTCCAGCCTCCTTCAGTATTCTGGGGTAGATCCCATCCGGCCCTGGGGACTTATCTACCTTAATATTTTTTAAGACACCCAACACCTCGTCTTTTTGGATCACAATGTGACCCAGGCTATCTACACCCCCTTCTCCAGACTCAACATCTACCAATTCCTTCTCTTTGGTGAATACTGATGCAAAGTATTCATTTAGTACCTCGCCCATTTCCTCTGGCTCCACACATAGATTCCCTTGCCTATCCTTCAGTGGGCCAACCCTTTCCCTGGCTACCCTCTTGCTTTTTATGTAAGTGTAAAAAGCCTTGGGATTTTCCTTAACCCTATTTGCCAATGACTTTTCATGACCCCTTCTAGCCCTCCTGACTCCTTGCTTAAGTTCCTTCCTACTTTCCTTATATGCCACACAGGCTTCGTCTGTTCCCAGCCTTTTAGCCCTGACAAATGCCTCCTTTTTCTTTTTGACGAGGCCTACAATATCACTCGTCATCCAAGGTTCCCGAAAATTGCCGTATTTATCTTTCTTCCTCACAGGAACATGCCTGTCCTGTATTCCTTTCAACTGACACTTGAAAGCCTCCCACATGTCAGATGTTGATTTGCCCTCAAACATCCGCCCCCAATCTATGTTCTTCAGTTCCCGCCTAATATTGTTATAATTAGCCTTCCCCCAATTTAGCACATTCATCCTCGGACCACTCTTATCCTTGTCCACCAGTACTTTAAAACTTACTGAATTGTGGTCACTGTTACCGAAATGCTCCCCTACTGAAACATCTACCACCTGGCCGGGCTCATTCCCCAATACCAGGTCCAGTACCGCCCCTTCCCTAGTTGGACTGTTTACATATTGTTTTAAGAAGCCCTCCTGGATGCTCCTTACAAACTCTGCCCCGTCTAAGCCCCTGGCACTAAGTGAGTCCCAGTCAATATTGGGGAAGTTGAAGTCTCCCATCACCACAACCCTGTTGTTTTTACTCTTTTCCAAAATCTGTCTACCTATCTGCTCCTCTATCTCCCGCTGGCTGTTGGGAGGCCTGTAGTATACCCCCAACATTGTGACTGCACCCTTCTTATTCCTGATCTCTACCCATATAGCCTCACTGCCCTCTGAGGTGTCCTCTCGCTGTATAGCTGTGATACTCTCCTGAACAAGTAGCGCAACTCCACCTCCCCTTTTACATCCCCCTCTATCCCGCCTGAAACATCTAAATCCTGGAACGTTTAGCTGCCAATCCTGCCCTTCCCTCAACCAGGTCTCTGTAATGGCAACAACATCATAGTTCCAAGTAGTAATCCAAGCTCTAAGTTCATCTGCCTTACCCGTAATGCTCCTTGCATTAAAACATATGCACTTCAGGCCACCAGACCCGCTGTGTTCAGCAACTTCTCCCCGTCTGCTCTGCCTCAGAGCCACACTGTCCCTATTCCCTAGTTCTCCCTCAATGCTCTCACCTTCTGACCTATTGCTCCCGTGCCCACCCCCCTGCCATACTAGTTTAAACCCTCCCGTGTGACACTAGCAAATCTCGCGGCCAGGATATTTATGCCTCTCCGGTTTAGATGCAACCCGTCCATCTTATACAGGTCACACCTGCCCCGGAAGAGCTCCCAGTGGTCCAGATAACAGAAACCCTCCCTCCTACACCAGCTGTTTAGCCACGTGTTTGTCTGCTCTATCTTCCTATTTCTAGCCTCACTGGCACGTGGCACAGGGAGTAATCCCGAGATTACAACCCTCGAGGTCCTGTCTTTTAACTTTCTGCCTAGCTCCCTGAACTCCTGCTGCAGGACCTCATGCCCCTTCCTGCCTATGTCGTTAGTACCAATATGTACAACGACCTCTGCCTGTTTGCCCTCCCCCTTCAGGATTCCCTCTACCCGTTCGGAGACATCCTGGACCCTGGCACCAGGGAGGCAACATACCATCCTGGAGTCTCTTTCACGTCCACAGAAGCGCCTATCTGTGCCCCTGACTATAGAGTCCCCTATAACTATTACTCTTCTGCGCTTTGACCCTCCCTTCTGAACATCAGAGCCAGCCGTGGTGCCACTGCTCTGGCTGCTGCTGTTTTCCCCTGATAGGCTATCCCCCCCGACAGTATCCAAAGGGGTATATCTGTTCGAGAGGGGGACAACCACAGGGGATTCCTGCACTGACTGCCTGCCCTTTCTGGTGGTCACCCATTTCTCTGCCTGCACCTTGGGTGTGACCACACTTACATAACTGCGATCTATGACGCTTTCCGCCACCTGCATGCTCCTAAGTGCATCCAATTGCTGCTCCAACCGAACCATGCGGTCTGTGAGGAGCAGCAGTTGGGTGCACTTTCTGCAGATGAAGCCATCCGAGACGCTGGAAGCCTCCCGGACCTGCCACATCTCACAGTCAGAGCACAGCACCCCTCTAACTGACATTGCGTCAATTAATTAAAATTAAAATTTGTCTTTTTTTTTTTAAATACTTTTTCTTTTTTTAAATTACAAAGTTACTGTCAACTATCTGTTTCCTAGCACTAGATTTCTAATAGAAATGCGATAGCTAACTATAATATTCTCCGATCTCTGGCTTAGATATCCTCTAAATTATAATTAAGTTATTATGTTTAATTAGTTCCCAAATACTCAAAAAAAATGTAGGTTAGAATCCCAACCAGCCACTCAGGTCACAGCTTTTCTGTGATGTCACTTCAGTTTCCCCCCGACACACACAATTTGAAAAAAAAGGTATAAAAGTAAAAATCACTTGCTTACCTTCTGAGATGTTCTCAGGTTCTCTCGCTGACAGAGACTGCTCCTCCACCTCCAATCCTTGACCTGCACAATGCTAATAATAATACTATAATATGGCACTTACCTTACACCAATGGGTCTTATTATTAGGTTAGAGGAGGAGGGTGGGTGGGAGACACTACACGTGTAGTGTCTCGGGTTTCCTCTCCACCAGAATTTATTGGTTGGGGGGGGGGGAAACTTGCCAGAGGTCGAACTTCCGGTTCCCGCCGAAATCCAAAGGGCTGCTCCTGTAAAGGTAAGTGGTTTTAAACTAACTACTCACCTCCCAGAAGGCCCCTGCGCACCGCTGCCGCCGAAATCCAAAGGGCTGCTCCTGTAAAGGTAAGGTTTTTAAACTAACTACTCACCTCCCAGAAGGCCCCTGCGCACCGCTGCCGCCGAAATCCAAAGGGCTGCTCCTGTAAAGGTAAGGTTTTTAAACTAACTACTCACCTCCCAGAAGGCCCCTGCGGGACAGGGGAGGGACAGGGGAGTGCAGTGAAGGAGGAGGGACAGGGGAGGTGCAGTGAGGGAGGAGAGACGGGGAGATGCAGTGAGGGAGGAGGGACAGGGGAGGTGCAGTGAGGGAGGAGGGACAGGGGAGGTGCAGTGAGGGAGGAGGGACAGGGGAGGTGCAGTGAGGGAGGAGAGATGGGGAGATGCAGTGAGGGAGGAGGGACAGGGGAGGTGCAGTGAGGGAGGAGGGACAGGGGAGGTGCAGTGAGGGAGGAGGGACGGGGAGGTGCAGTGAGGGAGGAGGGGCGGGGGAGGTGCAGTGAGGGAGGAGGGACAGGGGAGGTGCAGTGAGGGAGGAGGGACAGGGGAGGTGCAGTGAGGGAGGAGGGACATGCATGTCATTGATCACCCCCCCTGGACCTGGGGCATGCCAGCATAGCAGCAAATCCTGTTGCCCAGTTATGCTGGTGTGCCTCGTCCAAAATTAAGTTTACATAGTCCACTGCCCGATGCATAGGGAATCCATAACAGCGCGTATATACCTGAATGCGGATGTCTGTGAGATCCCAATCAATTCCCCGCTTTTCTCCTGAAAAGACCCAGAGACATAAGATTTCAGGTGGACTGTCACCTTGGCGCCCACTTGGAACAGGTATCTTCCCCCATAGCCTATGGTACCAGGTGTGCCACCATCTGGCACAAGTAGCACACAATCAACCTGGTTAGCCAAAGTCTTCGGCGGCACTGACAGCCTGGCAACTTCTCGAAATTCATTGTGTGTTGGGGTGGAGGGAGTGGGGGAGAAGAGAAGACATGTTAGCAAGATGTGTATTGCCCATCTAATAGCCTGCATGGTGATCCTGAGTTACACTTCTGCTCCACTCTCCACATGTTCCCCCCAAACTCACTCCCACCCCTCACCCGGTCCCCCGGATATGTTGCCTTCCACAATGCATCCCTGCCCCCATCAGTGAGTGTCACTCGGGGGCCCCTATCCTCACCATCTGTTCTTGCCAACAGGGGTATCGGTGGCTGCCGTGACCCACATCAGCAACAAGCTCTGTGTTGGGGGGGGGGGGGGGGGGGGGAGGGGGGGTCACAAGTAGGCTTCAAATGAAGTTACTGTGAAAAGCCCCTAGTCGCCACATTCCGGCGCCTGTTCGGGGAGGCTGATATGGGAATTGAACCGTGCTGCTGGCCTGCCTTGGTCTGCTTTCAAAGCCAGCGATTTAGCCCTGTGCTAAATAACGAAGGAAAGGGTCAGGCCCAACAGGGATGTACAAGGTAATTTATGCATTGATGCTGAAGATGAGGGCAGCATTCTTAATGAATACTTCACAAAGGATAGAGACGAGGCAGGCATTCCATTTAATGAGGAGTGTGAAATATTAAATACAATTAGTTTAAAGTGAGAGGAAGTACTGGAAGGACTGGCACCATTGAAGGTGGATCAGTAACCAGGGTCAGATGGATTGTATCCCAGGCTGTTAAAAGAAACAAGGGAGGAGATAATGGATGCGTTAAGTGCACGGTTGATGGTAAATGATCAGCTGTTCAAATCCCAGAGAAGGATTTTGAAGCAGCTACCCTCACATTTATGTTTGCAATTTGTAGGTCCTGGAAAAAGCTGGGCAACGCCTGCAAGGAGTTACGAAGACCCATTAGGTCAACGAATAGGAGCTGCACTCCATAGTTGAGGCCATGCATCATGCTCAAAAAGTACATCGCCAGGGCACACTATCTATGAGACATCTCGATGTAAAGGTATCTCTGCAGGGTCTGAAGGCTGAAAGTTGCCATCCAGTGTGAAGGCACACCAGCGCCTGGCCGCTCTCACTAAGGGGGAGACTCAGATCCTCAGGAATGACCTAGTGCAGGCTTTTGGCCCAGAAGCATTCTATGATTCTAAGCACTATATGAGCATTCTCTGGATTTTTGTCACAAAGTCAGGGGTAAGGATCAGTGACCAGTCAGTCCCACAACATGAAGGTATTCAGCTGGTTTCTGACCAGGACTCGGCCGCTGTAAGATGGCACAGAACAGTCCTGTCCAGCATTTCAGGTGAGTTGTGACCTTGGCCCCAAGCTCCTGACGATTTGCCGGCCACGATTCCTCAGCCAGGCAAAGGTGGCCTCACAAGTAGAGGAGCTGGTGATAAGCCTGAGCTCCTATGAGAGGGGGCCCATCCATCACAGACCAACCGAGTCCGGTACACTTGGCCCAGTTGACCCTGGCAGAGGAAGCAGTACACAGTCTGGCCCTCATGTATCCTCCACAGATCAGCAGGGTCAGTGAACATGAGGAGCACATCATCAGCGTAGGCCTAAAGGACTACCCCGATGCACGGCCCGGCAGAACCAATCCCAACAACCTCTTCTGCAGGAGGCACAGAAAAGGCTCCATGCAGATAGAGTACAGTTGAGCAGACAAGGGGCAGCCCTGATGCACTTTTCTCCCAAAGCGAAGGATGCCATCAGGGACCCGTTAGCCTGAACGAGACAATCTGCGGCAGCGTACAGAAGTCAGATCGATACAGAAAGTGCATCCCGAACCCAAATGCCTGCAGGTTTCCGAATAAGTATTCGCTGAACGTCTTCGCCTGGTCAAGAGACAGGAAGGCGTTCGACAGACCAGCTGGATCAAGTCCCGGACCAGGTGGATGTTATCATGGATGATCCGGCCCAGGTCTATGTGGGAATGGTTGGGGTAGAATTTGGTGCATTTGAGTGCGATAGTGAGAGTTTGGTGACCGAGGGAGTTAGGTGAGGAGGGAGTAAGGCGCTCCTTTCATTTTGTTTCCGACATTTCCGCAAAGAGTGCGAAGAGAGCCAGGAGTTTACAGAAAGTGTAGCTGACTGGGAGCAGGGTCGGAGGGCGGAGATCTAGTTAGTCCACAGGGCAGCTATATTCTGTCAGGTAAGAGGGGATGGAGGCTAGGCCAGTTACATGCTCCTCCTGTAGGATGTGGGTGGTGAGGGATACCACCGGTGTCCCCACTGACTATACCTGCGGGAAGTGCACCCAACTTCAGCTCCTCAAAGACCGTGTTAGGGAACTGGAGCTGAAGCTGGATGAACTTCGGATCATCCGGGAGGCAGAGGGGGTGATTGAGAAGAGTTACAAGGAGGTAACCACACCCAAGGTACAGGACAAGAATAGCTGGGTGACAGTCAGGGGGAAAAAAACAAACAGGCAGAAAGTGCAGGGATCCCTCGTGGCCGTTCCCCTTCAAAGCAAGTATACCGTTTTGGATGCTGTTGGGGGGGATGACCTACCGGGGGAAGGCCGTAGCGGCCAGGTCTCTGGCACTGAGTCTGGCTCTGGGTCTCAGAAGGGAAGGGGGGAGAATAGAAAAGCAATAGTTGTAGGAGATTCAATGGTTAGGGGAATAGATAGGAGATTCTGTGGTCGCGAGCGAGACTCCCGGAAGGTATGTTGCCTCCCGGGTGCCAGGGCCAGGGATGTCTCGGATCGTGTCTTCAGGATCCTTAAGGGGGAGGGGGAGCAGCCAGAAGTCGTGGTGCACATTGGTACCAACGACATAGGTAGGAAAAGGGGTGTGGAGGTAATAAACAAGTTTAGGGAGTTAGGCTGGAAGTTAAAAGCCAGGACAGACAGAGTTGTCATCTCTGGTTTGTTGCCGGTGCCACGTGATAGCGAGGCTAGGAATAGGGAGAGAGTGCAGTTGAACACGTGGCTGCAGGAATGGTGTAGGAGGGAGGGCTTCAGGTATTTGGATAATTGGAGCGCATTCTGGGGAAGGTGGGACCTGTACAAGCAGGACGGGTTGCATCTGAACCAGAGGGGCACCAATATCCTGGGAGGGAGGTTTTCTAGTACTCTTCGGGAGGGTTTAAACTAATTTGGCAGGGGAATGGGAACCGGATTTGTAGTCCAGCAACTAAGGTAGCCGATATTCAGGACGCCAAAGCGTGTAATGAGGCAGTGGGGAAGGGAACACTGACAAAGGAGAGTACTTGCAGGCACGGAGAGGGGTTGAAGTGTGTATACTTCAACGCAAGAAGCATCAGGAATAAGGTGGGTGAACTTAAGGCATGGATCGGTACTTGGGACTACGATGTGGTGGCCATCGCGGAAACTTGGATAGAAGAGGGGCAGAAATGGTTGTTGGAGGTCCCTGGTTATAGATGTTTCAATAAGATGAGGGAGGGTGGTAAAAGAGGTGGGGGGGGGTGGCATTATTAATTAGAGATAGTATAACAGCTGCAGAAAGGCAGTTCGAGGAGTATCAGCCTACTGAGGTAGTATGGGTTGAAGTCAGAAATAGGAAAGGAGCAGTCACCTTGTTAGGAGTTTTCTATAGGCCCCCCAATAGTAGCAGAGATGTGGAGGAACAGATTGGGAAACAGATTTTGGAAAGGTGCAGAAGTCATAGGGTAGTAGTCATGGGCGACTTTAACTTCCCAAATATTGAGTGGAAACTCTTTAGATCAAATAGTTTGGATGGGGTGGTGTTTGTGCAGTGTGTCCAGGAAGCTTTTCTAATGCAGTATGTAGATTGTCCGACCAGAGGAGGGGCAATATTGGATTTAGTACTGGGTAATGAGCCAGGGCAAGTGATAGATTTGTTAGTGGGGGAGCATTTTGGAGATAGTGACCACAATTCTGTGACTTTCACTTTAGTAATGGAGAGGGATAGGTGCGTGCAACAGGGCAAGGTTTACAATTGGGGGAAGGGTAAATACGATGTTGTCAGACAAGAATTGAAGTGCATAAGTTGGGAACATAGGCTGGCAGGGAAGGACACAAGTGAAATGTGGAACTTGTTCAAGGAACAGGTGCTACGTGTCCTTGATATGTATGTCCCTGTCAGGCAGGGAAGAGATGGTCGAGTGAGGGAACCATGGTTGACAAGAGAGGTTGAATGTCTTGTTAAGAGCAAAAAGGTGACTTATGTAAGGTGAGGAAACAAGGTTCAGACAGGGCATTGGAGGGATACAAGATAGCCAGGAGGGAACTGAAGAAAGGGATTAGGATAGCTAAGAGAGGGCATGAACAATCTTTGGCGGGTAGGATCAAGGAAAACCCCAAGGCCTTTTACACATATGTGAGAAATATGAGAATGACTAGAGCGAGGGTAGGTCCGATCAAGGACAGTAGCGGGAGATTGTGTATTGAGTCTGAAGAGATAGGAGAGGTCTTGAACGAGTACTTTTCTTCTGTATTTACAAATGAGAGGGGCGATATTATTGGAGAGGACAGTGTAAAACAGATTGGTAAGCTCGAGGAAATACTTGTTAGGAAGGAAGATGTGTTGGGCATTTTGAAAAACTTGAGGATAGACAAGTCCCCCGGGCCTGACGGGATATATCCAAGGATTCTATGGGAAGCAAGAGATGAAATTGCAGAGCCGTTGGCAATGATCTTTTCGTCCTCACTGTCAACAGGGGTGGTACATGGGGATTGGAGAGTGGCGAATGTCGTGCCCCTGTTCAAAAAAGGGACTAGGGATAACCCTGGGAATTACAGGCCACTTAGTCTTACTTCGGTGGTAGGCAAAGTAATGGAAAGGGTACTGAAGGATAGGATTTCTGAGCATCTGGAAAGACACTGCTTGATTAGGGATAGTCAGCACGGATTTGTGAGGGGTAGGTCTTGCCTTACAAATCTTATTGAATTCTTTGAGGAGGTGACCAAGCATGTGGATGAAGGTAAAGCAGTGGATGTAGTGTACATGGATTTTAGTAAGGCATTTGATAAAGTTCCCCATGGTAGGCTTATGCAGAAAGTAAGGAGGCATGGGATAGTGGGAAATTTGGCCAGTTGGATAACGAACTGGCTAACCGATAGAAGTCAGAGAGTGGTGGTGGATGGCAAATATTCAGCCTGGATCCCAGTTACCAGTGGCGTACCGCAGTGATCAGTTCTGGGTCCTCTGCTGTTTGTGATTTTCATTAATGACTTGGATGAGGAAGTTGAAGGGTGGGTCAGTAAATTTGCAGACGATACGAAGATCGGTGGAGTTGTGGATAGTAAGGAGGGCTGTTGTCGGCTGCAAAGAGACATAGATAGGATGCAGAGCTGGGCTGAGAAGTGGCAGATGGAGTTTAACCCTGAAAAGTGTGAGGTTGTCCATTTTGGAAGGACAAATATGAATGCGGAATACAGGGTTAACGGTAGAGTTCTTGGCAATGTGGAGGAGCAGAGAGATCTTGGGGTCTATGTTCATACATCTTTGAAAGTTGCCACTCAAGTGGATAGAGCTGTGAAGAAGGCCTATGGTGTGCTCGCGTTCATTAACAGAGGGATTGAATTTAAGAGCCGTGAGGTGATGATGCAGCTGTACAAAACTTTGTTAAGGCCACATTTGGAGTACTGTGTACAGTTCTGGTCGCCTCATTTTAGGAAGGATGTGGAAGCTTTGGAAAAGGTGCAAAGAAGATTTACCAGGATGTTGCCTGGAATGGAGAGTAGGTCTTACGAGGAAAGGTTGAGGGTGCTAGGCCTTTTCTCATTAGGACGGAGAAGGATGAGGGGCGACTTGATAGAGGTTTATAAGATGATCAGGGGAATCGATAGAGTAGACAGTCAGAGACTTTTCCCCCGGGTGGAACAAACCATTACAAGGGGACATAAATTTAAGGTGAAAGGTGGAAGATATAGGAGGGATATCAGAGGTAGGTTCTTTACCCAGAGAGTAGTGGGGGCATGGAATGCACTGCCTGTGGAAGTAGTTGAGTCGGAAACATTAGGGACCTTCAAGCAGCTATTGGATAGGTACATGGATTACGGTAAAATGATATAGTGTAGATTTATTTGTTCTCAAGGGCAGCACGGTAGCATTGTGGATAGCATGGTAGCATTGTGGATAGCACAATTGCTTCACAGCTCCAGGGTCCCAGGTTCGATTCCGGCTTGGGTCACTGACTGTGCGGAGTCTGCACGTCCTCCCCGTGTCTGCGTGGGTTTCCTCCGGGTGCTCCGGTTTCCTCCCACAATCCAAAGATGTGCGGGTTAGGTGAATTGGCCAATGATAAATTGCCCTTAATGTCCAAAATTGCCCTTGGTGTTGGGTGAAGGTGTTGAGTTTGGGTAGGGTGCTCTTTCCAAGAGCCGGTGCAGACTCAAAGGGCCGAATGGCCTCCTTCTGCACTGTAAATTCAATGATAATCTATGATTAATCTAGGACAAAGATTCGGCACAACATCGTGGGCCGAAGGGCCTGTTCTGTGCTGTATTTTCTATGTTCTATGTTCTATGTTCTAGATCATGTGGCTGAGCATGCAGCCAAAGTGGGATGACATTGCCCAGGTGAAGAATTTGAAGCCGGTGCTGAGGAGGGAGACTGGGCACCAGTTTTTCCAGGTGGCGGAGATGTCCCTTCTTGGGCAGCAAGATAATGGTGGCCTTGCACTACGAACGGAATATCTGCCTAGTTGCGATACTTGAAATTAAAATGAAATGTCACAAGTAGGCTTCAATGAAGTTACTGTGGAAAGCCCCTAGTCGCCACATTCCGGCACCTGTTCGGGGAGGCTGGTACGGGAATTGAACCGTGCTGCTGGCCTGCCTTGGTCTGCTTTAAAAGCCAGCGATTTAGCCCAGTGAGCTAAACCAGCCCCTTTTGTTGCTCTTTTTAATAATGATGCTCTTCAGAGTCGCCAGGTATCAAATGATACAACCACAGGGCTTGACCGGATATCGATCAAAGGACCACACAACCAGTTAGTCAGTACAAGCTCAAAGATGGTTTATTTACATAAAAGGATTATTTTGACATGCAACACAAAACACAACAAGTTAAACTACACCTAACAACTACAATAACCTATACTTAACTTTAGGGCAACCGGCTCTATGCAGATGGACAAGGCCTTTGTCCGGATCTTGCGTGGCTGGGTGGAAGAAGTGGCTCTGTTTCTGCTGGGCTCATCCGTCTGGTAGCGATCGTTGGTCTTGAACTTGTCTGTCTGGCCGTTATGCTGCCCTTGGGTTAGCATAGGCCGGATCCAAGAGAGACCGAGCACATGGCTGTGTCTCTTCTTATCCCTCTGGGATTTCACGCTCTTTGGGGCGTCCTTAACTTGGACCCAATAATTTGACAGGCTTCGATCACTTCCTTCGATTTTGGCCAATAAAGGGGCGGGTGCCTTGATGGCTGGGCGTGTCCTTAGCGGTCATTGACCTTGGCTGCTGGGCTCCCTGAATAAAAGAAGTGGCGCTGATTAGTCAGTACAGTTCTTTTGTTCTGGGGAAATGGGCCATTAGAATGCAAACGAGCGGGCGTTTCGATCGCGTCTAGCTATCTGGGTTGCAAATAAACACACAAACTCTGAGTCCTGGGTTGGCCATAATTCCCATGGTCCTTTGCAGGTGGCCATCTGAGATGGCTCCATCCCGTCCTCTTGATCCTGAACGCAAAGCATGGTAGATCACACTATTGATCCCTTATCCATCCCTGGTGTGCCGGTTACCCTTGGTCAAGGACAGGTTCTACACTACTCTGTCCTATGTTTGAGACATTTACCTAACATTCATTAATACATCATACATTCATAATTTCTAACGGGTCACAAGAAAACATTTCACTATTACACATTTAACTTAATCGCACAAGGGGACATCTAACTATCACGATCTAAGCTACTCTCATGCTGGTGGCAAATACCAAAAAGAACTTATGTACAATACAAGATTTCAAAACAGCAGCATCACATTTCTACTTAATCTATCAATATTACAAAGGTATACGGTTTTTATTGTTATCAGCGTTTGTTGAGTCGGGTGAAGTCCAAAGCAGGGGGCTCGGGGAGCGGGAGGCTCTTTTTCGCCATTTGCTGAGTCTAAGTGTCTGGATGACACGGCAGATTATTGCAATTACCAGAAGGGCCTCTACTGTGTATGAAAGGGGGTACCATTTGGCAATGTTTTCGCACCAAGTGGGGGTTTCAGTGTCTATCTCTATGTGTGGTGCGGCGTCCGGGCTAGGGGTGTCATGTTGTGTGGTGGTGTTCAGGGCTGATGTGGTGTGTGGTAGAGGCTTGTAACGCGCGCAGTTCTAGGATTCCAGCGATGATCACAATGTAGGTCATCAGTCCTCTCTTCATCTTGTCTTCTGTCTTCCGTTTTCTGTATATTTCTGGGGGTGCAAGCATAATATCTGTTATTATCTTCGGTTAATATCTCGTTTATTTGTCTTTCTCTCCTTAGCTTCAATTACCCATTAGAATCGTCACCATGGCTTCCGGGTGCGGCAATGACCAGCTAAGTCGCACGTTTCGGCAGCTCCCGGTGGAACGGACTTTTGGGCTCTTAATAAGAGCCCCAACGGCAATTTTAACGGCTAGAAGCACTGTGCGGTAAACCAGAAGGGAATCCCCCCTGGAAACGGATGGAAAAAGGAGAGGGAAGTGGCCAGATTGCAGTGGATCCTTTGGAGCAGCGGCAAGGAAGGCAAGCAAGAACCAAGATGGCGACGGAAGGTGGCAGTTTAACATGGGGCCCTGAACAACAAGAGTTTTTGAAATGCTGCGTGGAAGAACTTAAAAAGGAAATGAAGAAGGAGCTGTTGGCCCCGATATTACAGGCGATCGAAGGGCTAAAGGATGACCAAAAGACCCAGGAGCGGGAGCTTCGGGTCGTGAAGGCAAAGGCTGCCGAGAATGAGGACGATATACAGGGCCTGGTGGTGAAGATGGAGATGCACGAGGCACACCATAAACGATGTGTGGAAAGACTGGAGGTGCTGGAGAATAACGCGAGGAGGAATAATTTAAGGATTCTTGGTCTTCCTGAAGGTGCAGAAGGAGCAGACGTCGGGGCATATGTGAGTACGATGCTGCACTCGTTAATGGGAGCGGAGGCCCCGGCGGGTCCGCAGGAGGTGGAGGGAGCATACCGAGTGATGGCGCGAGGACCGAGAGCAGGAGAAATTCCTAGAGCCATAGTGGTGAGATTCCACCGTTTTAAGGACAAAGAGATGGTCCTTAGTTGGGCAAAGAAAACTGGGAGCAGTATGTGGGAGAACGCGGTGATCCGCGTATATCAAGACTGGAGTGCGGAGGTGGCGAGAAGGAGGGCGAGCTTTAATCGGGCCAAGGCGGTGCTTCACAAAAAGAAGATAAAATTTGGAATGCTGCAACCGGCAAGACTGTGGGTCACATATCAAGGGAGGCACCACTACTTTGAGACGGCGGATGAGGCGTGGACTTTTATTGTGGAAGAAAAACTGGAATAAGCGGGTTATTAAAAAAGAACGTTTGAAACAAAGTGGTGGGGCGAGTATGGGGGGCGAAGAGGGGGGAAAAAGGGGGGAAGGATGAGTTTTATGTTATTAATCCTGCGATGCGGTAACTTTTCTCTCTTCCACAGGTGGTGGTGGAGGGAGGAAGGGAGGTGGAGGAGATGGGGCGTTGGCCATGGGGGGGCGGGGCCAAAAGGGAAGCTCGGGCTTTGTTCCCGCGCTATGATAATCATGTCGGGAATAGGGAAGCAGGAAGGAGGGGGCGTCGCACGGTGCGAGCCGAGGACACGAGGGGAAGCCAAGGTCGGCCAGAGTTTGCTGACTTCTGGGAGCAACATGGGGGGTGTAACTACGCTAGTGGGGGATCTAGCGGGGGGGGGTGGGAGGGGGGAGCTACTGGGTTGCTGCTGCTGGGGAGAGGGGGGAGCCGGAATGGGGTGGGGTGGGCGGGGGTGGGCACCGCCTGGGGGGGACACAGCTGCGTGGGAAACGGGTGAGGAGCTGGAAAAAGGGGATGGCTAATCGACAAGGGGGGGGGGGTAAAAAGCCCCCCAACCCGGTTGATCACGTGGAATGTGAGAGGGCTGAACGGGCCGATAAAGAGGGCACGAGTACTCGCACATCTTAAGAAACTTAAGGCAGACGTGGTTATGTTACAAGAGACGCACTTGAAACTTATATACCAGGTTAGACTACGCAAAGGATGGGTGGGGCAGGTGTTTCATTCGGGGTTAGATGCGAAAAACAGGGGGGTGGCTATACTAGTGGGGAAGCGGGTTATGTTTGAGGCAAAGACCATAGTGGCGGATAGCGGGGGCAGATACGTGATGGTGAGTGGCAAATTACAGGGGGAGGCGGTGGTCTTGGTAAACGTGTGTGTCCCGAACTGGGAAGGGTGGACAGGCAATATGCGGAGGCACCGGAGGAGGGACTGTACAGGGAAAGGCAAAGGTTACATGTAGAATTTGACTTGCTGACAACGGGTACTGCAGAAGCACAGTGGAGGAAGGCACAGGGTGTACAGTATGAGTATGGGGAGAAGGCGAGCAGGTTGCTGGCCCATCAATTGAGGAAAAGGGGAGCAGCGAGGGAAATAGGGGGAGTGTGGGATGAGGAAGGAGAGATAGAGCGGGGAGCGGAGAGAGTGAATGGAGTGTTCAAGGCATTCTATAAAAGATTATACGAAACTCGGCCCCCGGATGGGAAGGAGAGAATGATGTGCTTCCTGGACCGGCTGGAATTTCGTAAGGTGGAGGAGCAGGAGAGGGTGGGACTGGGAGCACAGATCGAGATAGAGGAAGCAGTGAAAGGAATTAGGAGTATGCAGGCGGGGAAGGCTCCGGGACCGGATGGATTTCCAGTCGAATTTTATAGGAAATATGTGGACTTGCTTGCCCCGATACTGATGAGAACCTTTAATGAGGCGAAGGAAAGGGGACAGCTGCCCCCGACTATGTCGGAGGCAACGATATCGCTTCTCCTAAAGAAGGAAAAAGACCCGCTGCAATGCGGGTCCTATAGACCTATTTCCCTCCTAAATGTAGACGCTAAGATTCTGGCCAAGGTAATGGCAATGAGGATAGAGGATTGTGTCCCGGGGGTAGTCCATGAGGACCAAACTGGGTTTGTGAAGGGGAGACAGCTGAATACGAATATACGGAGGCTGCTAGGGGTAATGATGATGCCCCCACCAGAGGGGGAAGTGGAGATAGTGGTGGCGATGGATGCCGAGAAAGCATTTGATAGAGTGGAGTGGGATTATTTGTGGGAGGTGTTGAGGAGATTTGGCTTTGGAGATGAGTATATTAGATGGGTACAGCTGCTGTATAGGGCCCCGATGGCGAGCGTGGTCACGAATGGACGGGGGTCTGCGTATTTTCGGCTCCATAGAGGGACGAGGCAGGGATGTCCTCTGTCTCCATTATTGTTTGCACTGGCGATTGAGCCCCTGGCAATAACATTGAGGGGTTCCAGGAAGTGGAGGGGAGTACTCAGGGGAGGAGAGGAACACCGGGCATCTCTTTACGCGGACGATTTATTGGTGTGTGTGGCAGACCCGGCGGAGGGGATGCCGGAGATAATGCGGATACTTGGGGAGTTTGGAGAATTTTCAGGATATAAGCTGAACATGGGGAAAAGTGAGCTGTTTGTGGTGCATCCAGGGGAGCAGAGCAGAGAAATAGAGGACTTACCGTTGAGGAAGGTAACAAGGGACTTTCGCTACTTGGGGATCCAGATAGCCAAGAATTGGGGTACATTGCACAGGTTAAACGTAACGCGGTTGTTGGAACAGATGGAGGAGGACTTCAAGAGATGGGACATGGTATCCCTGTCATTGGCAGGGAGGGTACAAGCGGTTAAAATTGTGGTCTTCCCGAGATTCCTCTTTGTGTTTCAGTGCCTCCTGGTGGTGATCACGAAGGCTTTTTTCAAAAGGATTGAGAAGAGTATCATGAGTTTTGTGTGGGCCGGGAAGACCCCGAGAGTGAGGAAGGGATTTTTGCAGTGTAGTAGGGATAGGGGGGGGCTGGCGCTACCGAGCCTGAGTGAGTACTACTGGGCCGCCAACATCTCAATGGTATGTAAGTGGATGGGAGAAGAGGAGGGAGCGGCGTGGAAGAGATTGGATAAGGCGTCCTGTAGGGGGACCTGCCTACAAGCCATGGTGACGGCGCCGTTGCCGTTCTCACCGAAGAAATACACCACAAGCCCGGTGGTGGTGGCTACTCTGAAAATTTGGGGGCAATGGAGACGGCATAGGGGAAAGACGGGAGCCTCGGTGTGGTCCCCGATAAGAAATAATCATAGGTTTGCTCCGGGGAGAATGGATGGGGGATTTGGAACATGGCAAAGAGCAGGAGTAACACAATTGAGAGATCTGTTTGTAGATGGGACGTTTACAAGTCTGGGAGCGCTGATCGAAAAATATGGGTTGCCCCAAGGGAATGCATTCCGGTATATGCAACTGAGGGCTTTTACGAGGCAACGGATGAGGGAATTCCCGCAGCTCCCAACGCAGGAGGTGCAGGACAGAGTGATCTCAAAGACATGGGTGGGGGACGGTAAGGGGGGACATATATAGGGAGATGAGAGACGAGGGGGAGATTATGGTAGACGAGCTGAAAGGGAAATGGGAAGAAGAGCTGGGAGAGGAGATTGAGGAGGGGCTGTGGGCTGATGCCCTAAGTAGGGTAAACTCATCGTCCTCGTGTGCCAGGCTAAGCCTGATACAATTTAAGGTGTTACACAGGCGCATATGACTGGAACACGGCTTAGCAAATTTTTTGGAGTAGAGGATAGGTGTGCGAGATGCTCGAAAAGCCCAGAGAATCACACCCACATGTTCTGGTCATGTCCGGCACGACAGGGGTTTTGGGTGGGGGTGACAAAGGTGCTTTCGAAGGTAGTGGGGGTCCGGGTCGAATCAAGCGGGGGGTTGGCTATATTTGGGGTTGCAGAAGAGCCGGGAGTGCAGGAGGCGAGAGAGGCTGATGTTTTGGCCTTTGCCCGGCGCAGGATATTGCTAATGTGGAAAGAAGCCAAGCCCCCGGGTGTGGAGACCTGGATAAATGACATGGCAGGGTTTATAAAGCTGGAACGGATTAAGTTCGTCCTAAGGGGATTGGCTCAAGGGTTCACCAGGCGGTGGCAATCGTTCGTCGAATACCTCACAGAAAGATAGAGGGAATGGAAAAGAAGAAGACAGCAGCAGCAGCCCGGGGGTTGGAGGGGGCGGGGAGGGGGGGGGAGGAACCAGAGGGATTCTCAGGGATGTTAATATATAAGTATAATATGTATAGGTTGTTGTTATAGATAATTGTATATTGGACTGTTAAAACATATTTTTGGAGAATATTTATCTGGGACAAGGCAGTTGCCATTGAGTTTTGTTTTTGTTTTTGTTTATATATTATTTATTTCTTGTTTATAAAACTGGCCATTGTTATTTATATTGTTATATTACTGTGTAAAGGATACACAATGTACTGTGATGGTTGGCCAAAAACTTTCAATAAAATACTTTTTTTTAAAAAGAATCGTCACCATGTGTGACTCCCGGATTTTTTTTTAAATAACATTTTGAGAGACAAGACATTGCCAAAAAAAATTTCTTTGTAAGTGCAGAGATTTTCACAGCTGGTGGTCGATGCAGGGAGTGGGCGGACAATTTCTCCGTCCAGTCTTTCCTTTATTGCAACCAGTGATGGCTGAGGCTCATCTTAACTAGCCGAATTTTAGGGTGACCAGTTTTATAGAGTTTCGTCGTCCCAGGTTCCAGAGGTAGTTCGCGTGTAGCAGCATATGTGGTAACCAAGGGTGTCAAATGTGTAAATAGCAGGTGGGGAACGACCAGAGGGTCGCGGAAGGTAAAGGGATGAGTGTACAAACTGTGGCAAAGGGCATTCTTCAAACCACAATAAAAGAGCAGAGAAGGGAAAACTAAGACCTGCCAAAGACAGTGCAAAGTGTAAAGAACCATTCCAGAGTACTCAAAGTGACGGAATCATGAGGTGCGTGTGGGCCGTGACAGGGCAAGAATGGGTGGGATTCCTGGGTAGGGTGGTGATCAGTGCCATTGCTCCACTACCCGAGCTTAACTGACCGGATGCATTTGGGTTCCTCAGGCAGGGCGGGGATTAGTGCCGTTACACCACTACCTGGGTGACCGAAACGAGCGGAAAGAATTTGTAACACATGTGAGATCCAACAATTGTTCCTTTAACGGCCATTGGTCAGTAAATGGCTTCAGAAGAGTAACTATGACTTAATCAAAAAATTGGGTGTCAGGCCGACATTAATTAAAACCATGTCACCAGAAGAAAGAAAGAAGGAAAATAAAAAGGCGGGCCGGCTCCATCAGAAAGTAGGACACCGTAATTCTTATGCGGCGTCTTTTTCTTATCATCTGGACACATCAGGGTTCTGTATCAAAAAGCGTTGTAAAAGGATTACCATAACCAGAGTTAGAATCTGAATCATCACCATCTCCCGGTTACCACACTCATGTCTGCCGTTTTGTGCCGTGGCCGCGTGGGCCGTCGTGGAATCCAAATCGTCATGTCTAACCAGTCTACAAAAGTTGTTGCGGTGCCAAAAAGGGGTTCGTTTGTCATGAGGCGTAGGGGCGGTGGCAGTGAAGGGCAAGTTACTGTTGTCGGGCGGTGGCGGTGGCTCTGACTGTGGCTGTGGAAGGGGGTATAGGGGGCCAAACATGTCTTGGTCGTGGTACCGGGGGCTGGAGTGACTGGGGCTGGAGAGGTTGTACCAGTGGTCAGTGATTGTGGCCAATTAGGTGAGGCTGGCGCTGTCGTCGGAGTCAAGCTCAAGGTGGAAGGTCGTACCTGTGGGCGGAGACAAGGTCGGGTCTGTGGGCGTGGACGTGCTGTCAGGGCTGGAGGAGGGTTGGACTAGGTTGTCGATGGGCGGGCGGAATTGTCTGCTATTGCTCGGGAGATGTGGTGGGAGTGACTACATTGGGTTCCATAAACTTTGAGCTGGTTGATGTGGAACCAACCAGTTTTGCCATTGGGGGACGTTATCTTGTGCACAGAGGGGCTTACTTTGTCCGAAATGGAGTAGGGTCCTGCAAATGTGGGGGAGAGGAAAGAACTGGGATTGTAAAGGGAAACCATTACTTTCTGACCGACTGTGTACTCTACGGGGTGGACGGTTTTGTCAAAGCAGGCTTTACTCTGCTTCCTTGTAGCGCCTAGTCAGACAGCTGCAGCAAGCTGTGCTGCATTAATATTGTCTGTGACTTGTTGGGCCACTTTTTCATGGGTGAGGGCGGTGACTGTGGGGCTTGCCAAATTAAGACCTAATAAATATTCAATTCCTTTCATGGGTCATCCGGTCATGAGAGTCATTTGGGGGGTGAAACCTGTGGAACTGGATACTGTGTTCCGAATAATCATAAGGGCAAATGGGAGAACTGTGTCCCATGTGGTATTATTCTAATGGTCACTTTCAAAGTGCGATTCATTCTCTCAACAATGCAGCTGAATTGGGGGTGATAAACGATGTGAAATTTTTGTTTGATTCCAAAAATCGTGAGGACACTTTGCATGACTCTGCCGGTGAAATGGGAACCTTGGTCTGACTCAATGCTGCGGGGGAGTCCCCAGCGCGTAAATATCTGTTGGGTCAAAATCCTAGCTGTGGCCTTTGCAGTGTTTGTCCGTGAGGGAAATGCTTCTACCCATTTTGTAAAGGTGTCAATTACCACTAATACGTATTTGAAACCATTTTTGCAGGGGGGGTGGGGAGCCAATGTCGTCGAGTTGCAAAATTTGTCCAAAGACCATTAACAGGTCGGGTGTGTCTCAATTGTCCCTTCTTGGATTACCTTTCAGGATTGTTCTGTGCACAGATTAAACAATTCTCAACATAGTGTGTTACATCGGGTTTTAAATCGAGCCATCAGCACAAAGGTCTAAAATGGGCAATGGTATTGTCTATCCCCTGATGTCCGTGTCCACCATGAAACTGGTAAATTATCTGGTTTCTGCCCTGGGTAGGGACCACATAAATTCCACTTTTCAAAACAATACCGTCCTGTACCGTTAGTGAGTCCTTGTATTTGTCTTTGGGGGCTCAGAAGTTACTGTCTAGAACTTGTTTGAGAGTGTCGTCTGCCTTTTGGGCCTGGGATAGATCCTCGATATTGGTCTGAGAAACTTGGACTGCGTGTATTGGTTCACGTTCAGGGGGTTGCCAAAAGTGACCGTGGCGTGATCCTGACTTAGCTAAGGCGTCTGCCTTTACATTACCAGGTGGGCGGGAACGATGATGGCTTCTCACCTTAATAATACTGTATGTGCGGTCTTTTGCTGTTCTAAGAATATGCTTCAACAATGGGGCTGAGGGTCAAGGTTTACCATCAGTGGACACGAATCCTCAAGATTCCCACATGGGCAGGAATTCTGTCAAGCTGTTGCACAAATAAACTGTCCGAATGTGTGTCTGCGGGGGTCGGGAAAGAATCTGGGTGCTGCACTACATATGCTATAGCTGCTAATTCGGCTGCTTGCGATCCTAGATGGCCTGGTAATTTTAGAGAGATTTCTTCCAATGCATGTCCCTGTGTGTCTTCTACATAAATGCCACAACCAGTTGTTCTCTTTCCATTTTCACTGGTGGAGGAATAGTCTACATAAATCTTTAAAGCGTTGACTATGGTGTGTGGATTCTGCATTTTACTGCCTGCTCGTGTGTGCAGTGACTTCGGACTAAAGGGTCCTGTGTGGTGTTGGGCTGCTCTGATCTGGCACTCCTGTGGAGTCCCTGCATACTAAAGATTATTTGCTAGAAATGTGTGGGTTGTGATGAACTGTTACTGCCTTATCATCATGTAAGGTGATGTCCCCTTTAAGACCAGGCTTGGAACCCTGGGGACTCCGCCTCTGGCTCCGCCCATCTGGGAGCCATACATAAAGGCCTGCCTCATGGTCTGTATAGCAGTCAGCTCTCGTCCAAATCTGTAGCATAGTTATGAGCCTAATAAAGCCTTCTTTACAGTTTAATCTCGAAACATCATTATTGAGGGTACCTCAATTTATTAGGCTAAACTAGATTCAGGATGGACGCAGGCCTAAAACCAGAGAAGCTCAATCTGGAAGCACGAACGCCGGAGGCAAAGGAAATTTTTTAATACTGGCTGCGGTGCTTCGAGGCCTACCTGGACTCCGCAGAAACTCCCATCCTGGGGCCACGCAAGCTGCGTCTACTCCACGCCTGGGTGAGTCACAGAATCTCCGCCACGCTCGAAAAGGCGAAGAGTTATGAGGAAGCGATTGAGTTGCTCCGCAAGCGGTTTGTCAAACCCGTCAATGAGGTGCACGCCCGGCATCTGCTCTCTACCTGCCGGCAGCGCTCGGAGAAATCGCTCGACGAGTTTGTTGAGAAACTCACCGCGCTGGCCAGGGACTGTGACCATCAGGATGTGACAGGGGAAGTCCATATGAACCTGCACATCAGAGATTCTTTCATGTCCGGCATCCGCTCGACCTGCATCCGGCAGTGACTGCTCGAAAACGGGGCAAAAGACCTCCAGGAGACGCTAACGCTCGCCTCCTCGCTGGAGGTGGCCCGACACAACTTGGGTACGTACCCCGCGGACTCTGCCAGCCCCCCCCGGACTTCCTCAGACTCGCCCGTATTACAGGCCTGCGCCACGCGGCGACCCGCTCACCATGGGGACACACCTTGCTACTTCTGCGGGCAGGGCCAGCACCCATGCCCACGCTGCCCAGCCCGCTCCGCTATCTGCAGCGACTGCGGGAAGAAAGGGCACTTTGCGAGGGTCTGCCTGGCCAGACCCAGGGGCCAGAAAAACAAAGAACAAAGGCCTCGCAATGCTGCTGCGCACCGACCCGACACGTCCTCTTCTGACGCGTCATCAGCCTCGTGCGAATCATGGGAGCGGCCATCTTCTCGATCCGACACGTGCGACCAATGGCAGCGGCCATTTTATGACTCCGACTACCCGCGACTGGGTGCGGTCACCCTCGATCAAACTCGGCCAAAACACCTGCAGGACTCCATGATGCAGGTCCAGGTCAACGGGTACGACACTGCATGCCTCTTCGACTCCGGGAGCACGGAGAGCTTTATCCATCCTGAAACGGTAAGGCGCTGCTCCCTACGCACCCATCCCACATCCCAAACCATAGCCCTCGCATCTGGGTCCCACTCGGTACAAATCACGGGGTACTGTATTGCGGATCTCTCGATCCAGGGTGCCAAATACACCCGTTTCAAATTTTATATCCTCCTCACCTCTGTGCCCCCCTGCTGCACGGACTGGATTTCCAGTGCAGCCACCGAAGCCTGACACTGAAGTTCGGCGGACCCTTGCCCCCCCTTACGGTGTGCTGCCTTGCGACACTGAAAGTCGCACCCCCCTCGCTATTCGCTAACCTCACTCCTGACTGTAAGCCCGTCGCCACCAGGATCCGGCGCTACAGTGCCCAAGATATGGCTTTTATCAAGTCAGAGGTCCAGCGTTTACTGGGAGAGGGGGTCATCGAGGCTAGCAACAGCCCTTGGAGAGCGCAAGTGGTGGTAGTCCGGTCCGGGGAGAAGAAACGGATGGTCGTGGATTATAGCCAGACCATAAACCGATTCACGCAGCTTGATGCGTACCCCCTTCCTCGCATCGCGGAAATGGTAAATCGGATCGCCCAATACCGAGTCTTTTCCACGGTCGACCTCAAATCTGCCTACCACCAGCTCCCCATCCGACCAAAAGACCGCCCCTATACTGCCTTCGAAGCAGCCGGCCGGCTCTTCCACTTCCTCAGGGTCCCCTTTGGTGTCACAAATGGGGTCTCCGTCTTTCAAAGGGCGATGGACCAAATGGTGGACCAGTACGGTTTGCGGGCTACATACCCGTACTTGGACAATGTCACCATCTGCGGCCATGATCAGCAGGACCATGACGCTAACCTCAAAAAGTTCCTCCAGACCGCCCGAGCCCTTAACCTGACCTATAACGAGGGCAAATGCGTTTTCCACACCACCCGGCTGGCCATCCTCGGCTATGTCATGGAAGACGGGGTCCTAGATCCCGACCCCGACTGCATGCGCCCCCTTAAGGAACTCCCTCTCCCCCGCAGCCTCAAGGCCCTCAAACGGTGCTTGGGGCTTTTCTCCTATTACGCCCAGTGGGTCCCCAAGTATGCGGACAAAGCCCGCCCACTCCTAAAGACCACCACTTTTCCCCTCTCGGCTGAGGCTCAATTGGCCTTCAACCGCATCGAGGCCGACATCATCAAGGCCGCCATGCAGGCGGTGGACGAAACCATCCCTTTCCAGGTAGAGAGCGATGCATCAGACATCGCCCTGGCTGCTACCCTCAATCAAGGAGGCAGACCAGTAGCGTTCTTCTCCCGAACCCTCACCGCCTCCGAGATTCGACACTCTGCAGTCGAAAAGGAGGCACAAGCCATTGTGGAGGCTGTGCGGCGCTGGAGACACTACCTCGCCGGTAGGAGGTTTACCCTCGTCACCGACCAACGGTCGGTCGCCTATATGTTCGATAACACGCAACGGGGCAAAATAAAGAACGATAAAATTTTGAGGTGGAGGATCGAACTCTCCACCTACTCGTACGATATCAAGTATCGTCCAGGGGAGCTCAACGAGCCCCCAGATGCCCTGTCCCGCGGCACATGCGCCAACGCGCAGGAGGACCGCCTGCAAGCCATCCACAATGACCTCTGCCACCCGGGGGTTACCCAGCTCGTCCATTTCATCAAGTCCCGCAACCTACCTTACTCAACCAAGGAGGTCAAGGCCATGGTCAGGGCCTGCCAGGTCTGTGCGGAGTGCAAACCGCACTTCTTTCGGCCAGACAAGGTTCGGCTCGGGAAGGCCTCGGGCCCCTTTGAGCGACTGAGCGTGGACTTCAAGGGGCCCCTCCCGTCCACCAACCGTTATGCCTATTTCCTCACCGTGATCGATGAGTTCTCCCGTTTCCCATTCGCCATTTCCTGCACCGACATGACCTCAGCCACGGTGATTAAGGCACTGCACAGCATCTTCACCCTGTTCGGTTTCCCTGCTTATATCCACAGCGACCGGGGTACATCGTTCATGAGCGATGAACTGCGTCAGTATCTGCTCAGCAAAGGCATCGCCTCGAGCAGAACGACCAGCTATAACCCACGGGGAAACGGGCAGGTGGAGAGGGAGAACGTGTGGAAGGCTGTCCTTCTGGCCCTGCAGTCGAGAAATCTCCCAACCACCCGCTGGCAGGAGGTCCTACCCGATGCCCTACACTCCATTAGGTCACTCCTCTGCACGGCCACAAATGAGACCCCTCATGAGCGATTGTTTCGCTTCCCCAGGAAGTCTACCTCCGGGGTCTCGCTTCCACCTTGGCTGACGGCTCCGGGACCTGTTTTTCTCCGGAGGCACGCGAGGAGCCATAAAACGGACCCCCTAGTTGAAAAGGTCCGACTACTCCACGCCAACCCCAGTTACGCCTACGTGGAGTACTCCGACGGCAGGCAAGATACGGTTTCCCTCCAGGATCTGGCGCCCGCTGGATCCTCCACCACAGACGCCCCTTCCCGCGCCGTTCCCCTGCAGGACCCGTCGCCCCCTACAACACACCCCCTTCCGGCCCTACCACCCGTTGGTGAGCTCCTACCCTTGCGCCCCCCCTTTACACACCCCGCCGGCGCCGGCTCCGCTACCCCCGGCCCTGCCTAGTTCCTCTGACCCGGCTCCACTACCCCCGGCCCTGCCTAGTTCCTCTGCCCCGACCCGGACCGAAGCTCCGACCGCTGTGCTCCCGGATGTGCCCTCAACCGGGACGTCCGTGCCCGCCGCACCACCGCCCGAACTGAGGAGATCGAGGAGGACGATCCGGCCGCCGAGACGGATGGACCTATGATGGCACTTCACCCCCGCCGGACTCCTTTTTAAACAGGGGGTGAATGTGATGAACTGTTACTGCCTTATCATCATGTAAGGTGATGTCCCCTTTAAGACCAGGCTTGGAACCCTGGGGACTCCGCCTCTGGCTCCGCCCATCTGGGAGCCATACATAAAGGCCTGCCTCATGGTCTGTATAGGAGTCAGCTCTCGTCCAAATCTGTAGCATAGTTATTAGCCTAATAAAGCCTTCTTTACAGTTTAATCTCTAAGCATCATTATTGAGGGTACCTCATGGGTCTTTGTACGTTTGACTGTAATGTCCCTTCCTTGTAACAACAGTGTCCAGTGAGCTGCTCTGACCTGGCTGACTGAACCGTCCTTTAACCTACCATCTAACAATAGCTGCGCTGGGGTGTGCTCGGTTAAAATCGTTACTGGGTTAAGGCCTGTGCTATATGCAAAATACTCTACTACCCAAAAGACTGCGAGCAAGTGCCGTTCGCAGGCTGAAAATCCTTGCTCTACGGGATCCAAAATTCGTGAGGCGTAGGCCAAGGGTCCTAAGCGGTCATGTCTTTCCTGTAGGAGTACTGCTGATAGGGTTCGGTCGGTGGTTGCTACTTCTATGGCATAGGGAGTGTGTGGGTCTGGAACTTGTAAAGCGGGGGCTGTGCCTAGGGCGCGTTTTAATTCATCGATGGTGTCTGTGTGCTGAGGAAGCCATTCCCATGGGGCGTTCTTTTTAAAACATATATATTTATTCAAATTTTTCAACAAATTTTCAACAAACCGCCCCCCCCAACAAAAAGAAAGAAACAAGAACACAACAATCAGAAATTATACATTGGATTTCCCCCATATACAATAACCCCCCATATAACATTTAAAAACACAAATAGGGAAAACCCCCCCACCTTCACCCAAACGCCACCTCAAAAGAAACCCCCCCCTCCCCATCCACCCGACCTTGGGCTGCTGCTGCTGCTGACCTCCTCCTAACGGTCCGCGAGATAGTCTAGGAACGGTTGCCACCGCCTGAGGAACCCCTGCACAGACCCTCGCAAGGCAAACTTTATCCTCTCCAGCTTGATGAACCCTGCCATGTCGTTTATCCAGGCTTCCACACTGGGGGGCTTCGCATCCTTCCACAGTAGCAAAATCCTCCGCCGGGCTACCAGAGACACAAAGGCCAGAATACCGGCCTCTTTCACCTCCTGCACTCCCGGCTCGTCCATTACCCCAAATAATGCCAACCCCCAGCTCGACTTGACCCGGGCGTTCACCACCTTGGACATAGTCCTCGCAAAACCCCTCCAAAACCCATCCAGCGCCGGGCACGACCAGAACATATGGACGTGATTTGCTGGGCTCCCCGAGCACCTCCCACATCTGTCCTCCACCCCAAAGAACCTACTCAACCTCGCTCCTGTCATATGTGCTCTGTGAGTAACTTTGAACTGTATTAGGCTGAGCCTGGCGCAAGAGGAGGAAGAATTAACCCTACTCAGGGCATCTATCTCCTCCCCAAGCTCCTCCTCCTGCTTGCCCTTTATCTCCTCCACCAAGGCCTCCTCCTCTTCCTTCAGCTCCTGGTAAATCGCCGAAACCTTGCCTTCTCCAACCCATACACCCGAAATCACCCTGTCCTGAATCCCACGTGCCAGAAGCAGCGGGAATTCCCTCACCTGCCGCCTCACAAACGCCCTCACTTGCATGTACCTGAAAATGTTTCCTGGGGGTAGCCCAAACTTTTCCTCCAGCGCCCCTAGGCTCGCAAACGTCCTATTGATGAACAGGTCCCCCATTCTTCTAATTCCTGCCCGATGCCAGCTCCGAAACCCCCCATCCATCCTTCCCGGGATGAACCGATGGTTCTCCCGAATCGGGGACCAAACCAAGGCTCCCACCTCGCCCCTGTGTCGCCTACACTGCCCCCAGATCTTCAGCGTCGCTGCCACCACCGGACTCGTGGTGTACCTTGTCGGCGAGAGCGGCAGTGGTGCCGTCACCAGCGCCCTCAGGCTCGTGCCCACACAGGACGCCATCTCTAACCTCTTCCACGCCGCTCCCTCTCCCTCCATTACCCACTTATGGATCATCGCCACATTGGCTGCCCAATAATAGCCACACAAATTCGGCAGCGCCAGCCCCTCCTGTCCCTGCTACGCTCCAGAAACATCCTCTTCACCCTCGGGGTCTTATTCGCCCACACAAATCCCATGATGCTCCTGCTTACCCGTTTGAAAAAGGCCTCGGGGATCATAATAGGAAGGCACTGGAACACAAAGAGAAACCTCGGGAGGACCGTCATTTTGACCGACTGCACCCTACCCGCTAGTGAGAGTGGCAGCATAGCCCATCTTTTAAAATCCTCCTCCATCTGCTCTACCAACCGCGTCAAATTGAGCTTGTGCAGGGCCCCCCAACTCCTAGCTACTTGGATCCCTAGGTACCGAAAGCTCCTTTCCGCCCTCTTCAGCGGTAGCTCATCTATCCCCCTTCCCTGGTCCCCTGAATGCACCACAAAGAGCTCACTCTTCCCTACATTGAGTTTATACCCCCAAAAGTCCCCAAACTCCCTAAGGATCCGCATGACCTCCGCCATCCCCTCCACTGGATCCGCCACATACAACAACAGGTCGTCGGCATACAACGACACCCGGAGTTCCTCTCCCCCCCAGACCAATCCTCTCCATTTCCTGGACTCCCTCAGTGCCATGGCCAACGGCTCAATTGCCAGGGAAAACAACAAGGGGGATAAGGGGCACCCCTGCCTCGTCCCCCGGTACAGCCGAAAGTACTCCGACCTCCGCCGGTTCGTAGCCACACTCGTCACTGGGGCTCTATATAGCAGCCTGATCCAACAGATGAACCCCTCCCCGAACCCAAACCTCCGCAACACTGCCCAAAGATACTCCCACTCCACCCGATCAAAGGCCTTCTCCGCGTCCATAGCTGCCACTACCTCCGCTTCCCCCTCCACCGAGGGCATCAGAATCACATTGAGGAGCCTCCGCATAATTGTGTTTAGCTGCCTACCCTTCACAAATCCCGTTTGGTCCTCATGAATCACCCCCGGGACACAGTCCTCAATTCTCGTAGCCAGCACCTTCGCCAGCAACTTAGCATCCACATTGAGGAGCGAGATCGGTCTGTACGACCCACATTGCAATGGATCCTTGTCCCGCTTCAAAATCAAAGAAATCAGCACCCTGGACATTGTCAGGGGCAAGGTCCCCCCTTTCCTCGCCTTATTAAAAGTCCTCACTAGCAACGGGCCCAGCAGGTCCACCTATTTCCTGTAGAATTCAACCGGGAACCCATCTGGCCCCAGGGCCTTCCCCGCCTGCATGCTCCCCAAACCTTTAACCAGCTCCTCCAGCCTAATCGGCGCCCCCAAACCAGCCACCTCCTCCTCCTCCACCCTCGGGAACCTCAGCTGATCTCGGAATCGTCCCCTCCTCCCCCGCTGGGGGCTCACACCTGTACAAATCCCCATAGAATTCCCTAAATACCTTGTTCATTCTCAACGCTCTCCGCACCGTATTCCCCCCTCTATCCTTAACTCCACCAATCTCCCTCGCTGCCTCCCTCTTACGAAGCTAATGTGCCAGCATCCGACTCGCCTTCTCCCCACACTCATACATCGCCCCCTGCGCTTTCCTCCACTGTGCCTCTGCTTTTCTCGTGGTCAACAGGTCAAATTCCGTCTGGAGGTTACGTCGCTCCCGAAGTAGCCCCTCCTCGGGGGCCTCTGCATACCTCCTGCCTACCCTTCGAATCTCCCCCACCAACCTCTCCCTCTCCCTCCCCTCTCTCTTCTCCCTGTGGGCCCTAATGGAGATTAGCTCTCCCCTGACCACCACCTTCAACGCCTCCCAGACTACTGCCACCTGCACCTCCCCGTTGTCGTTGGCCTCCAAATATCTTTCAATATACCCCCGCACCCGCCCGCACACCCCCTCATCCGTCAACAGTCCCACATCGAGGTGCCACAGCGGGCACTGGTCCCTCTCCTCCCCCAACTCCAGCTCCATCCAGTGCGGGGGGTGGTCCGAGATGGCTATGGCCGAATATTCCGTTCCCTCCACTTTCGGGATTAGCGCCCAACTCAAAATTTTAAAAATCTATCCGGGAGTAGGCTCTATGGACGTGGGAAAAGAAGAAAAATTCCCTGGCCAGCGGAAACCTCCATGGATCCACTCCCCCCATCTGGTCCATAACCCCCCTGAGCACCTTGGCCGCAGCCGGCCTCTTACCCATCCTGGACCTAGAATGGTCCAGTGCTGGGTCCAGCACTGTGTTGAAGTCCCCCCCCATTATCAAGCTTCCTACCTCCAGATCCGGAATCCGACCCAGCATGCGTTTCATAAATGCGGCATCATCCCAATTGGGGGCATATACGTTCACCAGTACCACCTGCACCCCCTGCAACCTACCGCTCACCATCACATATCGACCTCCATTGTCCACTACAATATTCAGTGCCTCGAACGACACCCGCTTCCCCACCAGTACTGCAACCCCTCTGTTCTTCGCATCCAGCCCTGAATGAAAGACCTGCCCTACCCATCCCTTTCTCAGCCTAACCTGATCTGCCACCTTCAGATGTGTCTCCTGGAGCATAACCACGTCTGCCTTCAGTCCCTTTAAGTGTGCGAACACCCGGGCCCTCTTGACCGGCCCGTTCAGGCCCCTCACATTCCAAGTTATCAGCCGGATCGGGGGGCTACTCGCCCACCCACCCCCCCACCTCCCCTGCCTAATAGCCATCTCCTTTTCTAGGCCAGGCACGTGCCCGCGCCTCCCGCACCCTCCAGTACCCCAGGCGGCGGACCCCCGCCCCGACTACCTCTCCTACTTCCAGCTCCCTTTTGGCCAATGCAGCAGCAACCCAGTTCCCCCCCTCCCCCCTTCCCCCCCGCTAGATCCTCATTTAGCCATTTTGGTCCCCCCATGACACTCCCGTAAGTCAGCTGACTCCTGCTGACCCCGGCCTCTCCCGCCATTCCATCAACCCCCCAGTGTGAGAATCCCCCCACCCCTTGGCAGTCAGTGTGCACTCCTCTCCAGCACTGCCCTTCCCCCCCCCCCCCCCCCCCACCACCATCCTTCCCTAACACGGGAAAAAGCCCGTGCTTCCCTGAGCCGGCCCCGCCCCCTCTGGCACAGCTCCTTTTTGCGGCCTTACCCCAACTCCCCATCCCCGGGCCTCCACCCCCCCTCTTCCTCCATGGGGCCCTGCCCCTCCAACACCGGCGCCCACACTCTCCCACAGCCCCCACATCAAATCCATTCACCCATCCCCACCCAGCACTCAAACAAAAAGAACATTCCTCAAACGCGGTAAACACAGTAAACATCCCCTTACGACAAACCCTCAATTTAGTCCAACTTTTCAGTCTGTGTAAAGTTCCATGCCTCATCAGGCGTTTCAAAATAGTGGTGCCGATCCTGGAACGTGACCCACAATCACGCTGGCTGCGGCATCCCGAACTTTACCCCCTTCCGATGGAGCACCGCCTTAGCCCGGTTGAAACCAGCCCTCTTCTTAGCCACCTCCGCACTCCAGTCCTGATAAATTTGGATCTCCGTGTTCTCCCACCTGCTGCTCCGCTCCTTTTTGGCCCATCTCAGGACACACTCTCTGTCCACAAAGCGGTGGAACTTCACCACTACAGCCCTTGGCGACTCGTTGGCTTTGGGTCTCCTTGCCAGGACCCGATGAGCCCCATCCAGCTCCAGGGGCCTCGGGAAAGCTCCCGCGTCCATCAGCAAATTGAGCATCGTGCTCATATATGCCCCGGCATCGGGCCCCTCCACTCCTTCAGGGAGACCCAGAATCTGAAGATTTTTCCTCCTCGACCTATTCTCCAGGTCCTCAAATTTTTCCCCCTACCTCTTGTGCAGCGCCTCGTGCGCCCCCACCTTCACCGCCAGGCCCAAGATCTCGTCCTCGTTCTCCGAAGCTTTTTGCCGCACCTCCCGGATCGCCGCCACTTGGGCCTTCTGGGTCTCCACAAACTTCTCAATCGCCGCCTTCATTGGCGCCAGCATTTCTGTCCTCAGCTCCTCAAAGCAGCGTTTGAGAAACCCCTGCTGCTCCTGCGACCACTGCGCCCACGCTGCTTGGTCTCCACCCGCCGCCATCTTGCTTTTCTTCCCTCGCACTTTCCACTGCACCAGGATCACTTTTTTAACCGCTCCACTCCTAGTCCAATCCATATAATGTCGGGGGAACCTTGCTGTCACCTTCCCACACCGGAAGCCGTCGAACAATTGCCGTTGGGGCCCCTCTGAAGAGCCCAAAAGTCCGTTCCCGGCGGGAGCTGCCGAACGTGCGACCTACCTCGGCATAGCTGCAACCGGAAGTCTGGGGTATTCTTTTTGCGGAGCTCTGAGAGTGGGCTGCTTTTGCGGCAAAACCATCTATATGGTTCCTACAATATCCAACTAATCCTAAGGATGATCGGAGTGCAGTGATATTGTGGAGCAGGGGTAATTTAACTATTGACTAAATTCGCTTCTGTTCAATCTCGCTCTTCCCGTGGGTGATAATGGTGCCTAAATGAATGACCTTTTCTTTTAAGATCTGGGCTTTTTTGGGGCTGACCTTGCATCGAATGGATTGCAAAAGACCTAGTAATTCCGAAAGAAGCTTTACATGCACTTCCTTTGTGTCCATCTGTAGGAGTAAGGCATCCACATACTGTATAAGGCATTCGGGGCGGGAAAATTTGGAAAGTCCATTGGCCAATTGTCGGTGGAAAATGGAGGGTGAGTTGTGGAATTCTTGCGGGAGGCATGTCCACATATACTGCTGCCCTTGAAATGTAAACGCAAACTTATATTGACAGGCCTTGTCTAGCGGGATGGACCAAAAGCCATTGCTGATGTCCAGCACTGTGAAGTACTTTGCCTGTACTCCCTGTTTGGACATGGTCTCGGGACCTGTGGCAACAGTGGGGGCTACTAAAGGATGACCTTGTTAAGTTCTCAGTAGTCGATTGTCAGTCGCCAAGAACCATCTGGCTTTTTCACGGGCCAAATTGGGGCATTATTTGTTGAGGCTACCGGCCAAATTACGTCATGATCTAATAAGCTATTGATGGCTTTTGAAATATCACCCTCGGCTTGCTGTGGGAAACCGTATTGCTTCTGTGGCTTAGGATTGGGACCTGAAATTGTGACCATTCCTGGGATCTTCCCACAATCGTGTTTGTGTTGGGTGAAGGAAGCTTTATGTTTTCTGAGGACCTCTCTAAATCTCTGGTCTGTACTAATTGTTTGCGGATCAAACCAATAGTCTCCTACTGAGCAAATCCTGTGTTCATAGTCCCCTACTGTGAGTGTGGCGGGGGCCCAAGCTGCTTTGGCCATTTTCCAGACACATTTATTCACAGGATCAAAGAAAAGGTTGTGGGAGCTCATAAAATCGATTCCTAGAATGTGCTCGGCTGTTTGGGACAAGTCGACTAAAACAATGTGGTGTCTGGTGCTTTTGGTTCCTATCTGAATATCTACGGGGGCTGTGATGTATGCCAGCTGTACGTGTCCGGTAAATCCACGAAGGATGATGGTGTCTGTGGTGGGCCATTTGTCACGCTGGAACATTGTGGAGCAGTTTAAAGTGGTGCGGGACCCTCCTGTGTCCCAAAGAAATTCTACTGGATGTCCCCGAACTGTGCCTGTGACTACTGGTCTGCCTGATTTGTCCCAGAGTGTGTCGCAGACCCAAGTTGGGGAGTCCGAACACCGTCAAGCTATGGTGTTGATTGCTGAATTATCTGAACGGGCACTAACACTATGTATGGGCCTAACATTGTTCCTAGGTGTGGGGCCTGGTTGTTGGTGGTGTTGCTGGTTCGCGGGGTTTTGTCGGCATTCGCGGGCGTAATGTCCCATGTGTCCATAATTATAGCAACCTCGTGGTGCCTGTGCTCTGGGGTGCTGTCCTTCATGTCTACCCTCATTTATCCATGCTGGGTCCTGGTTGGTCCTGATTGGGTGCATATTTGCTTCTCTCTGTTCCTGATCTGCCTTCCTGTGTCGGGATTGGTGTTCCCAAGCTCTGGGGAGTCGCTTTAAAACCCAAACTTCATTGTGTGTGGCATCTGCGAGGTCATAATTCACACAAGCCTTTTGACCTACTTCTGTGGCATGCGAGACTAAAGTGCAGGCCCATTTAGTTGTGTTGTCGTTATCTAAGTGTGCGCGGTTCAAATCCTCAAATACTGCTGTAAAATGGATCCAAAGGCGACCTGCAAATGCGGTCGTATGTTCTCCCTTCTTTTGCCTACAACGGTTCAAACCTTCTACGGGTCGCCCTTGTACCCAATCGCATCTAAAATGGCCGTTTTCATCTCCTGTAGGGTTCCTCCTCCTACATTCTGGGGTTCTGGCAAAGCTGAGCTGACGGACTGGTCAAGGCTCATGACTATAAGCTTAACTTCCTCCCTTTCGTCCAGACCGTACATGACTGTTTGCTGTCGTACTCTCCCAAATAAATTATACGGGTCTGCGGTGGATTCAAATGGATCAATTTCTGCGCAGGCATCTCTCAATTGGGTGATGGATAATGGGGTGGCGTAAACGCAATCAGGCTCCTCCCGATCCGATGACTTGCGCTGTGTGGTGACCGGATTCATGGGGGTTTGTGCTGCCTGTGCAGTCGGTGGTGCGGGTGCTTTCCTTTACGGGCCATGGGGGGATCTATTGTGATTTTCTGTGTTTTCCACATATCTCTGGGGGGGGTTTCATTTAGTTCTTGCCAATTGGGGGCACCTTCCTCATCTAAATTTTGTCCGAAGGTATCTCTAAATCCGTTTTGCACTGAAAGCAGTGACTGCAACTTCTCTATTTATTGTCTACATTTCGCATGGTCTACTGTGCTCTGTCTTTGTTCTGTAGTGGAGCTATGGAGCGCTCGTAAAGCTGCCTTTAAATCCACGCATTGTCTCTTAACTGTGCTACCTGCTGTTCTGTCTCTTTTGTACCAAGACTGCGCACTGTGTATCTTGGTAGGCTTTATCGTACTGGGTCTGAAAGCTGCTAATGTGAACTATACAAGATTGGTGTGCCCGTTCGACATCAGCCATGTCTTTATCGTTAGCTGCCAACTGTTCCCGGAGTTGCTCAATAATCTTTTCGCTTTCACTGTAGTTTCCCTCATTCTTCTCCTCTTTCTCAACTAGCTGCCTGCGGAGCGTCCTCACGACCTCCTCTGTGCCTCGCAACTGTGCCAAACAGGACACTGTTGCCATCGGTTTTCGAACCTTCGCTGCGTTTTTCTTATGTACCTCGGTTAGGTTGTCCCACCAGGTTTGTCCTATGCTTCCTGGACCCGACTCATCATTTGAACAAAACTCGGACCATCCTTTCCCCTTCAAATACTTCCTCAATTCCTCTTCCCATATGGGGCACTGCTCTGCTCTGTTGGTCGCTGCGACTTTGGGTTCCTGCGGGTTCATCAAACATTCCATCGCTTTTGTGGCCATTGCTACCATTATCTCGTTTTTCCTACTGTTAATCTCTGTTTTTCCTACTGTTAATCTCTGTTTACCCTACCGTTAATCTCTGTCTTCCTACTGTTAATTTGGTACAGGGGGAATAAGGCGGTGATTCGAACAGCATGTATGGCCTAGGCTATTTTCCCGTTCACAATACTCCCGATAGTTTAATGCAAAATCTAACGAGTTTACCTTATATCCCTGTTAGTATGCATGCAAGTTAATACACACTTCCGAATCTTGGTGATTTGATCGATACTGTGGTTCTTTAACTTTTTTTTTCTCGCAATTGGATTTCAAAGTTTTGTGGGTTCTCTCGGAGTGACAAAACCACTTCTAATAGAGTCCCAGCGGAGTCGCCAATAATGTTGCTCTTTTTAATAATGATGTTCTTTAGAGTCGCCAGGTATCAAATGATACCACCACAAGGTTTACCGGATATCGATCAAAGGACCACACAACCAGTTAGTCAGTTCAAGTTCAAAGTTGGTTTATTTACACACAAGGATTACTTCGACATGCAACACAAAACACTACAAGTTAAACTACACCTAACAACTACAATAACCTTTACTTAACTTCAGGGCAACCAGCTCTGTGCAGATGGACAAGGCCTTTGACCGGATCTTGCATGGCTGGGTGGAAGAAGTGGCTCTGTTTCTGCTGGGCTCATCCGCCTGGTAGCGATCGTTGGTCTTGAACTTGTCTGTCTGGTCGTTATGCTGCACTTGGGTTGGCATAGGCCGGATCCAAGAGAGACCGAGCACATCACTGTGTCTCTTCTTATCCCTCTGGGAGTTCGCGCTTTTTGGGGCGGTCCTTAACTTGGACCTAATAATTCGACAGGCTTCGATCATTGTCTTCGATTTTGGCCAATAAAGGGGCGGGTGCCTTAATGGCTGGGCGTGTCCTTAGCGGTCATTGACCTTGGCTGTTTGGGCTCCCTGAGTAAAGGGAATGGCGCCGGTTCGTCTGTATCTGTATCGGTTACCTGAGTACAGTTCTTTTGTTCTGGGGAATGGGCCATTAGAATGCAAACGAGCGGGGGTTTCGATCGCGTCAAGCTATCTGGGTTACAAATACACACACAAGCTCTGAGTTTGTCTGAGTCCTGGGTTGGCCACAATTCGCATGGTCCTTTGCAGGTGGCCACCTGAGATGGCTACACTTTCCCCTAGGATCCCGACGTAGTCGCTCCTCAGGATGTTCCAGCACATCCCAGAATGCCCTGAACAACTCCACGGTCAGCCCGTCCATCCCTGGGGTCTTGCCCCTCAAGTAGCTGTCGAGGGCACCCGTCAGCTCCCAAAGCTGATAGGGCGTCAAGCTTTCCGACACCCTCCAAGGCCTTGTTTGCACCTGGTCCTGAGACATGCTGCTCGGGGGGGCTGCGACAGCTCATGATCTTTTCTATTTTTTGGGTTCTTTTTGTTTTCTTCTGGGGGAAGAGCGTGACATCGAGGAGTAGGTGCGTCACTCTCTCTTCAGAGCGGGTGGTATTTCTCGGCCCATGAGTCACGGAAACCCCCTCCTTCCAAGGAATGGCGTCTCTTTCTGGGGAGCGTCTGCACCAGGGAAACCTCCAACTTTGGCCCCTTCCCTGCTCTACATCCCCACTCCTCGACACTCTGGCCCCAAGGTCTGGGTCCAAGGGTCGGGACTACTGGCTCAGGGACACGGACCCCATCCTGCGCTGGAACGATGTTGCGTCTACTGTCTTGCACTGAGGCACCATCTGACCCGGGGCCACGCAGAATCATGACGGCGGGTCCCGTATTCTCATGCCCCGAGCCAGTATGTTGTGATGTTTGCGGATTAGGCAAGGGTACGGACTCAGGGGGCGTCTCAGTGTTTTTCGTCTTCTTCTGTGCCTTATTTTACCGTGCATATTCCTTCCCCACTTCATCAACAGCCATGGTCTTTTTCGTTGCTGCCGACCCTCCCCTTGCAGGGGAGGAGGTGGGGGGTGGGTGCAGCAGTGCCACTTGCAGTCGCCCCATGTCTTTAGCGGCCTTGGAGATGGGGCAGTTTTTCTCAACACCCCACCCTTTGCAGGCATGGTGCCGCACACAGACCATAAGAGGGCCCTCCTCTATTAGGGGACCTCAAAGCCCTCTCTAAAACCTCCTCTCAGGCCAGGCAGATAAAGACCTGGCACCAGAAGTGGTAAATATGGCGGTAGCTGTCTTCCTTCAGATCTTGCAAGACTGGTGTCATCCAGGAACAAACATCCCACGATAGCTGGAGGTGAGAGGAGGCGCTAACTGGAAATAAAGGGCGAGACATCAGAGAGTATTACTCGCTGGGCGGTGACCTCCAATGGGTCCACTGCCAGGAAGGTCCTGCCCACTGTGAGCCCCTTTACCAGGGCATGATGGACTGCCCGCTCGGTATTCAGGAAGAATGCAGCATTTTTGTACATTCGAGGCTACAACAATGGCCAAGGCTGACAATCCCAGCCATTGCCCAGACACATGCCTCAATGGGGTGGGTGGAGCACTTCACCCCAAGTTTTTTCATTATTAAATTAAATGGTGCCTCCGGTGAAGAAGGTGTCGCCATAGTGTTGTGCGACACCCACCTCAAGGTGTTGTTCTTCTTTATGATAGGGAAGAGAACAAGTTGTAAAATAAGGCATTTTCCCCTCTGTGTTACATGAGACAGCAGAGAGGGAGAAGAGGGATAGAGGGAGGAGAGGGAGAAGAGTGAGGCACAGGAGAAAAGGGGAAGGATGGGGGGGTGGGGGGTGAAAGATGGATGTGTGCCCCAGGTCAGGTGGAGAGGAAGGGGCTGATTTGCAGGTTTTGCCTTCAGTTAGTGGGGAAGGGCAGGATCTTCAGGCAGTAGAGATCCAGCCAGAGTGTACAGCAGTGTTTTTTTCTTCACCCCGTCCCCTGCCGTCTCAGCATAAATCAGCAGTAGGAATAGGAGCGCCTGCCTCTCGCACACGAATCTCCAGTACCGCAACCTGCTTTTCCTCCTGCTGCAGGCTGTAGGTCATAGGCCCCTTTAGTGCTGTTAAGCAGGGTCAGGAGGCCCACGTACAGGTCCATGTCCAGGCCCACCCACCCCTGTCCTAGGGACCAAACTACAGTCCAGGCCTCAGATGAAACTCTCTCTCTCTCCAGTCAGCAGCTGTATTTTTCTAAATCGCCTCAAATGGCTTCACAAATATCAATACTTTAAAATGGTTCCACACAACCTTAATTTAACATCCTTCAGAGTTGACCTTTCCCATCTGTTCAGCAAAAGCTTTTAGATTTTAAGGTGACTAAAAGTCCAGTAACTTTTACCACGCAGTGCCTTTAATGCTCTCTTGAGGTTCCCAGCAGTTGGCTTTTCAGATTTGGCATTGTTCACCCTGCTTTCTGCGAGTCTTATCAGCAATTCCTGCTATCTGCTGTGATCTAAAACAGCTCTCTTCATAGGTTTCAGTATCTCCTTAAATACATTCTTTCTGTTTGATCGCTCCATTGTCGCACCCAGTCTCTCTGGGATGGCTCACTCCCAGAATTGATAAACATAACCTCTTCACTTTAGCTTTTAGAATTTAAAAGAAAGTAAACTCACTCTGTCCTACTTTACCTATGCACCTTTCTTTCACATGATGCATATATTCTCCTTTGAATCACAACAACCCATTCAAATCTATTCCTTTTCTGTAAGCATCCTTACTAAGTTACCTTAGGTGAACATCTGTTTGAAGTATTGCAAGGCTCATTACCATATCAAACACAACATTTAGAGTCACACAGTCGCTCTGTCCTTTGATTTACTTGCCACTCATATACACCAGCAGTTTAAATATGACAAGATATAACCAACAGAAAAATATTACAATTTCTTGCATTTTCTTGACAAGTTTTCTTGACAGATGCCTGAGGATCATTTTTTTCAATCCTCACTAGAATCAATTTTGGGAGCCAGGATAAACTGTCACTTAGAAAACCATAGATTAATCAGGGATAGTCAGCATGATTTTGTTCAAGCAAATTGAATATTTTGAGGAAGCAACAAGGAAGATTGAGGAGGTTAGTGCAGTGGATGTGGTGGATGTAGATTTTAGTAAGGCATTTGACAAGGTCGCACATGGCAGATTGGTCAGAAAAGTAGAAGCCCATGGGATAGAGGGGAATGCGGATCCAAAATCACCTCAGTGGCAGGAAACAATGGCTAATGGATGTTTTTGCAAATGGAAAATGGTTTCTACTCATGGTCCACAGGGTTGGGTCACTTGCTCTTTCTGGTATTTGGACTTAAATATGGGAAATTTGTAGATGATAGAAAAATCAGCCGTGTAGTTGATAATGAAGAGGATAATTGCAGCCCAGAATGATATCAATGGCTTGGTTGAGTGAGAGGAAAAGTGGCAAATGGCATTCAATCTGGCGAAGTGTGATGTTATGCATTATGGCAGGCAAATAAAGCAAAGAAGTGGGCGGATATTGAGAGGGGTACAGGAACTGAGAGACCTTGGGCAGCATGCCCTTAGGTCCCTGAAGGTGGCAGAACAGGTAGCTAAAGTGATAATGAAGGCATATAGAATGCTTTCCTTTATTGCATGAGGTACAGAATACAAAAGAAGGAATGTAATGTTGGTACTAAGAACAAAGAACAAAGAACAAAGATAAATACAGCACAGGAACAGGCCCTTCGGCCCTCCAAGCCCATGCCGGCCATGCTGCCCGTCTGAACTAAAATCTTCGACACTTCCTGGGTCTGTATCCCTCTATTCCCATCCTATTCATTTATTTGTCAAGGTGCCCCTTAAACGTCACTATCGTCCCTGCTTCCACCACCTCCCCCGGCAGCGAGTTCCAGGCACCCACTACCCTCTGTGTAAAAAACTTGCCTCGTACATCTCCTCTAAACCTTGTCCCTCGCACCTTAAATCTATAACCTGCACTGTATAAAATGCTGGTTGGGTCACCATTGGAGTTTTGTATACAGTTCAGGTCACCACATTACAGGAAGGTCATCATGACTGTGGAGAGTACAGAAGAGATTTACAAGAATGTTGCCATGCTGGAGAATTGTAGCTATGAGGAAACATTACATAGGCTAGGATTGTTTTCCTTAGAACAGTGGAGACTGAGGGGTGACTCCATTGAGGTATACAATATTATGAGGGGCCTCAATAGACTAGACAGGAAGATTTGATTCCCTGAGCAGAGAGGTCAATTACCAGGGGGCACAGATTTAAAGCGATGGGTTGAAGGATTAGAGGGGATATTAGAAAAATCTTTTTCATTCAGAGGATGGGAGGTGTCTTGAATTCACTGCCTAGATTGGCGGTTGAGGCCACACCTGCAGTGATGTCCTGGAGCTAAGATGATTGACCTCCAACCACCTCAACCATCTCCCTTTGTGCCAAGTATGACTCCAACCAGGGGAGATTTTTCTCCCTGATTCCCATTGACTCCAGTTTAGCTAGGGCTCCTTGATGCCACGCTCAGTCAAATGCTGCCTTGACATCAAGGGAGGTCACTCTCACCTCACCTCTGGCATTCAGCTCTTTTGTCCATGTTTGAACCAAGGCTGTAATTAGGTCAGGAGCTGAGTGACACTAGCGGAACCCAAACTGAGCGTCACTTTGCTGACACCCCTAACTTATGTTCTGGCCCACAATCAAGCAGCATCTTGATTTTAAAATTCACATCCTAATTTTTAAATCATTCCATGGCTTTGCCCTTTCGTATATCTAGTCTCCTCCAACCCAAAACCCTCTTAAAATATCCACTCCTTCTAATTCTGGCCTCTTGAGCATTCACAATTACAGTTTCTCCAGCATTGGTGGCTGTAACTTCTGTTTCCTAGCCCTCAAGCTCTATAATTCCCTATCTACTCCTCTCCACCTCACTTTCCTCCCTTGAGACATTCCTGAAAATATAACTATTTCATCAAGCTTTTGTTTTCATCAAACACCTTCCCACCATCAGAAGTGGGGATATTAACTGATGTTCACAGTGTTCAGTTGCATTCACAACTTCTCAGATACAGAAGCAGTTTGTGCCCACTCCAGCAAAACATGGAAACATTCAGGTTTGGGAAACAATCAAACCATTGTCAATTGCCCCAGCAGCCTCGGACACACCTACCGTCACAGCTTCCCAAGTTAGATCGGCCTTCTTGAAAGTGAACCCTCAGAAATCAATGGGTCCTGACGGAGTTCCTGGTCATGCATTCAGATCCTGCGTGGACCAACTGGCGGGTGTGTTCGTGTACATCTTCAACCTCTCCCTTCTCCGTTCTGAGGTTCCCGCCTGCTTCAAGACGACCACCATCATACCGGTGCGAAAGAAGACCCAGGCAATGTGCCTCAATGACTGCTGTCCAGTGGCTTTGACATCTATCATTATGAAGTGCTTTGAGAGGTTGGTCATGAGACGCATCAACTCCAAACTTCCAGACTGTCCTGATCCACTGTAATTCATATATCGCCAGAACCGGTCCACAGCAGACGCCACCTCCCTGGCCCTACACTCATCCCTGGAACATCTCAACAAAAAGGACTCCTACATCAGACTCCTATTCATTGACGACAGCTCCGCCTTCAACACCATAATCCCAGCCAAGCTCATATCAAAACTCCAAAACCTAGGACTTGGCTCTCTTCCTCTGCAACTGGATCCTTGAATTCCTGACCCATAGACCACAATCAGTAAGGATAAACAACACCTCCTCCATGATAGTCCTCAATGCCGGGGCCCCACAAGGCTGCATACTTAGCCCACTACTATACTCCCTATATACACACGACCGTTGGCACAGTTTGGCTCCAACTCCATCTACAAGTTTGCTGATGACACAACTGTAGTGGGTCGGATCTCGAACAATGATGAGGCAGAGTACAGGCGGGAGCTAGAGAACCTAGTGGTGTGGTGTAATGACAACAATTTCTCCCTCAATGTCAGCAAAACTAAGAAGCTGGTCATTGACTTCAGGAAGCAAAGTGCTGCACACACCCCTGTCTGCATCAATGTTGCCGAGGTGAAGATGGTTGACAGCTTCAAAATCCTAGGTATGCACATTACCAACAATCTGTCCTGGTCCACCCATGTCGACGCTACGACCAAGAAAGCACAACAGCGCCTATACTTTCTCAGGAAACTAAGGAAATATGGCATGTCCACATTGACTCATACCAATTTTTACAGATGTACCATAGAAAGCATCCTATCTGGATGCATCACAGCCTGGTATGACAACTGCTTGACCCAAGACCGTAAGAAATTACAGAGTCGTGAACATAGCACAGTCCATCACGCAAACCCGACTACCATCGTTTGACTCTGTCTACACCTCCCGCTGCCTTAGGAAAGCAGGCAGCATAATCAAAGACCCCTCCACCCGGGTTATTCTCTCTTCCAACTTCTTCCATCGGGCAGAAGATGCAAAAGTCTGAGAACACGCACAGAACACGCACTAACAGATTGAAACACAGCTTCTTCCCCGCTGTTACCAGACTCCTGAATGATCCTCTTATGGACTGAACTGATCTCATCACACATCCTCTCTACTGAGCAGTACTACACTCCGTATGCTTCACCCGCTGCCTGTGTCGATGTATTTATATTGTGTATTTATGTATGTCCTATGTTTTTTTTTCATGTATGGAACGATCTGTATGGACTGTACACAAAACAATACATTTCACTGTACCTCGGTACACAAGACTATCAATCAAATCAAATCAATGTGTGGTGCGAATATTGCTTGCCATTTAAGTGCCAGGTAATAACTATTCCCAAAAATGGAGGAATTAGCCACTTCACATTCAAGGGATTTACCGTCAACTAATCTCCACCATCAACATTCTGGAGGTCACTGTTGAACAGAAACTTATCTGCATCTGCCTCAGATATTCTGGGGCTATAAGAGAAGGTCAGAGGCTGGGCATTCTTTGGCAAATAAAACACCCACTGAATCGCCACAGCCTTTCCACCATGTACAAAGCATAAGTCCTAAATATGATGGAATACGGCCCACTTGCCTGGGTGAGTGGAGCTCCAGCAACCCTCAAGAAGTCCAACATCAGCCATGACAAACAGTTCATTTGATTGGTACTCCATCCACCACCTTAAATATTCATTCCCTCCACCACCAGTACACACCGTGGCAGTGTGTACCATGTATAAATGCACTGCAGCAACCGATCAACACTTCTTCAGCGGCACCTCAAAAAAAAGAAATTCCACTACTTTGAAGGACAAGGGCAGAATGCTCATGGGAACACCATCACTTGAAGTTCCTCTGAAAGTCACACACACATTCCTGACTTGGAAATGTAGGCCGGAATTCTCCGCCCATTCACTCCGGCAGGATTTTCCGGTCTCGCTGTAGTGCATGGAGTTTTGGCTGAGCGCCAAATTCTCCGTTGTCGCAGGCAGCAGTTGTGAGGCGATCTCGGATTAGACAACCCCATCACAATCTTCAATCATAACCTAAATATCACATGCTAAATCCAGACTTTGAAATGGGCATCTTTTGTTCGCACATCACCAACTTAGCATCACTTATCATCAAAGTAGCCCCTTGTGGGGGCATAAAACACGAACATTGCTGGTTCAACTTAAAATGCATTGCTATCAACTGTCACATAATCTCAACAATTATTTGAGGCAATGGGAGGAAATTGAAGATCCTTCCTATCGCATATGAGCCAGCAACATTTCCTCAGTTCCATCTGAAAACCAGGCTATTTTGCTCCTTCCCTTGGCTACTCATTGATACCAAAAGATGGCTCACAAGAACAAAGAACAAAGAACAATACAGCACAGGACGAGACCGTTCGGCCCTCCAAGCCTGTACTGGTCATGATACCAACCTTTGCCAAAACCCTCAGCACTTCCTTGTGCCATATCCCTCTATACCCAACCTATCCATGTGTTTGTCAAGATGCCTTTTGAACACCGTTAATGTATCTGCCTCCACAACCTCCCCTGGCACCGTGTTCCAGGTACTCACCACCCTCTGCGTAAAAAACCTGCCTCGCACATCTCCTCTAAACTTTGCCCCACGGACCTTAAACCTATGCCCCCTGGTGACTGACCCCTCCACCCTGGGAAAGAGTGCCTGCCCATCCACTCTATCCATGCCCCTCATAATCTTGTAGACCTCTATCAGGTCACCCCTCAACCTCCGTCTTTATAATGAAAACAGTCCGAGTCTATTCATCCTCTCCACATAACTAACACCCTCCAGACCAGGCAACATCCTGATAAACCTCCTCTGCACCCTCTCCAAAGCCTCCACATCCTTCTGGTAGTGTGACGACCAGAATTGTGCGCAATATTCCAAGTGCAGCCTTACCAAGGTTCTATACAACTGTAGCATGATTTGCCAGTTTTTATACTCGATCTCCCGTCCAATGAAGGCAAGCATTCGTATGCTTTCTTGACTACCTTGTCCACTTGTGTTGCCACCTTCAAAGTTCTGTGGACCTGCACCCCCCAGATCTCTCTGACTTCCTATATTCCAAAGCGTTTTACCATTTACGGTATATTTCCCCTCCATGTTAGACCTACCAAAATGCATTACCTCACATTTGCCCGGATTAAACTCCATTTGCCATTTCTCTACCCAAGTCTCCAACCTATCTATGTCCTTCTGTATCTTCTGACAATCCTCAACACTATCTGCCACTCCACCAACCTTGGTGTCATCTGCGAACTTATTAACCAGAGCATTTTATTTTTCCTTTGGTCAATATTGCAACAAAACCCTTAAAGGCCTGGAGCATCCCAAGGTTTACCACCCACCAATGGGTGAACTACCATTCAGGGTGTTCATCTGTTGCTCACCTACAAAAAGCAGAACTGTCTGAATCCAGGAAGCAATGGATAAGCCAGTTTAAACATCAATAAAACCATCAAACACCCAAAGATAGGGACCGGGATTCTCCGGTATCCGCAGGCGGGCCAAAGAATGGCGTGAACCACTCCGGCGTCGGGCCGCCTGGAGGTGCGGAGGATCGGGGGCTAGGCCGGCACTGGAATGGTAGGCGCTGGCCGGCGCGAGTTGCCACATGCGCAGGAGCGCCGCGTGTTCCCAGAACCGCTGGCATGATCCCTGCGCATGAGCAGGGGGTTTCTTCTCTGCGCCGGCCATGGCGGACCTTTACACAGGCCGGCGCGGAGGGAAAGAGTGCCCCCACAGCACAGGCCCGCCCGCAGATCGGTGGGCCCCGATCACAGGCCAGGCCACCGTGGAGGCCCCGCCCCCAGGGCCGGATCCCACCGCATCCCCCGAGAACTCCGCATGCCGCCCTCAGAGCCAGGTCCCGCCGGTACGGACCTGGTCTAATCCACGGCAGCGGGACTGGCCGAAAACAGGCAGCCGCTCGGCTCATCGGGGACCAGAGAATTGCCAGGGGGGGGGGGGCACTGCTCACCCCGACCGGCGCGACGCGATCCCCGCCCCCACCAAAAATACGGCGCCGGAGAATTCAGCAGCCGGCGCCGGAGCGGCGGGGCAGGATTCACACCACCCCCCAGCGATTCTCCGACCCGGCCGGGGGAGTGGGGTTGGAGAATCCCACCCAGGGTCATCAGGAAAGACAAGCCCCTATTAGGGTTTTTGGGAAACTGAATTAAAATGTCAGAAACATACGTGACTGATTTCAGGAATAGAACACATTGAATTAATGGCTTCAACTACTTGCACTGTTGTGCAGTGAACACAAATTCTAATTTTTGATTATTTTCCAATAACAAGTGGGTTATTATGCAGGGAAGCCATTTCCTGAGGAGCCAGGCAATATCACCATTATTTGATGAAATTACTGGAGCTTTGAGAAGGAAAATATCTTTTCAGTGTTTATCAGTTTCTGTTCATTAAAGATGAAAACTGATAGAACTGTCAGTTATGAATATGTATCAGAGACAGTGCTGCGATTTCTGTGTTGTCTAATTGCTGGAAATTGGGGCGGTCGACATTTATTCTTTTACCATTCATCCACAACCCAGCTAAATGTTCAAACCGGTCTTGGAATAGCCAAATAGAATTCTCGCTCGCAGTGGTATTCCTTATTTACTTTCTAAAATTGGGTCCTGTCAGTTGTAGGACACCAATGCAATTTTCAGGCATACAATGGTACCAGATGTGCAGTGGTCTACATAGAAATTTGGGTGGCACACTGGCACAGTGGGTAGCACTGCTGCCTCACGGCGCCAGGGACCCTGGCTCGATTCCGGCCTCATGTGACTGTCTGTGTGGAGTTTGTACATTTTCCCCGTGTCTGCCTGAGTTTCTTCCGATGCTCCGGTTTCCTCCTACAGTCCAAAGGTGTGCAGGTTAGATGGATTGGCCCTTAGTGTCCAAAGGTTGGGTGGAGTTACGGGGATAGGGCAGTGGAGTGGGTCTGGGTAGAGTGCTCTTTCGGAGGGTCGGTATAAACTCAATGGGCAGAATGGCCTCCTTCTTAACTGTAGGAATTCTATGATTCTTTGAAAACAAAAAGTGCTGGAAATGCTGAGCAGATTTGCCAGTCTCCCTGGACAGAGAAAGAGAGTTAATGGATGCGATCTAATGGACTCATGGCGCCCGACTCGGTGATGCGGCAAGGCCATTAAATTGTGCGAGAAACCTCTCGTGAGATTTGCGATGTTCGGAAAGCCTCGCATGATCTAATGTGATCGCATGAGACCTTGTGATCTGGATCTCGCCGTTACTGGGCGAGATCCAGATTAACATATTTAAGTGAGTCATTAGGGCTCCTTTAAATATGTCTTCGCCAGATTCTCCCGAGGCCAGGGAACTAACGGCCTTTCCTGGGAGACTTTGCCATGGCGCCATTTTCCACTGGTCCACACAAATGTGGATCAGGCGTAATGGTACGGTGGGTGGGTCTACTAGGCCAATGGAAACCTCCAAGCAGTCAGGCTCTGGGCAGGGTGGTACCCTGGCACTCCTATTGGCACCCGGTCACCTTGGCAGTGTCAACCTAGCACTGTCAGGGTGCCCAAGAGGCACTGCCCGGAGCCAGCTTTCCTGTGCCAGGGATTGGGCCCAGGAAGTGCCCTTAAGAAGTGGGGTGACGGGGGCTCAACAATCCCTCTCAAGGAGGTAAGTTGGGGCAATGGAGGGGGTCCGGAGGCACAGTGAAGGAGCGGAGCGGTCGAAAGATCAGACGGCAGAGTACCATTAGATAGCGAGGTCGTCCTCGACACTGCAGCCACCAGACACAACGGGACTCTGTTTTTGCGTGTTTAATCCGGCCCAATGTTTCATGTCAATTATTTTTCACCAGTCTCCAGCAAAAGGCCCAGCTTCATCCACTTTTGCCACCAATAGTGATAAAAGATTGTTGTCTGAAACAATAACTCTATTTTTCTCTCTGGACAGATGTTGCCAAACCTGCTGAGCATTATGAATGAGTTCAATATTCCAGCTGAGACCTAACCACTGAATTATGAGCCATGAATCTCTGGGACCACTTGCTAGCCAGGGGATTCGCAATGGCCTGTAAATCCCGTGTCGGGCCAAAATCAACATTTGTGCCAGTCAAACCATTCACGGGTCTCCCGACCCGCCCTGCCGGTCATAACAGGGTTCCCAACGTCCCCAACGAGCTACCCTCCCCGACCTCGCGGGAACATGCAAATAGCTCATTCAAGCTGTTTAGTATCGAACTGACGGGCATGAAGCCAGATTCACTTTCCAGCTGGATCCTCACGCCACCCCAGCAGTGAATTGGTGCAAGTCCTGCAAGACGTGGACCCGGCATCTTGCAGACTGAGGTGTGACAGTAGATTAGTTCCCTCTCAACAATTGCCTCCAATGGGCAGCACGGTGACGCAGTGGGTTAGCCCTGCTGCCTCATGGCGCCGAGGTCCCAGGTTCGATCCCGGCTCTGGGTCACTGGCCGTGTGGAGTTTGCGCATTCTCCACGTGTTTGCGTGGGTTTCACCCCCACAACCCAAAGATGTGCAGGTTGGGTGAATTGGCCACGCTAAATTGCTCCTTAATTGGAAAAAATGAATTGGGTATTCTAAATTTATAAAAAAAGATAATTGCCTCCAGGATGTCGAAGGGGATCCTGGATGGGAGGTCGGAGTCTTTCCTGAATGGGGGTCTTTCCTGAATGGGGGTCGTTTGGCGGCTCTCCTCATCGGCAGCCTTTAAAACCATTCAACATTCACTCAGTATCTAAAATTAACATTTTCCCATACTAAAGTGAAAGTGATCCCATCTGTACCCCTAAACCCATTAACCAGTCAGTCAGTATCTCAGAACTATGCATCTCTCATAATAAAATGAAAGTAATTCAATTTGTACCCCTAAACACTTTAAAAATCTGTCAGTGTGCCAAGTTCAAAGGTTTGTGAAGTAACTATAATCCCTTTAAAATGGTGGAACCTTTGAAGTGGATTTCTCCCAGTCTATTACATTGTCCTTCACAGTGTAAAAGCCTGTGTGTATGCCTAGAAGGCTATAAGCTTTGAAATACATTGTTTATATCCAATTTTACACACTATTGCCTACTAAAAACGTTTTGATTGACAGGTTGAGACAGTTTCAAAGGGGAGATTTGGATTGTTTATTCATGCAGCTCTGCAGGGATCCATTAACTCAGGGGAGCAGGTGTTTCTTTTTTTTAACAAGGCTGCATATTTGTTCTCCAATGCTTCTTAGAAAGAGCAACACCTGCTCTTTCTAGGAAGCATCTGAGCACCAAGAGGCAATTGTTGGGAGGGGAGAAAGTACAAACGCCACACTTCAATTTTTGGATACTGAATGACTGTTTAATGGTTTAAAGGCTGCACTTGGGGTGAGCAGACAAACGAGCCCCATCCCAGGAAAGACCCTCGATCTGGGTGCCTCCAGCTCAGCACAATCCCCCCGCCCCCCCCCCCCCCACCCCCCCACAAACCGAACCTCCCATGAGCACCCTGGATGCAATATTTGGGCAGGTACTTACCCCCTTGTCACACATCGGATTTCAAGGTCCCAGGTTGGTACTGCCAAGAGGCAGAGTCTGAAAGGGGAGATTGAGGAGGTTGGGAGGGGAATGGGGTGAGGGGGGAATAGAGTAGCCTGAAGGGAGGAACTGGGAGTTGATCCCCGATCTCAGAGGTGTGGGATCTGTCAGAGAGATTAGATCCTCTCAGTTCCCCTCTCAGTTCCAGCACAGGCTCCGGTGTGCCATTGAATGGCATTGAAAACCCATTTGAGGAAAACAATTCAGTGCCATTGCATGGCATGTCAAGATCGCTCCGAGCGCCGATGAGAATCATTCTGGTTTTCCGACTGGTAGGAGCACTTAGTCGCAGATCAGGAAATTCGCTGCCATAAAGTTTAAGCAGCAGAAATGTGGGGAACGAATAATAACCCTCACAGATTTTATGGTCTTTCAAATTCAAACTGTTCATTTAGACTTTAATGCAGAACTTTGTGAGAAAGTCTCTAATTAAACTAGTAGAAACAGGAATCCAATATAGAATTTAATACTACATTGGTTAAAAGCTATCAAACAATGTTGTGAGAGGTACAATGGCAAACAAGGCTTGGGCATGTAAGTAGCATGTAAATGGTTGAATTGAGTCCCACAAACCTCAATCCTTGGTCCCATAAAATTTTTAATCCACTTAAATGATGTAGATGCAGAAACAGGTTGTAGGCAAATCAGACTTGACAGAGACACAAAAATAGTGTCTATATGAGCAGTGTGGTAGTCAGTGTAGAGGTATTACGGTACCTAGTAATGCTGGAACACCATTGGTAGATATTGTATGTTCCCTATTGCTCAAGCTGTATGGTAGCTCCACCCTGCAAGGCGGAGTATAAGAGTTTGTGCCGCCCCAGCAGCCTTCTTTCTGTACCTGAGCTGCTGGGGGAAACATCTAGCTTATTAAAGCCTTCAGTTGGACTACAGCCTCGCTTTAGTGGCCATTGATCGTGCATCAATTTAATAAGCTAGATTTAAAAGGATGGAGCTCCGAATCAAGCCGGAGTGTCTGCAACTCAGCCCCCACACGGCGAACTCAGCGGCAATCTTCAAGCACTGGCTGACATGTTTTAAAGGATATCTCGGAACGGCCGAAAACACACACACGGGAGAACAGAAATTGCAAGTCCTGCACTCGAGGGTGCGCCCGGAAATTTACACCCTCATCGAGGACGCGGACAACTTTGTTGCAGCAATGGAGCTGCTAAAAGGACATTATATTCACCCGGTAAACCAGGTCTACACCCGACATCTGCTAGCAACGAGGCGACAAATCCCTGGGGAATCGCTGGAAGAATTCTACCATTCGCTCCTGGTGTTGGGGAGAAACTGCAGCTGCCCGCAAGTTTCGACGAGCGACCACACAGAACGTTTGATCCGGGACGCTTTCATTGCAGGTATGCTGTCCTCCCAAATCCGCCAGCGATTGCTGGAAAAAGACTTCCTAGGCCTCAAGGAGGCACGGGCCCTTGCAGGCTCCCTGGATGTGGCCTCCCGAAACGCCCGCGCTTATATTCCCGGCAGCGTGGAACCCCTCCGCAGCCGATCCCGAGACATCTCCCATCCCCCCACAAGCTTGTGCTGCAAGGCGGCCTGGCAACCCTGGGGGGCCCCGCTGCTACTTTTGCGGGCAGGCCAAGCACCCCTGGCAACGCTGCCCGGCCCGCGCATCCACCTGCAAGGGATATTGGGGCTATTTAGTACAGGGCTAAATCGCTGGCTTTGAACGCAGACCGAGGCAGGCCAGCAACACGGTTCGATTCCTGTAACAGCCTCCCCGAACAGGTGCCGGAATGTGGCGACTAGGGGCTTTTCACAGTAACTTCATTTGAAGCCTACTTGTGACAATAAGCGATTTTCATTTCATTTTCATGCAGTAAAAAGGGCCACTTCGTGGTGGTATGCCAGGCCCATGCGGTCGCCGCGGTCTCTGGTGGCGAATGCGGACCGCCACCACAAACCTCTCCACGGTCCCCGTGCGGCCAGAGGGCGCCGCCATCTTCCTCCTCCAGGGCCACGTGCGGCCCCCGGGCACCGCCATCTTGTCCTGCGGATTCCACGTTCGATGGATGGGCGCCGCCATTTTGTGCACCCCCAGCAATGTGCGACCAATGGGAGCCGCCATCTTGGATGGACTCTCAGGACCCCAGCTCGGCTGACCGCACACAGCTTGAAGAGAACTCTCAACTGCTGTGATTAGCCTCGGTGACCCTGAACCAGTCCCGGCCTCGAACACTTTCAACTGCTACAACAACAATACTAATCAACGGGCAGGAGACGTCCTGCTTAATCGACTATGGGAGTACGGAGAACTTCATACACCCTGACACGGTAAGGCGCTATTCTCTCCTCGTCCACCCCGTTAATCAAAAAATCTCCCTGGCCTCTGGTTCCCACTCAGTAGAGAAAAAGGGGTTTTGTGTAGCAAACCTCATGGTCCAGGGAAGGGAGTTTAAAAATTACCGGCTCTACATCCTTCTCCACCTCTGCGCGGCCACATTCCTAGGTTTAGACTTCCAGTGTAATCTCCAAAGTCTAACTTTCAAATTTGGCGGCCCTATACCCCCCCTCACTGTCTGCGACCTCGCGACCCTCAAGGTGGATCCGCCTTCCCTGTTTGCGAACCTCACCCCGGATTGCAAACCCATCGCCACCACCCTTACGTCCGCCTACCACCAGCTCCCCATCCGCACTAGTGACCGCAAATACACTGCCTTCGAGGCAGATGGGCGGCTCTTCCACTTCTTAAGGGTTCCTTTCGGTGTCACTAACGGGGTCTCAGTCTTCCAGCGCGAGATGGACCGAATGGTTGACCGGTACGGTTTACGGGCAACATTCCCGTATCTCTTCTTTTTTTAAAAATATATTTATTAAAGTTTTTTAACACAATTTTTCTCCCTTACAAACAATAACCCCCCCACCCCCACCCGTAACAAAATAACGAGAAATCGCGCAGAGCATGATATATACATGGCAAAATGATATATTTACATGGCTTTGTACACTGACTCTCCCATACGTGCCAGTTTCCCCAACCCTTCATGTTATCTCTTGCTCATCCACCCTCCCAGGCAGTCCCCCCTTTCCCCCCCCCTCCCAGGACGTCCCCCCCCAGGTTGCTGCTGCTGCTGACTGATCTTCCTCTAACGCTCCGCGAGATAGTCTAGGAACGGTTGCCACCGCCTGTAGAACCCCTGCGCAGACCCTCTCAAGGCGAACTTAATCCTCTCCAACTTCAGGAACCCATCCATATCGTTTATCCAGGCCTCCACGCTGGGGGGCTTCACCTCCTTCCACATTAGCAAGATCCTTCGCCGGGCTACTAGGGACGCAAAGGCCAGAATGCCGGCCTCTTTCGCCTCCTGCACTCCCGGCATCGTCCACTACTCCAAATATTGCTAGCCCCCAGCTTGGCTTGACCCGGACTTTCACCACCTGAGATATTGCTCCCACCACTCCTCTCCAGAACCCCTCCAGTGCCGGGCATGACCAAAACATATGGACATGGTTCGTCGGGCTCCCTGAGCACCTTCCACATCTGTCTTCTACCCCAAAGAACCTGCTCAACCTCGTCCCCGTCAGGTGAGCTCTGTGAACCACCTTAAATTGTATCAGGCTGCGCCTGGCACACGAGGAGGAATTAACCCTACCTAGGGCATCCCCCCACAGACCTTCCTCGTTCTCCTCCCCCAGCTCCTCCTCCCATTTACCCTTCAACTCTTCTACCAGCGCTTCCCCCTCTTCTTTCAACTCCTGGTGCATTTACGACACCTTGCTCTCCCCGACCCATACACCCGAGATCACTCTGTCTTGAATTTCTTGTGCCGGGAGCAACGGGAATTCCCTCACCTGTCGCCTCACAAAAGCCCTCACCTGCATATATCTAAATGCATTTCCCGGGGGAACATTCCCGTATCTCGATAATGTCACCATCTGCGGCCACGACCAGCAGGACCACGACACCAACCTCCGAAAATTCCTCCAGACCACAAAGATCCTTAACCTTACATATAACAAGGATAAATGCATGTTTAGCACCGACCGCCTAGCCATCCTCGGCTACCTCGTGCGAAATGGAGTTATAGGCCCCGACCCTGATCGCATGCGCCCCCTTATGGAGTTCCCCCTCCCTCACTGCTCCAAGGCCCTGAAGTGCTGCCTAGGGTTTTTCTCTTACTATGCCCAGTGGGTTCCCAACTATGCTGAAAAGGCCCTTCCCCTGATCCAATCCATAGTTTTTCCCGTCGATAGAGGCCCGCCAGGCCTTCAGCCGCATGAAAGCAGACATTGCAAAGGCCACGATGCACGCCACTGACGAGTCCCTCCCCTTCCAGGTCGAGAGCGACGCGTCTGACGTAGCTCTGGTGGCAACACTCAACCAAGCGGGCAGATCCGTGGCCTTCTTCTCACGTACCCTCCATGCTTCTGAAATCCGCCACTCCTCAGTCGAAAAGGAGGCATAGGCCATAGTAGAACCTGTGCGACATTGAAGGCATTACCTGGCCGGCAGGAGATTCACTCTCCTCACTGACCAACGGTCGGTTGCTTTCATGTTCGAGAATGCACAGCGGGGCGAGATAAAAAATGATAAGATCTTGCGGTGGAGGATCGAACTCTCCACCGAGAACTGCGAGATCTTGTATCGTCCCGTGAAGCTAAACGAGCCTCCTGATGCCCTGTCCCGCAGCACATGTGCCAACGCACAAGTGGACCGCCTCCGAGCCCTCCACGAGGACCTCTGCCACCCGGGGGTCACTCACTTTTTCCACTTTATCAAGACCCGCAATCTGCCCTACTCCATCGAGGAGGTCAGGACAGCCACCAGGGACTGCCAAATCTGCGCAGAGTGCAAACCGCACTTCTACCGGCCAGAGAAAGCGCACCTGATAAAGGCTTCCCATTCCTTTGAATGCCTCAGCGTGGACTTCAAAGGCCCCCTCCCCTGCACCGACCACAACACGTACTTCCTGAACATGATTGACGAGTACTCCCGTTTCCCATTCGCCATCCCCTGCACCGACATGACCGCAACCACCGTCATCAAGGCCCTCCATAGCACCTTTGCACTGTTCGGGTTCTTCGCTTACATACATAGCGATAGGGGGTCCTCCTTTATGAGCGACGAACTGCATCAATTCCTGCTCAGCAAGGGCATCGCCTCGAGCAGGACGACCAGTTACAACCCCCGGGGTAACGGACAGGTAGAGAGGGAGAACGGAACGGTCTGGAAGACCGTCCTACTAGCCCTACGGTCCAGGAATCTCCCAGTCTCCCGCTGGCAGGACATACTCCCAGATGCCCTCCACTCCATCCGGTCACTGCTTTGCACCACGACCAACCAAATACCTCACGAACGTCTCCTTGTCTTCCCCAGGAAGTCCTCATCTGGGACCTCGCTCCTGACCTGGCTGGCAGCTCCCGGACCCATCCTGCTCCGAAAACACGTGCGGGCAGACAAGTCTGACCCGTTGGTCGAGAGGGTCCATCCTCTCCATGCTAACCCCCAGTACGCCTACGTGGCGTACTGTTGCTGATTTTCTCCTTGGTTCAATTGCTCTGTTTTATTACCTTTGCTCTCGCATCGCCAGGTATCTTTATGATACCGCCACGAGGTTCAAGTCCGAGTAATGATCAATAATCCAATACACCAATTAGTAAGATTTAAATCAAAGCACATTTATTATACACAGTAATCGCTACTCATGCACAAATTCTACGTCTAAGCTACTTCTACAACTAACAGGCCTATACTTAACTTTGGACTGGCCCACCAGGTCAGGGGAACAAATGGCCTTTCGTTCGGGCTCTGAGTCTGCGGGATTCAAAGTTGGTACGGATTGGTAGCTAGGAGCGCCTATCTCGTAGCAAGCGTTGAATTAAGACTTACGATTTTGATGATCACTGGAGTCACTGCACCGGTCACGGTCAATGTTGGTTCCTTTTGCTGGGTGACCAGGGCAGGAAGAAGAGAGCGGTGAAGAGAGCGATTTGAACTTGGGGCTCAACTCTTCTAGTTCCCAGGGACTTCCCGCCTTTCAGGGCGGACCCTGTACCTGATCCCAAGTGATTAGACTTTGTCCCAATCGCTTGGTTCGATTTTCTGCAATACTGGAGCGGTTCACTGATCGATGGGCGGTCTTGAGGTGCTCGTTCACCTCCTTTGTGTTGGCTCCTGCTGGGGCCGAGGAGTCTGGCTTTGCTTTGTGTGTCAAAAATGTTACTTATTGTTCCCGGGGATTGCTCATCAGTATGCAGATGGCTGTTACTTTGTTATGCTGATGGTCGCTGGTATCGATGTTGTCTGGTTTTTGCAGAGGTAAATACACAGCAAACCTGCAGCTGCTGGTTTTTGTCTTGTTGGCTGACTTTCCCATCAGCCTTTGCCGTTCGCCATTTTAAATCGGGAGTTGGCCACTTTAGGTGGCTACAGTACCCCGATGGCCGACAAGATACGGCCTCCCTATGAGACCTTTCGCCCGCTGGATCCCCACGCACACCCCAGCCACCAGTCCCACCCTCCCTCCCACCGGTGCACCTTACAGGAGGAACGGTCCTTACGCCGGCCCCGCCTAGAGCCCCCCACCCACCCACTCACCCCGCAGCCGCTCCCTTCCCAGGCCAACCGTTTTCCCCACCAGTGCCGTCTCGGGGTGTTGAAGCTGCCACAGAGATCGAGGCCACGCTCCCGGAGTCACAGGCGCCCGATTCTCCACCGGCGTCACCACCGAAGCTTTGACGATCACAGAGGACAACTAGGGCCCCCGATCGACTCATTGCTTCATTTTAAAGTGTACGTAGTTAATTGTGAATCTGTAAATAGTTACAAAACGCTGTATTACGGTACCTCCATAACTATAATTTCTACCACGTTACCATGTTGTAATATCAAGCCACCACCCCCGCCGGACTCTTTTTTAACAGGGGGTGAATGTGGTAGTCTGTGTAGAGGTATTACGGTACCTGGTAATGCTGGAACACCATTGGTAGATATTGTATGTTCCCTATTGCTCAAGCTGTATGGTAGCTCCTCCCTGAAAGGAGGAGTATAAGAGCCCATGCCGCCCCATCAGCCTTCTTTCTGTACCTGAGCTGCTGGGGGAAACATCTAGCTTATTAAAGCCTTCAGTTGGACTACAACCTCGCTTTAGTGGTCATTGATCGTGCATCATGCGGTATAGACAAACGATATAGTGTTTAGAGGCAATGGAATTGTGCAATCACCTTAAAATTAAAGGCCGGGATTCGCTGGCCATTGGGACTTCCAGTTCCCACCGGCAGCGCATTCCCCACCCATTGGTTTCCCGGCAGCTTGGCGGGGGAGCTTCAATGGGAAATCCCACTGACAAGCGGCGGGAATAGAGGATCCAGCCGCCAGCGAATGGCGTGCCATCAAGAAACATGCGGCTGGGTGACCGGTGAGTCCAGGCCAAAGTTTTCACTTTTAAAGTACCAGAGCAGTAGAGGTCAAAAGATGACAATGAATGGAATTGAACTGTACTGGGAAACATAGGCCAGGATTCTTATGTTGGTAGGATTTCCCTCCCTCCGTCTGAAGAGTCGGCAGAAACACCCCCCGCCCATAACGTCTGCCCAACAGTGATTTTGCGCTGCAACAAGCATTAATTGGTTGGAGGCGGGAATTCTGCCCCTCACTCAGGAAGATGTCCCGCCTCAAAGAGACACTGAAAATTGTGTGGAAACTTTGGGGCTACAGGAATAGACTAAATGACCTTTTTCTCATTAGTCCAGAACACCTAATCAAGTGTTCAAACTCTCATTTGCTTAGGAGCTGACAGCAATTTCTGGCAGAATCTAATTTTTAGGTGAATAAAATTCATATCAATATCTGATTGGCCAGCAGCTCTCTAGTCCCTACAGAACCAGAAGATGCGGTATCCAGAACTGAAACTGTATGCAGGCCCCAGGGCCTAAGACCCAGGGTTCCACGAAGATTTAAGTTGTGGGGTCTTAAGGCAGGGAGAGTGGGGTGGGGGGTGGGGGGGGGGGGGGGGAGGCGGGGGGGGGGTGCGCTGGGGCTTGGGGGTGACAGATGGACAGTGGAGGATTTGGGTGTTGATGGAGATGTTGGAGTTGGGTGGGGAGGGAGCTCCTGGGGCAGGGGGCATCTGACTTTAAAAGGGGCTGCTGATGGAAGCGCATCCGCTCCTTCATGCCTGAAGCCTGGACTCAACTATTTTCAGGCTTCCCCCATACTTCAGAACTCCTCCTGCCAGCCTAAAAATTGAGCCAGGGTGGGAAACGACCCTTAAGTGCTCAATTATTGGCCACATAAGGGCTTCAATTGGGGCAAGGGTGGGCAGACCAACCAAGGTGCCAGGGGTGAAAGGTTACTGGGGGTAGGTGGTAGGTTACAACCAGATCAGCTATGATCATATTGAATGGTGGAGAAGCCTCAATGGGCCAAGTGGCCCTCTGCTGCTCCTAATCCGTTCATATGTTCTTATGTCCCAGCGTAAATTGAAAAGAGGTCGGGACAGGTGGGAACCCAGCGGGAAACCCATTCAAGGTATTTTTACGCTTACCCCCACCTATAAACCTGCCGGCAGGGAGCATAAAATTCTACCCCATAGTTTGGAAAGAATGCAGTTTAGTTTGAGGTGGTGGAATATCACTCGAGTATATAAAATATTACACAGAGGGGATTAAACCCTGGCTATTCATTCAAAATATGACAAATAAAGTAATACTGAAAGTAGATATCGGGAAATAAAACTTTTACCTTAGGAGCTCAGCAGGAAAATAGTGTGGAAACTTTGGGGCTACAGGAATAGACCAAATGACCCTTTTCTCTTTAGCCTCTTTAGTGTTCAAACTCTCATTTGCTGAGGAGCTGACAGCAACTTCTGGCAGAATCTAATTTTTATGTGAATAAAATTCATATCAATATGATGTTGTGTCACCCATTATTGGAAATGGACAGGCTTATAAAATGGTAGCTTTAGACCACTGCTCTACTGTCAAATTTTAACAAGAAATTTATATTGAGATAAATTCTGTCCCATTCTGATCCTCAGTGGCAATCAGAATTACTTACCAATCCGGAATCGGAGGCTTCATCGTCTTTTATCCGTGTAGAAATTATTCCACAACTATGCTCAACTTGAAAGTTCTGTGTATTTCACTTCTGAAAAATTTGATAATGGTGATACAGAAATCACAGTAGCACTTCCTCCTTATCTAAAAACTACACTTGACCATGACCAATGCTTGATAATTTTGCCAAGTGTACCAAACACTAATTGCATCATAATCTAAACAGCTAAAAAATTAAACTCAGGAATATGCAAGTACAGAAGGGGCCATCAGAAATATACCCATATTACCATAACAATGTGACTTTGTCAATGCATCTATTTATTAGAGTGCACACATCACCAAGAGATTGGACATCTTATCAGTATGTAACCATGGAAACTGGATTTTGTTGGCAGTTTCAATGTTCTTATTCTGCTGCAATGTTGCAATAGATAAATATTAGTAATCGAGTGGTAAAGGGAATCAAAATGTATTTCAGATATTCAGTTTTCAGCATATTGGATTATTTCAAGTGAATCGGATTTATTTAAAAAGAGGAAGTGAAATTTCTTTGGCTCATGGCTTCTTGATTATTTGTTGTCACAAAGTGGTGGTGTCCTCAAATGTTTAAAAGCCGAGGAAATAACTAAGAGAGCTCTTGGACCATCATTCCCTAGGTTATATTCAAGAAAAATAACATTGGCCCTGATGATGATGGCGAGGTGGGAAGAATGCAGGAGAACCCGGCAAGGCCAGGGATGTGGAGGGCCCACCAATCTGAACATGAAGGCCTTATTTAAATCATTATGTGCAGAGCCCAACTCAACAACCACACAACCCGACTGCCTGTGGCTGGTGAGTTGGAGCAGACATTTATTGACTGGAAGCATCAATTGCTAACTAATGGGAACACTCCTACAGCCAATGGGAGTGGAAGGAGATCAAAGCCTCAGGTTGTAATCAGGAATAAGCAGGAAGAAGAATGAGGACTCAATTTAGGGTTTTGGGTGGGGTTCTGAGGCTTCCTTGTAAGGCCTTGGGGGGGGGGGGGGGTGCGGTGGGAGCACTAGTGCTTCTTCTGTCCGACAAGGATCTTCAAACTAGATCTGGGTCTCTTAATTGCTATAGTTGGTCCTGCATTTTACAGTTACCAGGCAGCAGACAGTATGGACTTTCCATGTTGATGTTAAAAATAAGTGGCAGCATTGATGATATAATTGGGCCACACTTTTGCATATTAAGTAGGCCCCCACCTTCTTTGGCAGGAGCCTCATCCAGGGCCTCAATCTGAAAATATTACAGTGGTTGGGAATAGGGTCAGATTACTTGATTCTATTGGATTAACCTATCTAATGGATCCATCCCCAACTGTCTCCTGCTCATTGGTTTAGCGCTAGTCCTCAGCCGACTGGGCTAAATCGCTGGCTTTGAAAGCAGACCAAGGCAGGCCAGCAGCACGGTTCAATTCCCGTACCAGCCTCCCCGAACAGGTGCCGGAATGTGGCGACTAGGGGCTTTTCACAGTAACTTCATTTGAAGCCTACTTGTGACAATAAGCGATTTTCATTTCATTTCATTTTCATTTTCAAATACAGTAAACTTGATCCAAGAATACTTGTGTAAATAGTTAATAGTCTTTATTATTGTTACAAGTAGGCTGACATTAAAACTGCAATGAAGTTACTGAGAAAAGCCCCTCGTCGCCACACTCCGACGCCTGTTCGTGGACACAGAGGGAGAATTCAGAATGTCCAATTCACCTAACAGCACGTGTTTCAGGACTTGTGGGAGGAAACCGGAGCACCCGGTGGAAACCCGCGCAGACACAGGGAGAACGCACAGACAGTGACCCAAGCCGGGAATCAAACCTGGGACCCTGGCGCTGTGAAGCTATAGTGCTAACCACTGTGCTACCGTGCCGCCCATGGTTTATGTGACGTGACAGTTGTGGCCCTCGTTCAGGAGGGGCAATACTGGGGACAGAGGAGCATTATTTCTATTTGGCATCTCATTTATGTGTAATGTAGAGTCAAGTACCCTCTTTATTTTGATAAAGTTTATCTAGAATTGACATTATAAATTTCGGAAATTACATATAGAAAATGTTCTTTCAGAAAATACAACACTCTGGCTGCCTGTTAGCATTCAATTTCATCCAGTTTTAAACCATACATTTGTTCCCAAAAGGACAGAGATTTCTATGAATAAACAGGTAATCAATTTACAAAACTAATAGTAGCCGCCTGTAGTTCATATTAAATTTGTCCCCCATTCAGGTTTTCCACCTAAACCCAAATGGGAAGTGGCATGCCCAATAAAGACATGTCATATTAATAGCTTTAAAACATAAACTGTAGGGACTTCCGGAGGCAGCCAGGTGGTAGACGACCGTGGACTTGGTGGCTTCGGTGCGGGGAATTTCTTTCTACCTTAAAGTCGCGATCGGACATTCTAACGCAATCCTGAAATCCGAGTTCCATTCCGTTCAAGCTGTCTGACATCCATCCATCAAAGAATAACAGGGGGTAGGGTGGGGGGGGGGGGAGGCATCAGTCAGACCATAAGGCTCTGGAGAGCTCGGTTAGACATTGACATAGAATTTACAGTGCAGAAGGTGGCCATTCAGCCCATCGAGTCTGCACCGGTTCTTGGAAAGAGTACCCCACTTAAGCCCACACCTCCACCCCATACCCATAACCCAGCAACCCCACCCACCCCCTTCTCCCACTAAGGGCAATTTAGCATATCCAATCCACCTAACCTGCACGTCTTTGGACTGTGGGAGGAAACCGGAGCTCCCGGGGGAAACCCACACAGACACGAGGGGAATGTGCAAACTTCGCACAGACAGTGACCCAAGCCGAGAATCGAACCTGGGACCCTGGAGCTGTGAAGCGACGGTGCTAACCACTGTGCGACCATGCCGCTCAAAGGTTGAAGGCGCGATGGTGGCGGGCCCGGAGCCTCTGCTCCCAGCCCAATGTTCTACGGCATGATTAGTGGACTTTTTAACTGCTCAATTTCAGAAACAGGTTGTTAACCTCCGAAGACCTGGTAAGGGCCATTGACCCGATACAAGCAGCAGTGGAGAGGGCTGAGCAGTGTTTGGGGTCGAAGGGCGCTTCGCTCCAAAAAGTGGAAGTGTTTGTCGGCAATCACGAGGACCGGCTGTCCGTGATGGAAGAAGAGCTTTCCCGGATTGCCGGCAAGTTTAAAAAGGTACGGGATAGAGTGGACGAGCTGGAGAACCGTGAGCAGCGGCTGAATGTCCGGATAGTGGGTGTCCCGGAGGGACTGGAAGGTTCGCAACCTTTGGAGTATGTGGCACAGATGCTGCGGAAGCTGGTAGGTGAGGAGGGTTTTAATCGCCCCCCCCCCAGAGGTGGACCATGCATACAGGGCGCTGAGAAGGAAACCAAAGGTAGGTGAACAACCAAGGGCGATTGTGGTACACCCACCTCCATCGATTCCTGGACAAGGAAAAATCCTGAGTTGTGTTATTAGTTTGATTGCTGTGCATTCTAATAATGTTACCATGTTCCTCTCTCCATCACGCTCCTTCTGGTTTTCTTCTTCGTTCTAATGAGGCGGGTCTGGTGCTCATGAGCTGGGGGAAGGGGAGGATGGGAGGGGGCTATCTACTTACTCGGGCACTTTCTTTTTTACTTGTCAGGATTTGGGTATAGGAAGTGTGGCGGGTTCAGGTAGTTGAGCGTCTCTTGCGGGGGTTGCCATGCTGGCGTGAAAACCAGTAAACGGAAGAGATGTGGGGGGGAAAAATGCTGTGAGGGGGTAGGGTTTCATATATTTCTTTCTTTTGGTTTAACTTGAGGGTGGGGAGGGTGGGAATTGGGAGGTGGGGGTATGGGATAGCGGATGGTTTGAGTTTTGTTAAGGTGCAGCGATATGGAAGTCGATGACAGTGGAGGCCTAGAGGTCGCCCCATAAGGTGCGGCTTGAGGACCTGGGGGATTGGCTCAAGCAAAAATATGGATGATTGTCGGGGAGGGGGGGGGGGGGGTGGTAATGGGAATGGGGCAAGCGCCCTCTCACTTGATTGGTAACTTGGAATGTTCAATGCCTGAATGGTCTAGTTAAAAGGTCACGCTTATTTGCTCATCAGAAGAGCCTGAGGTTGGACTTGATGTTTCTCCAGGAGATTAATTTGAAGTTGGCAGACCAGGTAAGACTGAAAAGGGGGTGGGCTGGTCAGGTGTACCACTCTGGATGGGATATGAAGATGAGAGGGGTTGCCGTGGTAAAAAGTAGAAGAGTGTCTTTCTCAATAAAGAGGTTTATTGATGATCCAAGTAGTAGATATGTGTTGGTGAGTGGGCAGTTGATAATATATATGCTCCAAATTGGGACGATGTGGACTCTGTGAGGTTGGTTCTGTCCCTGATCCCAGACCTAGATTTGCACAGACTTGTCCTCGGGGGAGACCTTTGTACTGCCCTGGACCCTGGGTTGGACCGATCAAGCCCTCGGTCTGGGAGGGCGTCAGCAAGGGCTGGGGAACTGTGAGGGCAGGGAGGGTTCCTCGTATTGAAAGAGTTTGCCTGGAGAGGAGTAGACAAGGAGGTGGCCTGGCCCTTCCCAGTTTTCAATGTTATGACTGGGCTGCTAATATTGTTATGGTCTGAAGATGGTTGTTGGACCAGGGGTCGGTATGGTGCAGAGTGGAGGAGGCCTCGTGTGAGGGACTTCCTCAAGGGCATTGATTACGGCTCCCTTTTGTTTTTGCCTGGTAGGTAGTCCTGAAACCCAGTGGTCGTTTTCACTTTGAAACCAGTGCCAGTTACAGTTTGGCTTGGAGGGAATGTACAGGAAGGCTCCAATTAGTGGTCACCATAGATTCACCCCAACAAGCTTGGATGGCAGGTTTAAAAATTGGGACTGCTTGAGGATCAAATGCTTTGAGGACCTGTTTTTGGGTGGGAAGTTTGCGGACCTAACTGAGCTGATGGAGGCCTATCAAATTCCCAGCGGTAATGAATTTAGGTATCACCAGATAAGGATCTTCTTGAAGAAAGAGTTGGGTTCGTACCCAATGTTGCCGCCCTTGGATCTACAGGACAGGCTCCTCTCGGATGATGAGATGAGGGAGGGTAAGATCTCCAATGGGTATGCTGAGTTGGCCAGGAGGGTGTAAGTTTCAATGATGACGATGCAAGAGAAATGGAAGGAGGATTTGGGAGGGGTGGTGCGGGGCTGGATTTGGGAGGAAGCATTGCGTAGGGTTAATGCATCCTCATCGTGTGCTAAGCTCAGTCTTACACAGCTTAAGGTGCACAAAGCACATATGACACAGTCAGCAGGGGGGTGGGGGGGAATAGTAATTTTTGACTGATAAGGGGTGGGGGGTATTTTATTTTGTTTTATTTAAAAATAACAAAAGTTCTCTCTTTGTTTTGTTGGCGTCGTATTTGTATAGATAGGGGGTTCCTGTTGTATTGTATTGTTACAGTGTTATATGTATTGTTAATATGTTATGCGGTGTTCGTTGTTGTTTAGTGTTGTGGATTGTTCCCGTTTTTGTATTCTGAATATGCTTTGGATATGCCTTCAATAAATTATCTTGTTGAACTTACTTTTCATTTTCCATAGAATCAATACGATCCCTAAGGTGCAGAAGAAGGTCATTCAGCGCATCAAGGCTGCACAGACCCACCAAAAGAGCACTCTACTTAGGCCCACTCCCCCATCCTTTCCCTGTAGTCCACACATTGATCATGGCCAATCCACCTAACCTGCACATTTTTAGACACTTCGGAGCAATTAATATGGCTAATCCACCTGATCAGCACATCTTTGGACTGTAGGGGGAATTCAGAGCTCCCAGAGGAAAACCACACTGATACGGCGAGAGTGTCACCCAAGGCATAATTGAGAGTGTCACCCAAGGCCGGAATTGAACCCGCATCCCTGCCGCTGTGAGGCAGCAGAGCTGACCACTTTGCCGCCATGCTGACCATTAAAAATTATCAAGAAAATGCTGCAAGCGGGGCGACACGGTGGTGCAGTGGTTAACACTGCTGCCTCACAGTGCCAAGGATCCTGGTTCGATCCCAGCCCTGGGTTACTGTCCGTGTGGAGTTTGCACATTCTCCCCGTGTCTGCGTGGGTCACTCCCCCACAACCCAAAGATGTGCAGGGTCGGTGAATTGGCCACACTAAATTGCCCCTTAATTGGAAAAATTGGGTACTCTATATTTATTTAAAATAAAATAAAATGCTGCAAAGATGGCCACTGAGGATCACCTACATTGGTCTGTGGATTCACAAACTGCTACACTGTCTGTAAAAGAAAAAAGGACACATTCCAGGATGTGTCAATATCCACATCCTGAGACCATCCAAACTGCATTCCTGACTTGAATGGGTCATTCTGAAACTAAAACAGTGATTGTTTCAACCCCACGGGTGAACGTCTAAAAACAATGGATCAAGCTATTGCTATCGGTGCCACGTGCAAGTGAGGTAAGGAACAGAGAGCGAGTGCAGCTGAACATGTGGCTACAGGACTGGTGCAGGAGGGAAGGCTTCAGGTATGTGGATCATCGGGATACCTTCTGGGGAAGGTGGGACCTGTACATGAAGGACGGATTGCACCTAAACTGGAGGGGCACCAATATCTTGGGTGGGAGCGAGAACTCTTCGGGAGGGTTTAAACTAGTTTGGCAGGGGGATGGGAACCAGAGCTATGGATCAGAGGATAGGGTAGCTGTTGAACAGGCAGAAATAATATGCAGCAAGTCTGTGAGGAAGGATGGAAAGTTGATGGGGCAAATTTGCACTCAGTGGAATGGGTTAAAGTGTCTGTTTCAATGCAAGGAGTGTCAGGAATAAGGGAGATGAACTTAGAGCATGGGTCAGTACTTGGAACTAAGAAGTAGTGGCCATTACGGAGACATGGATCTCACAGGAGCAGGAATGGTTGTTAGATGTTCCGGGGTTAAGATGCTTTCAGAGGAATAGGGAGGGAGGTAAAAGAAGAGGGGGAGTGGCACTGTTAATTAGGGAGTGCACCACAGTTGCAGAATAGGAGGTAGTCGAGGAGGGTTTGTCTATCGAGTCAGTAAGGGTGAAAGTCAGAAACAAGAAAGGAGCAGTCACTTTATTGGGAGTTTTCTATAGACCCCCCAATAGCAGCAGAGAGATGGAGGAACAGATTGGGTAGCTGATCTTGGAAAGGTGCAGAAGTAACAGAGTTGTTGTCATGGGTGACATCAACTTCCCTAATATTGACTGGAACCTCCTTACTGCAAATGGTTTGGATGGAGCAGATTTTGTCAGGTGTGTACAGGAAGGATTCCTGACTCAATATGTAGATAGGCCGACTAGGGGGGAGGCCATATTGGATTTGGTGCTCGGCAACGAACCAGGCCAGGTGTCAGATGTCTCGGTGGAAGAGCATTTTGGTGACAATGACCACAACTCCTTGACCTTTACCATAGTCATGGGGAGGGATAGGAACAGACAGTATGGGAAGGTATTTAATTGGGGAGGGGAAATTATACTGCTATTAGACAGGAGCTGAGGAGCATAAAGTGGGAACAATTGTTCTTGGGGAAATGCACAACAGTAAGGTGGGGGTTGTTTAAGGAGCACTTGCTGCGAGTGCTGGATAGATCTGTCCCACTGAGACGAGGAAGGAATGGTAAGGTGAAGGAGCCTTGGATGACAAGAGAAGTGGAGCTTCTAGTCAAGAGGAAGAAGGAAGCATACGTAAGGTTGAAGAAGCAAGGCTCTGGCATGGTGCTAGAGGTTTACAAGGTAGCCAGGAAGGAACTAAAAAATGGACTTAGGAGAGCTAGAAGGAGGCATGAAAAAGCCCTGGCAGGAAGGATTAGGGGAAACCCCAAGGCAGTCTACACTTATGGGGGAAATAAGAGGATGATCAGAGTGAGAGTAGGGCCGATCAGGGATAGTGGAGGGAACTTGTGCCTAGAGTCTGAGGAGATGGGGAAGGCCCTAAATTAATATTTTGCTTCAGTATTCACGAGAGAGAGGGACGTTGTTGCTCATGAGAACAGTGTGAACCAGGTTAATAGACTCAGGTTGATATTAAGAAGGAGGATGCTCCCCACATAACACTCCCGTAAGTCAGCTGACGCCTGCTGACCCCGGCCGCTCCCGCCACACCATCAACCCCCCCCAGTGTGAGAATCACCCCCCCCTCCTGTCCATCAGCGGGTGCTCACCTCCAGCACCACCCCTTTCCCCTGACCCCACCCCCTTCCTTCCCTAGCGCAGGAAAAAAAAACCTGCACTTTCCACCAAGCCGGCCCCGCCCCCTCAGGCGCAGCTCCCTTTCGTGGCCTGATCCCAGCTCCCCACCTTGGGCCTTCCCTCTCCCCTCCCCCCCCCAATGGGTCCCCCTCTTCCAACCACCGACGCCCACACTCTCACCAAACCCCCACTACAAACCATTTCACCCTACCCCACCCAGCACCCAAAAAAAACCCCAGTACCAAACAGAACTGAACATCCCCCCAAAACACAACAATCACATCAATCCCCTCTGGACATCCCCTCGCAACCGACCCTCAATCCGAGTCGGAACTGTTCAGCCTGGATAAAGGTCCACGCCTTCTCCGGCATCTCGACGTAGTGGTGGCGGTCCTTGAAAGTGACCCACAGTCACGCCGGCTGCAACATTCCAAATTTCACCCCCTTCCGATGCAGAGCCGCCTTAACCCGATTATACCTCTTCTTGGCCACCTCCGCGCTCCAGTCCTGGTATATCCGGACCTCTGCATTCTCACACCTGCTGCTCCGCTCCTTCTTTGCCCACCTTAGGACACACTCCCTGCCCACGAAGCGGTGGAACCGCACCAGCACCGTCCGCGCCGGCTCGTTGGGCTTGGGCATCCTCGCCAGGACTCGGTGGGCCCCCTCCAGCTCCAGGGGCCCCAGGAAGGCCCCCGCGCCCATCAACGTGTCCAGCATCATGACCACGTATGCCCCAACATCCGACCCCTCGGCTCCCTCCGGGAAACCCAGAATCCGCAGGTTCTTCCTACTTGACCGGTTCTCCATGTCCTCAAACTTCTCCTGCCATTTCTTATGCATCGCCTCGTGCACCTCTACCTTCACCGCCAGGCCCAAGATCTCGTCCTCGTTCTCCGAGGCCTTTTGCCGCACCTCCCGGATCGCTGCCCCTTGGGCCTTCTGGGTCTCGAGCAGCTTGTCTATCGAAGCCTTCATCGGCTCCAACAGCTCTGCATTCAATTCCGTGAAGCAGCGTTGGAGAAACTCCTGCAGTTCCTGCAACCACTGCGCCCACGCTGCCTGGTCTCCACCCGCCGCCATCTTGATTTTTCTCCCTCGCACTTTTCGCTGCTCCAAAACTACTTTTTTCACCGCTCCACTCCTGGTCCAATCCATACAGTGCCGGGGAAATGTTACTATCACCTTCCCACACTGGGAACCGTCGAACAAATACCGCTGGGGCCCTAAAAAGAGCCCGAAAGTCAGTTTCTGTCAGGAGCTGCCGAACGTGCGAATTAGCTCCGCATAGCAGCAACCGGAAGTCCGGTCTTGGTTTTCTTAACTGTTATGTCCCGTCCCTGTACGAGAAGGGTCCAACGGGCTGCGTGGATTTGGCTGACTGTGCCAGCCTTAAGTCGACCATCTAGTAGTAGCTGTGTCGGTGTGTGTTCAGTGAGAATGGTGATGTAGGCGAAGTATTGAACTGCCCAAAAACTGCGAGCAGGTGCCTTTCGCAGGCAGAAAATCCTGGCTCGACAGGATCTAACATGCATGAGGCATATGCCACGGGGCCTAATTGATCACGGCGTTCTTGGAGGAGCACGGCCGAAAGGGTTCGGTCGGTGCTTGCAACTTCAATTGCGTACGGGGAAATTGGATCTGGGACCTGTAGCACGGGGGCTGTGCTGAGGGCTCTTTTTAAAGCATCCACGGCATCCGTGTGCTGTGGAAGCCATTCCCAAGGTGCCTGTTTCTCGAGAAGTTCGGATAGGGGCGCTGCTTTTGTGGCGAAACCGTCGATATGGTTTCGGCAGTAGCCAACCAGTCCTAAAAATGACCGGAGGGCTGGTATGTTATGGGGAAGGGGCAATTGGACGATCGTGTCAATTCTCTTTTGCTCGACCTTGCATTTACCATGTGTGATTACTGTACCCAAGTAAATCACTTTTTCCTGTAAAATCTGGGCCTTCTTGGGGTTCACTTTACATCCAATCTGTTGTAGGAGTCCTAAAAGCTCGGCAAGAAGCGAAATGTGCTCTCCCTTTGTGTCCGTCTGTCGTAGCAGATCATCTACATATTGGACAATCGGGTCGGGAAAATGTTGCTAATCCATTTGCCAGCCGTCAGTGGAAAATGGAGGGGGAGTTGTGGAAGCCTTGTGGAAGGCATGTCCATGTATATTGTTGTCCCTGGAATTTGAATGTGAATTTATATGGCATGCTTTATCCAATGGAATGGACCAAAACCGTTGCTAATGTCCAAAACTGAATTATTTTTGACTGTAGTCCCTGTTTGAGCATGGTCTCAGGACTCGTGGCTATGGTGGGGGCTGCTACTGGGGTTACTTTGTTCAGTTCCCGGTAATCAGTGGTCAGTCGCCATGATCCATCGGGTTTCCTGACGGGCCAAATTGATGCGTTATTCGTGGAGGCTACTGATCGGAGTACACCTTGATCAAGCAAACTCTGTATTACCTTTGAGATTTCTCCCTCTGCTTCTTGGGGAAAACCGTACTGCTTTTGGGGTCTTGGGTCGGGACCTGTAATATTCACTAAGCCAGCGATTTTGCCACAGTCGTGTTTGTGCTGTGCAAATGCTGCTTTGTGTTGCTGCAGGACTTCCTTAACTTGTTTGTCCTGACTAATGGCTCGAGGGTAAAACCAGAAGTCTCCTACTGCGCTGATCCTATTTTCATACTCTCCAACTGTGAGCATGACGGGGAGTCGTGCTTCCTTTGCCATTCTCCATACACATTTATTTCCCGGATCAAATGATAGATTGTGGGAGCTCATGAAGTCAATTCCTAAGATGTGTTTGGCTGTCTGGGGTAGATCGACCAGAACTACGGGGTGTTTTGTTTTAATGTTTCCTATCTCGATTGCTACAGGGGCTGTGATGCTGTAAAACCGCTGAGTGTAATGGTGTCGGTGGTGGGCCACGTTTCTCGCTGAAACATCGTGGAGGAATTGAGCGTGGTGCGGGACCCTCCTGTGTCCCAAAGAAATTCTACGGAGTGTCCCCGGACTATGCCTGCCACTACCGGTCTACCGGATTTGTCCCAAAGGGTGTCGCAGACCCAAGTTGGGGAGCCCGAACACCGTCAGCCGGTGCCATTCATATCTGTGTTCTCAGAACGGGCGCTAACACTGTGGATTAGCTTTGCCCTATTCTTATTTAGGGTGCCTGTCTGTTGGTTTCTCTGCTGCATCTGGGGCACATTGCACTCTCGTGCGTAGTGTCCTAATTGTCCACAATTATAACACTCCTGGGGTTTGGGTTGCTGTGGGCTGTTCCTGCCCTCATTTACCCATGCGGGATTCTGGTGCGTCCGAACTGAATGCATGTCTGCCTGTTCTTCCTCGGTTTTAACAAATGCGGTTTTGCTTTGGATGGGCTATTCCCAAGAGCGGGACAATCTTTTCAAAACCCATTTCTCGTTGTGGGCCTCGTCTGAGGGGTCGCAATTTGCGCAAGCTCTCTGTCCTGCCCCTGTTGCATGATAGACTAGGATGCAAGTCCATTTGGCCAGATTATCTGGGGACAAATGGGCACGGGCTAACTCTCCAAATACTGCTGTGAAATGAATCCACAAGCATCCAGCAAACGCTGTGGGGTGCTCTGTCTTTTTCTGCCTACATTTGTTTAGGCCTTCTACGGGATCTCCTTTGTTATAGCCGATCACATCTAGGATCGCTGTGTGCATCTCTTGGAGTGTGCCTCCTCCTACATTCTGTGGGTCGGGAAGGGCTGCCACGACTGAAGGGTCGAGGCTTAAAACTGTGAGCTTCACTTGCTCCTTTTCATCCAGGCCGTACATGGTTGCCTGCTGTTTTACTCTTGCAAAGTAATGGTGGGGGTCCGATGTGGGTAGGAACGGTGTAATCTTATCACACGCGTCCCGTAATTTAGTGACTGTTAATGGGGTGGTGTATAGGAAATCTGAGTCTCCATCTGTTATGGCCCTGCGCTGTGTAGTGACAGGGTTCATAGGGTTGTGCTCTGCCTGTGCAGTCGGGGGTGGGGGTGCTTTTCGGTTTTGTGGTTTGTCCTGTGTACATGTTCCATGTACATATATATGGGCAGTCTCAATTAACTCCTGCCAATCAGGGCCGTTTTCCTGGTCTAACTGGGGTCCAAACATGCTCTGAAACCCATTTTGAATGGAAAGCAGAGATTGCAATTCTGCAATTTGCTTCCGGCACTTTACGAGATCTACCGAGCTCTGCCTTTGTTCCATCGTGGAAGTGTGAAGTGCTCGTAGAGCTGCTTTTAAATCGCTGCACTGTTTCTGTAACTGCTCAACCTGTTGATCCGTTTCCTGTCTTACCAAGGCCGCGTGTTGGATGTCTTGGTAGGCCTTATCATATTGAGTCTGAAAACTACTCAAATGGGCGAGACAAGACTGGTGTGCCAGCTTGGCATCAGCCACCTCCTTGTCCCTCGCCGCTAACTGCTCTCTCAATTCCCTGTTCTCCTTCTCAAATTCACTCACATCTCCTTCACTATTCCTGTCTCTCTCCTCAATCTCTCTACGGAGCGTCCTAACGACCTCCTCTGTGCCTCGCAATTGTGCCAAGCAGGACACGATTGCCATCGGCTTGCGAGCTTTCCCTAAGCTCTTTTTATGGATCTCTGTCAGGTTCTCCCACCAAGTATTCCCTATACCTCCGGGACCGGTTTCATCATTGGCGCAGAATTCACTCCAAAGGGGTCATCCTTTCCCTTTGAGATATTTTCTGATCTCTTCTTCCGATATGGGACACTGTCCTACTCTACTGGCCACTGCGACCTCGAATTCCTGGGGGTTCATAAGGCGTTCCATTGCCTTCATTGCCATTTTCTCTATCTCTGGGTTCTCTACTGAATTTGGAACAGGGGGTGATAAAGTGGTTATGTAAACACGGGTACGGCTTACGCTAATTTCCGGCCTACAAAACTCCCGACAGTTTTATGCAACAAAATCTCTCAGTTACCTTATATCCCTGTTAGTACGCATGCATTAACACACTTCCGAATCTTGTAGGTTTGATCAGTATCGTTCTTACACTTGTGGTTTTCTGTTTCCAATTGGATTCCAATTTAAATTTGGGTTCTCTCGGAGTGACTAGGCCACTTCTACGTCGAGTCCCACCAGAGTCGCCAGTAAATGTTGCTCTCTTTGGTTGGCTCTGAATATGGCGAGGGGACAGGAGAGACGATTGGGGGGAGCTGCCGTTTAGATTAGTAGAGGGAAGCTTTAGGTGCCTAGGCATTCAAGTGGCGTGGGAATGGGACCGGCTGCATATATTAAATCTGGCCCGACTAGTAGACCAAATGAAGGACGATTTTTTGAGATGGGACGTGCTTCCGTTGTCACTGGCTGGGAGGGTGCAGACGGTGAAGATGACGGTCCTCCTGAGATTCCTGTTTGTATTTCAGTGTCTCCCCATCTTTATTCCGCGGTCCTTTTTTCAATGGGTCAACAAAGTGATGACTGACTTCGTTTGGGCAGGCAAGACCCTGCGAGTAAGGAAGGTAATGCTTGCACGGAGTCGGGGAAAGGGCTGTCTGGCGCTGCCAAATTTTAGTACCTATTACTGGGCGGCGAATATAGCCATGATCAGGAAGTAGGTGGTGGGGGAGGGGTCGGCATGGGAGCATATGGAGGCAGCTTCAAGCAAGGGCACCAGTCTGGGAGCGTTGGTAACTGCGCCTCTGCCGTTCCCGCCGGCATGATACTCCACCAGCCCCGTTGTGGTGGCAGCCCTGGGAGTCTGGGGGCAATGGAGGAAGCATGTGGGAGCAGAGAGAGCATCGGTCTGATCCCCAATCTGTAATAATCACCGATTTGCCCCAGGATGTATGGATGGGGGGTTCTGGATACAGTGGAGAGCAGGGATTGAGAGGATGGGGCATATGTTTATAGAGGGGAGCTTTCTGAGTATGAGGGCGCTGGAGGAGAGGTTTGGGTTGGCAAGGGGAAACAAATTCAGGTATCTGCAGGTGCGGGACTTCCTACATAAACAGGTGTCAACCTTCCCGCTCCTACCGCTAAGGGGGATTCAGGACAGGGTAGTTTCCAGAGGGTGGATAGGAGAAGGGAGCGCCTCTGACATTTACAAGGAACTTATGGGGTCAGAGGAGACGCAGACCCCGAGGAGCTGAAGCGCAAGTGGGAGGAGGAGCTGGGAGGAGAGATAGAGGATGGTCTACGGGCGGACGCGTTGAGTCGAGTCAACGCGTCCGCAATATGTGCCAGGCTCAGCCTGATACAATTCAAGGTTGTTCACCGGGCTCACATGACAGTGGCCAGGATGAGCAGATTCTTTGGGGTGGAAGACAGTTGTGCAAAATGTGCGGGAGGACCAGCGAACCATGTCCCCATGTTCTGGACATGTCCGAAGCTTAGGGGATTTTGGCAGGGGTTTGCAGATGTCATGTCGACGGTGTTAAGAACAAGGGTGGCGCTGAGTCCAGAGGTGGCGATTTTCGGGGTGTCGGAAGACCCGGGAATCCAGGAGGAGAAAGAGGCAGACGTTCTGGCCTTTGCTTCCCTGCTAGCCCGGAGACGGATACTATTAGCTTGGAGGGGCTCAAAGCCCCCGAAGTTGGAGACCTGGCTATCGGACATGGCTAGCTTTCTCTGTTTGGAGAAAATCAAGTTCGTCTTGAGAGGGTCACTGTTAGGGTTCACCCGGAGGTGGCAACCGTTCGTCGTCTTCTTCGTGGAAAATTAATCGTCAGCAGAAGGGGGGTTAGTTTAGCTTAGAGTAGGGGGTTAATAAAGGTGGGACCTGTAAGGAAGGGAGCCGGCTTTTGCACTATGTTTATAGTTTCATGTACATTGTTTATTTTGTTGTTGTTACAATACCAAAAATACCTCAATAAAATGTTTATTAAAAAAAAAAGAAGGCGTATGGTGTGTTGGCTTTCATTAACAGGGTGATTGAGTTTAAGAGCCGCGCGGTTTTGCTGCAGTTTTATAAAACCCTAGTTCGACCACACTTGGAATATTGTGTCCAGTTCTGGTCGCCTCACCATAGGAAGGATGTGGATGCTTTGGAGAAGATGCAGAGGAGATTTACCAGAATGCTGCCTGGACTGGAGGGCATAACTTATGAAGAAAGGTTGAGGGAGCGAGGCCTTTTCTCACTGGAGCGAAGAAGGCAGAGAGGTGACTTGATAGAGGTGTACAAGGTGATGAGAGGCATGGATAGAGTGGATAGCTAGAGACTTTTTCCCAGGGTGGAAATGGTTGTCACGAGGGGACATCATTTTAAGATGATTGGAGGAAGGTATAGGGGAGATGCCAGAGGTAGGTTCTTTACACAGAGAGTGGTGGGTGTGTGGAATGCACTGCCAGCAGAGGTGGTGGAGTCAGAGTCATTCGGGACATTTAAGCGATTCTTGGACAGGCACATGGACGGCAGTAAATTGAAGGGGTGTCGGTTAGGTTGATCTTTGATTAGGATAAATGGTCGGCACAACATCGTGAGCCGAAGGGCCTGTACTGTGCTGTACTGTTCTATGTTCTCTGTTCTATTTTCAATGTAAGCTGTGGGTAATCAACTGCAGCCCAACACCATATTTGGAAATGGGACTTTAAGAAACCACATTAAAAGCCATGTTAATCTCCCTTTTTGAATCGTTAAGTGCTGCCTGCTAGAGGTACAATATCAGCAGTAGAATGGGAAGCACCATCTACACCTTAAGAACTGGAGACTGCAACATTGTAAGCCTGATCATTTTCAAGTTCACCAATACAGAAAAACTGATTACTTGGTCTCGAGACTACAAGTAACTAATTTTCAGAATCCCAACTCTTCAAGAGAATCCTGCAATGGTTGTAGTTTGCCACCTTGCCATGATGGTAAAGTTGGAGGTGAGAAACAAGACAAAGTGAAATCCAATCAAACCTTCACGGCAGATCAGGCGCAAGATATCCAGATTATATCAATAGCTCCAATGGCAAATGAAGGCTGCAGCAGTAGAGAGATCTCCAGTCATCCAAGTTTCCTTGCTATGGAACTGGACCTGCCTTCTGTCAAGGACCATGGGCTGGATTCTCCATTTCAGAGACTAAATGTTGACGCTGGGACTGAATCAATGGTGTTCTACGACCATGGAAGAGGCACCAGTCCTGGAGCAATTCAGGATCTGTTAACGGGCTAGCACCAGCATCACAATGGAACAAGATCAGTTCCAATGAAAAACGGTGTCCGATTTGCCGGGATAGGAGAGGCACTTGAAAGGCTGATCAGCTGCAGCCGCATATAAGCACTCCACTCCCCACACACACACACTCTTTCCAACCAATAAGATGGGCGGCACTGTCGCTTCACAGCTCCAGGATCCCAGGTTCGATTCCCGGCTTGGGTCACTGTCTGTGCGGAGCCTGCACGTTCTCCCCGTGTCTGCGTGGGTTTCCTCCGGGTTCTCCGGTTTCCTCCCACAGTCCAAAGACGTGCAGGTTAGGTGGATTGGCCATGCTAAATTGCCCTTAGTGCCCAAAGGGGTTGGGTGGGGTTGCTGGGTTACGGGTATGGGGCGGAGGTGTGGGCTTAAGTAGGGTGCTCTTTCCAAGACTAGATGGGCCGAATGGCCTCCTTCTGCACTGTAAATTCTATGTCTAATGGCAACGCGAAGAGAGGCACCCCGGTTCTCAAATGCAGAACTGAAGACCCTGCTGGACGCGTGAAGGAGAGGAGGGGCACCCTGTTTCCCGGGGTAGGAAGGAGGCTGCCACCTGATGCCTTACACCAGAACTGGGCGCAGGGTGCAAAGGCCATGAACGCCATGGGACCAGCCAGCAGTGCCGGAAAACGCTGCACAACCTCCTTAGGGGGGCCAGCGTGAGTAGCCAGCGCCATGCCACTGATACCCAACCCCCATCCCCCCCACCCATTTTCTGCCTCCTCCCCAACCTCAGGCGTACAATCGCAGGGAGAGAGAGGAGACTGGAGACAGCCAGCCGGACCTGCCGCCCCTCACTGTCACTGACCTGGGCCCTCATAAATAACCTCAGCCGGTACGGGGAATTGAACCCGTGCTGTTGGCCTTGCTCTGCATCACAAACTAGCTGTCCAGCCAACTGAGCTAAACTGTCTAAGTTAGATGGATGGTTTGATGTGGCTGGCATTCTGATAAATTGGACCCTATCAACTGAGGAAAGTCGAACTCAGTTGCAAAGACGAGTTATTGCTTTGAGGGTCCCTGGTAGTGGTACCACCCTGAGAAAGAGAGCCGCTATTATAAGAACTACATAGCATGTATCCTGGACAAATCAAAATGAAAATGTTGGCCAGTAACAACATCTGGTGGCCGGGCATCGACAGAGACATTGAAAATTTAGTCTGCCATTCTGACTTATACCATTCACAACAGACCCTGCCCCTTTGCAGCTCAACTGCATCCCTGCGAATGGACAGGCCTCCCTTGGACAAGATTGCATATAGAATTTGCTGGTCCCTTCTTAGGGAAAATGTTCTGATAAGTGGTGCACATCCACTCTAACTGGTTAGATGTCCAAGAAATGCGTACAATGGCTTTGGCACAGATTAAAACAGAGTTTTGCGATGCACGACCTCCCAGAAGCTATAATTTCAGATTACGGCACCGCTTTTACAGGGGAGGATTTCCAGCAAGAGCGGTGCAAATCTGCAAATCTGCAAGGAAAACATAGCCTGATAGGCCATTGTGACTCAAACTAGCTAATTTCCTCCTTTCTTACAACACCACCCCCCACATTACCACCGTGGTAACACCGGAGGAACTGTTGATGGGGCGACATCTCCGAACTCGGCTAGATCTGGTGTTCCCCAATTTGGCAGAGAGGGTGGAGATGAGACAAGCTATGCAAAGGGAATACCATGACTTGGCCAAAGGTAACGGATCTTTCAAAGCAGATGATCTAGCTTTTGTTAGACATTTTGGGGTTGTACGAACATGGTTATCTGGGATAATCGAAGCAAGGTCTGGGCCAAAACGTATTTGGTGGACCAACAAGGTTGGACTATCAATGTTGCTTCATCAGAGCCAGAAATGAGGGAACCGCTTGTTTCAGAAAAGGCCCCTCTTGTTACTTCTCATAGAATTTACAGTGCAGAATGAGGCCACCTGGCCTATCGGGTCTGCATCAGCCCTTGGAAAGAGCACCCCCCCTCAAGCCCACGCCTCCACCCAATCCCCGTAACCCAGTAACCCCACCTAACCTTTTTTTGGACACTTAGAGCAATTTATCATGGCCAATCCACCTACCCTGCACATCTTTGGACTGTGGGAGGAAACCGGAGCACCTGGAGGAAACCCATGCAGACATGGGGAGAATATGCAGACTCCACACAGACAGTTCTGATGAAGAGAGGGTGCCTGCGCCTTTAAACAAACATATGGTACTAAGAACACTCCTACCTCGATGGTGGAACTCCTTTTTATTCGTTGACAGGGTGTGGTTATCGCTGGTCAGGCCAGCATTTATTGCCCATCCCTCGTTGCCCTTCAGAAGGTGGTGGTGAGTTGCCTTCTTGAACCGCTGCAGTCCTTGAGGTGTAGGTACATCCACTGCGCTATCAGGGAGGGAGTTCCAGGATGTTGCCCCAGCGACAGTGAAGGGACAGCACTATATTTCCAAGTCAGGGTGGTGAGTGACATGGAGGGGAACCCAAGTATCTGCTGCTCTTGTCCTTCTAGATGGTAGTGGCTGTGTCAGAAAACTGAGGCGTTCCACCATACCTCGGAAGTCACTTGATAGACTGACCTTTTGAAAGACTGTACCCTATCACCCCCTATTTGTGATTCTGCTTTCAGAGTAAATGGTTACCTGTTATTATCCTGCTGTGTATTGTCACTGCACCCTGGGCTAGTCCGTGATCAATTCTAGCCCCACATGACCAGATTCATGACACAAGTAAAATTATGTTATTTTAAAATACCTGAGGACCGTGGCTGAGCCCAATAAACTACATTTACCAGGTTTGTACCCTTAACACACGTAACCTTTTAATATGTGCAGTATTATAATTAAACTGACAGAAAAACATAACTGACTATCTAATACACCTTTCTAACCCCCCTCCTTTCTAATTACCCCCTCTTCCTATGCACACACAAAGACAAACAATACAGTGGGGAAAGTGTGGTTCAGAGGTGAAGAAAATATTAATAAAAATAATAGGATAAAGCATCTTAGATGCACTGGGATGACTTCTAGTTAGTGAGAGGTTAAGCTTTCCCATAGGCACTTCTTCCTCTCAGCTTGAGATGGTTTTCTCTGGCAAGGTTGTCTACTTTCACTGTAGAGTCAGGATCATTTCAAGTTTACAACAAAGATGTGCCAGCATTCACTGTTTTTAGAACAATAGTGCAATTATTTTCTTTAGCAATGTGAGAGAGACTGTCTCTTTTACTTTCAAGGTCTAAACAATTCTGCGCAGTTCTCTCAGAAAGCATCATGCAGGAACCAATCATTGACTATCATCAGACAGAACACTGTTCCTGGCCAACCCACAGGTTGCCAGTTAACCAATCGAACCAACTTCCTCAAAAACTGGTTCGTAAGATTCAATCAACACCAATGAGTCTGCTTGTCCTCGCCAAAATACAAAACCTAGGAACACAGTGCCCTGACAAGCAGGCTGCTTCAGCATGAGTCCGCTGCTTAAAAGGCACATTCTGAATATGGAGCCCTGGACCAAAACTAATAAAATACAATAAAAGAAAATGAGAACAAAGGAAATAAACAGGAAGAACAGTATGTAGTATTAAGGGACTTGAGTGGGAGGGATGTGGTAGCATGGCCCCTTTAAGGGACGATTGTTCATGGGTCACATGACCCACCAGGGGCTTATTGCTTGGGAGTGCACAAACCTCGGCCAATGGCATGAAAGTGCGTGGGTCCGGGGAGCAAGCGGACCCTGAATGTGAACCCAGGAGCTATGAAGTAAAGACTTGTTTGTAGTTGCTGTGCCTGTTCAGAGTTTAACCTCACTGTTGTTTGAATAAATCACTTTGCGGTTTAAGAAGCCTTCTCATTGATACCTCACGCTATTACACACCTGTTGATGAGTCAATAGCTGAAAGACAGGTAATCACCTTTGGATAACAATTTTGTGCCTTAATACATTGATAAAGATAGTGAGCTGGATTCTCCATTTCAGCGGCTAAGTGTTGGCTTAAACGGAGAATTCTCAGGTGTTTTGCAATGCCAAAATCGGCGCCGAACCCTCACCGATTCCGGGACCAGTGAAGGGCTAGCAGCGGCGCCGGGTAAAACTCCCAGCTCCTGCACCAAAAATGGCCGGAGAATAGTCGGGTCCGTGGCTGCGCATGAGCACGCCGACTACCCGTAGCGGTTGCGCCGTACAACATGGCGCCAGCGATGCGAGGACTCGACCTGTGAAATACGGCCCCACAGGCCACCCCCTGGCCACCCCACACCAGTCCTCCCAGCCCTTGCGGAAGCCCGCCCCCAACCAGTGGCACGGCTCTCGGCCATCTGTGGCGGCGCTGGACACAGTCCACGTCCGCCACGCTGGGTTCCCGACCACTCAGACCACACCTCAACCCGCGATCGGGAACTCGGCCCATCGGGGACGGAGTATCGGGGGAGGGTCTTCCGATGACGCGCCAACGCCATTCCAACGACCTGAAGCGCGTGACGTAAAATGACGCCATTTCAGAGGGGACGGAGACTCGAATACCAGCGCCATCCCCCATTTGGGCATCGGAAAGGATTCTCCGCCCGATTGCCGATTACGATATTGGCGTCGGGCAACGGAGATTCCCAGCCTTTGGTTATCTTTTCTTTATTTTCCCAATTAAGGAGTAATTTAGCGGGGCCCATCCACCTACCCTACACATCTTTAGGTTGTGGGGGTGAGACCCATGCAGACACGGAGAAAATGTGCAAACTCCACAGGGACAGTGACCCGGGGCCGGGATTGAACCCGGATCCTTGGTGCCGTGAGGCAGCAACGCTAACCACTGGGCCACCATGCCGTCCTTGGTTATCCTTTTAACTGATAAAAAAAATTCCTAGCCCATCACCTCTACAGTATTCACTGACAGCCTAGCAGGGCCGACAATCTCACCATCTGCTGAATTGTGGATGAAAACCTCTTTCCTTATATTCCATGGATGAATACACTACCAAATATTTGATGTCAATCATCAGTATGCCTCATGATGTTTCACAACACTGGATAAAACTGGATGTCTATTAATTTTTGCAGAACACACAAACATACGTCTAAGAAAGATTTCTGTTCATAAACCTTCAATCCACCAGAAATATTTCAGGCTGAATTCGTCCACCCCAACAAACAAATTTTCAGTGAGCAACCACTTCCTAATTGAGCATTATTTAACCCTAACTTCTTTGTCCCTCAGCACAATAAACAAATTCTGAATTTTTAGGATGGTGGGGGCTCAGTTATGGTCCCACCATGGACAGCATCCATGGTCCCACTGTTGCATCTGCTGCACAGTGTGTCTTTAACCCTTATACAGTGGACAAATAACTGCAAGAGGACTTTGGATTAAATCAATAATCTTTATTCACACACACACACAATGTTAATATCAATCAATAACACCATCAATATAAGTTATACTACAGAATGCTAAAGTTAAATATTAGACCTTGACTTCACTTTGAGTGACTGACAAGTACCCAAACAGATATTGGCCTTTATCTGTGTGTTGGTTTCTGTCATCCCCGATGCTTGGTCCTCGATCTGGTCTGATGATGTGGTCTTCCTTCTGTTAATGGGGTCATTGTTTTCCTCGTGGTGGCTGGTGAAAATCACCGTTGTTTTGTCCTCTTGCTGGCTGCTGCACAGAGTTTCTAGGATCATTCGGGAGGCAGAGGGGGTCATAGATAGCAGCTTCAGGGAATTAGTTACACCAAAGATTGGAGACAGATGGGTAACTGTAAGAGGGACTGGGAAAAAGCAGTCAGTGCAGGGATCCCCTGCGGTCGTTCCCCTGAGAAACAAGTATACCGCTTTGGATACTTGTGGGGGGGGGGACTTACCAGGGGTAAGCCATGGGGTACGGGCCTCTGGCACGGAGTCTGTCCCTGTTGCTCAGAAGGGAAGGGGGGTGAGGAGCAGAGCATTAGTAATTGGGGACTCGATAGTCAGGGGCACAGATAGGAGATTTTGTGGGAGCGTGAGAGACTCACGTTTGGTATGTTGCCTCCCAGGTGCAAGGGTACGTGATGTCTCGGATCGTGTTTTCCGGGTCCTTAAGGGGGAGGGGGAGCAGCCCCAAGTCGTGGTCCACATTGGCACTAACGACATAGGTAGGAAAGGGGATAAGGATGTCAGGCAGGCTTTCAGGGAGCTAGTATGGAAGCTCAGAACTAGAACAAACAGAGTTGTTATCTCTGGGTTGTTGCCCGTGCCACGTGATAGTGAGATGAGGAATAGGGAGAGAGAGCAATTAAACACGTGGCTACAGGGATGGTGCAGGCGGGAGGGATTCAGATTTCTGGATAACTGGGGCTCTTTCTGGGGAAGGTGGGACCTCTACAGACAGGATGGTCTACATCTGAACCTGAGGGGCACAAATATCCTGGGGGGGAGATTTGTCAGTGCTCTTTGGGGGGGGTTAAACTAATGCTGCAGGGGCATGGGAACCTGGATTGTAGTTTTAGGGGAAGGGAGAATGAGAGTATAGAGGTCAGGGGCTCAGATTTGACGTCGCAGGAGGGGGAGGTGAGGCGCTGTTAGTCAAGAACAGTATTACGGTGGCGGAGAGGATGCTAGATGGGGACTCCTCTTCCGAGGTAGTATGGACTGAGGTTAGAAACATGAAAGGAGAGGTCACACTGTTGGGAGTCTTCAATAGGCCTCCAAATAGTTCTAGGGATGTAGAGGAAAGGATGGCGAGGATGATCCTGGATAAGAGCGAAAGTAACAGGGTAGTTATTATGGGAGACTTTAACTTTCCAAATATTGACTGGAAAAGATATAGTTCGAGTACATTAGATGGGTCGTTTTTTGTACAGTGTGTGCAGGAGGGTTTCCTGACACAGTTTGTTGACAGGCCAACAAGAGGCGAGGCCACATTGGATTTGGTTTTGGGTAATGAACCAGGCCAGGTGTTGGATTTGGAGGTAGGTGAGCACTTTGGGAACAGTGACCACAATTCGGTGACGTTTACGTTAAGGATGGAAAGGGATAAGTATACACCGCAGGGCAAGAGTTATAGCTGGGGGAAGGGAAATTATGATGCCATTAGACGTGACTTGGGGGGGATAAGGTGGAGAAGTAGGCTGCAAGTGTTGGACACACTGGATAAGTGGAGTTTGTTCAAGGATCAGCTACTGCGTGTTCTTGATAAGTATGTACCGGTCAGGCAGGGAGGAAGGTGCCGAGCGAGGGAACCGTGGTTTACCAAAGAAGTGGAATCTCTTGTTAAGAGGAAGAAGGAGGCCTATGTGAAGATGAGGTGTGAAGTTTCAGTTGGGGCGATGGATAGTTACAAGGTAGCGAGGAAGGATCTAAAGAGAGAGCTAAGACGAGCAAGGAGGGGACATGAGAAGTATTTGGCAGGAAGGATCAAGGAAAACCCAAAAGCTTTCTATAGGTATGTCAGGAATAAGTGAATGACTAGGGAAAGAGTAGGACCAGTCAAGGACAGGGATGGGAAGTTGTGTGTAGAGTCTGAAGAGATAGGCGAGATACTAAATGAATATTTTTCGTCAGTATTCACTCAGGAAAAAGATAATGTTGTGGAGGAGAATGCTGAGCTCCAGGTAAATAGATTAGATGGCATTGAGGTACGTAGGGAAGAGGTGTTGGCAATTCTGGACAGGCTGAAAATAGAGAAGTCCCCGGGACCTGATGGGATTTATCCTAGGATTCTCTGGGAGGCCAGGGAAGAGATTGCTGGACCATTGGCTTTGATTTTTATGTCATCATTGGCTACAGGAATAGTGCCAGAGGACTGGAGGATAGCAAATGTGGTCCCTTTGTTCAAAAAGGGGAGCAGAGATAACCCCGGCAACTATAGACCGGTGAACCTCACGTCTGTAGTGGGTAAAGTCTTGGAGGGGATTATAAGAGACAAGATTTATAATCATCTAGATAGGAATAATATGATCAGGGATAGTCAGCATGGCTTTGTGAAGGGTAGGTCATGCCTCACAAACATAATCGAGTTCTTTGAGAAGGTGACTGAACAGGTAGATGAGGGTAGAGCAGTTGATGTGGTGTATATGGATTTCAGCAAAGCGTTTGATAAGGTTCCCCACGGTAGGCTATTGCAGAAAATACGGAGGCTGGGGATTGAGGGTGATTTAGAGATGTGGATCAGAAATTGGCTAGCTGAAAGAAGACAGGTTGGTTGATGGGAAATGTTCAGAATGGAGTTCAGTCACAAGTGGAGTACCACAAGGATCTGTTCTGGGGCCGTTGCTGTTTGTCATTTTTATCAATGACCTAGAGGAAGGCGCAGAAGGGTGGGTGAGTAAATTTGCAGACGATACTAAAGTCGGTGGTGTTGTCGATAGTGTGGAAGGATGTAGCAGGTTACAGAGGGATATAGATAAGCTGCAGAGCTGGGCTGAGAGGTGGCAAATGGAGTTTAATGTAGAGAAGTGTGAGGTGATTCACTTTGGAAGGAACAACAGGAATGCGGAATATTTGGCCAATGGTAAAGTTCTTGGAAGTGTGGATGAGCAGAGGGATCTAGGTGTCCATGTACATAGATCCCTGAAAGTTGCCACCCAGGTTGATAGGGTTGTGAAGAAGGCCTATGGAGTGTTGACCTTTATTGGTAGAGGGATTGAGTTCCGGAGTCATGAGGTCATGTTGCAGCTGTACAGAACTCTGGTACGGCCGCATTTGGAGTATTGCGTACAGTTCTGGTCACCGCATTATAGGAAGGACGTGGAAGCTGTGGAGCGGGTGCAGAGATTTACCAGGATGTTGCCTGGTATGGAGGGAAAATCTTGGACTTGAGGTTGTTTTTGTTAGAGAGAAGAAGGTTAAGAGGAGACTTAATAGAGGCATACAAAATGATCAGGGGGTTAGATCGGGTGGACAGTGAGAGCCTTCTCCCGCGGATGGAAATGGCTAGCACGAGGGGACATAGCTTTAAACTGAGGGGTAATAGATATAGGACAGAGGTCAGAGGTAGGTTCTTTACGCAAAGAGTGGTGAGGCCGTGGAATGCCCTACCTGCAACAGTAGTGAACTCACCAACATTGAGGGCATTTAAAAGTTTATTGGATAAGCATATGGATGATAATGGCATAGTGTAGGTTAGATGGCTTTTGTTTCGGTGCAACATCGTGGGCCGAAGGGCCTGTACTGCGCTGTATTGTTCTATGTTCTATGTTCTATGAAGGTGCGACACCTTTTAACCTTCATGGATTTCGCACCCTTTTGGCCAGTCTCTGGATCATTACCAATCGGTTGATCAGGGTTCGAACACGCTGACTGATTAAGTCCAATCAGGGGCCGCAACACCGATTTCAGGGTGTGCACTCAACGGCCATGCTTACAGGTGTTGGGGGAGCACGTAAGCGTTCCAATTAAGTAGTTTAGGTGCCGCTGTGTCTGGTAAACAATCATGATTGGCTGTGCAGCGAGTTGGTCGTATTGGCCCTTAGGGTGGAGGCGCAGGATGACCTCCACAAGAAGTACAGTAAGAAGTTTTACAACACCAGGTTAAAGTCCAACAGGTTTGTTTCGATGTCACTAGCTTTCGGAGCGCTGCTCCTTCCTCAGGTGAATGAAGAGGTATGTTCCAGAAACATATATATAGACAGATTCAAAGATGCCACAAAAAGTGGCAGGAGAGGCTGGAGGACGTTGAAAACAGGTCCAGGAGACAGAACATGAGAATTGTGGGCCTCCGCAAAGGTGTGGAGGGGTCGGATGCGGGAGCAATTTTGTCCATGATGCTGGAGACGCTGATAGGGACGGGGGTATTCCCTCGATCCCTTTAGCTGCACAGAGCCCTCGCAAGGAAGCCCAAGGCGAATGAACCGCCGAGGGCCATGGTGGTGAGATTTCATCGCTTCTCGGACAAGGAACTTGTCTTGCGGTGGGCAAAAAAAGAACGGAGCAGCAGGTGGGTGAACAGCGTGATACGCATCTACCTGGACCTGGGTGTGGAGCTGGCCAAGAGGCGTGTTGGATTCAACTGGGTGAAGGTGACCCTCTTCAGCAAGGGGGTGAAATTTGGGATGCTACACCCAGCGAGGCTATGGGTCACGTACAAGGAACGGTATCACTATTTTGAGTCGCCGGACGAGGCGTGGTCATTCGTCAAACAAGAAAAGCTGGACTCAAATTAAAGGACAGTTAAGCTTTGGTGGAATGCGGTGGTGGGGCTGGGTAACACGGTACCGTTTCTAATATAAGATTGTATATAATGTTGGGTGCGTGTAAGGGCTGTGGTGGTGGCTGGATGGTGCAGTGTTTTTGACAAAGTTGAGATACGGAGGGGGGAGGGGGCCCTGTACTTAGTGCGATTTTTCGGGAAGTTGGAGCCTTGGTTCAGTAAGTGTCTCCTCACGGGGCAATGTTAGTGTCTTCTGTTTATTTTCATTTCGTATTACTATTTATTCACTGGGGCTGGAGAGGTAGTTTAATTGGTTTATTCATGTGGGGAGAGGGGTCCGGACAATGAGGCGACAGTCTGATCGGCGCCAGGGGCGGGAGCTACCGGGGTCAGCATGGGTCAGCTGACTCTCGGGAGCGTAGTGGGGGGTGAGCAAGTGCTCAGCTGGTGCTTGGTGGGGGGGGTTGGATCATGGGGCTGTTGGGGGGGGGGGAGGGGGGGGCGGATGCTGCTTTGCTAACAGAGGAGGTATCAATTTTGGGGTACCAATTGAAGGTCGGGGCGGTAGCTCCCTGTGGGGGCGCTCGAGGAAGCGAAGGGCGCGGGCTCAAGGTTGGCCAATTAAGGGCGATGGCTAGTCAGCAGGGTGGGGTTAGCCCCCCCCCCGTCCAGGCTGATCACGTGGAATGTGAGGGGTTTGAATGAGCCGGTCAAAAGAGCGCGTGTGTTCGTGCATCTAAAGGGGTTAAAGGCAGACGTAGCAATGCTTCAGGAGACACATTTAAAGCTCGCAGATCACACGAGATTGAGAAAGGGATGGGTAGGCCAGGTGTTCCATTCAGGGCTGGATTCGAAGACCAGGGGGGTAGCAATTCTGATCAGTAAGTGTGTGGCATTCGAGGCTGGGAGAATTGTGGTAGCTAAGGAGGGCAGGTATATAATGGTGAGTGGAAAGTGGGAGGGGGTCCGGGTGGTGTTTGTGAATGTCTACGCTCTGAATTGGGATGATGTGAAATTTATGAGACGCATGCTAGGCAAAATCCCGGACTTAGAGTCACACAACCTGATCATGGGGGGAGACTTTAACACTGTTATTGACCCAAAGCTGGACCGGTCGAAGTCCAGGACAGAGAAACGACCGGCAGTGGCTGAGGAACTGAAGGGTTATAAGAAGCAGATGGAACCCTGGAGGTTCGCGGCCGAGAGCGAAGGAGTTCTCTTTTTTCTCCCACGTTCATAAGGTTTATTCCCGCATAGACTTCTTTGTCTTGAGCAGGGCGTTAATCCCAAAGATGGCGGGGACAGAATACTCAGCAATCACAATCTCGGTCCATGTCCCACACTGGGTGGACCTGCGGCTTAGTGAGGAGAGAGGGCAGCGCCCACTCTGGAGATTGGATGTGGGGCTGCTGGCGGACGAAGAGGTTTGCGGGTGGATTAGCAGGAACATCCAGGATTACCTGGAAACAAACGATACGGGTGAGGTAGCAGCAGCAATGGTTTGGGAGGCTCTGAAGGCAGCTGTCAGAGGGGAGCTCATCTCAATTCGATCCCATAGGAAAAAGAGAGAAAGGGCGGAGAGGGAGGGACTGGTGGAGGAGATACTCCGAGTGGACAGGAAATACGCGGAGGCCCACCGAGGCGGGGCTACTGAGGGAGCGGCAGAGTCTGCAGGCGGAGTTTGAACTGCTGACCACAGGGAAAGCGGTAGCGCAGCTGAGGAAGGCAAGGGGGACAGTCTATGAGTACGTGGAGAAAGCAAGTAGAATGCTGGCACACCGACTGCGAAAGAGGGAGGCGGCTAGGGAAATCGGGGGAGTAAAGAATAAGGAGGGTAACATGGTCTTGGATCCAGGGGGGGTGAACGGAGTCTTTAAGGAGTTCTATAGTAAACTATATGAGTCGGAGCCCCCGACGGGAGCGGAAGGGATGAGGCAATTTTTGGACCAGTTGAGGTTTCCAAAGGTGTAAGAGGACCTAGTGGAGGGGCTGCGGGCCCCGATTGAATTGGAGGAGATTGTCAAGGGTATAGAGGGCATGCAATCGGGTAAAGCCCCGGGGCCGGGCGGTTACCTGGTAGAATTCTATAAGGAATTTTTGGAAATATTGAGTCCACTCCTGATGAGGATCTTCAATGAGGCTAGAGAGAAAGGAACCCTCCCCCCAACAATGTCACAGGCCTTGATCTCACTCATTCTTAAACGAGGAAAGGACCCGGAACATTGCGGCTCATACAGGCCGATTTCGCTTTTAAACGTGGATGACAAATTGCTAGCTAAGATTCTAGCCACAAGAATTGAGGATTGCGTCCCAGGGGTGATAGAGGAAGACCAGACTGGGTTTGTTAAAGGCAGACAACTCAATACCAATGTCCGGAGACTTTTGAATATTATTATGATGCCCTCAGAGGGAGGGGAGGCGGAGGTGGTAACAGCGATGGACGCAGAGAAAGCCTTTGACCGGTGGAGTGGGAGTACCTGTGGGAAACGCTGGGGAGGTTCGGGTTTGGTGAGGGCTTTATTGGCTGGGTGAAATTGCTGTACCAGGCGCCTGTAGCAAGTGTATGTACAAACCAGCTGAGGACAGGGTACTTCGAGCTTCACCGGGGAACGAGGCAGGGGTGTCCCCTCTCCCCATTACTATTTGCCCTAGCTATAGAACCGCTAGCTATGGCGCTGAGAGCCTCGAGAAACTGGCGGGGACTGGTCCGAGGGGGAGGGGTGGAACATCGGGTCTCGCTATACACGGATGATTTGCTCCTGTACATTTCAGACCCTGTGGAAGGAGGTTCTGCAGACCCTGAGGGATTTTGGTAGTTTTTCAGGGTACAAACTGAACATGGGAAAGAGCGAGTTGTTTGTGATCCAGGCCAAGGGGCAGGAGGAGAGACTGAAAGAGCTGCCGCTCAGGATGGTAGAGAAAAGTCTTTGTTACCTGGGTATACAGGTGGCCAGGAAATGGGATGCCCTGCACAGGCTCAACCTAACCCGGTTGATGGAGCAAATGGAAGGGGGCTTTAAAAGGTGGGACATGCTCCTGCTGTCACTGGCAGGGAGGGTGAAGACTGTGAAAATGACTCTCCTCCCCAGATTTTTGTTTGTCTTTCAGTGCCTCCCCATCTTCATCCCTAAGGCCTTTTTTTAAGCGGGTGAGTAGTATCATTTCGGGCTTTGTGTGGGCGAATAAGACCCCGCGAGTAAGGAGATTGCTGTTGGAGCGCAGTTGGGGGGGCGGGGGGGGGGGGGTGTTGGCTCTGCCGATCTTTCACAACTACTACTGGGCGGCCAATATAGCTATGATTAGGAAGTGGGTGGTGGCGGGGGGGGGGGGCTTGGGAGCAGCTGGAGGCGGCGTGATGTGTAGGTACTAGTCTGGGAGCTTTGGTAACGGCTCCTTTGCCGTTCTCGCCGACCCGCTACTCCACAAGTCCGGTGGTGGTGGCGACACTGCGGATCTGGGGACAGTGGAGGAGGTACAAGAAGGTGGAGGGAGCATCGGTCTGGGCCCCGATATGTAACAACCACAGGTTTGTCCCGGGTAGGATGGATGGTGGGTTCCCAGAGCTGGCAGAGGGCAAGCATCAGAAGGATGGGAGATCTGTTCCTAGACGGAAGCTTTCCCAGTTTGAAGGCGCTAGAGGACAAATTTAATCTGCTGCCAGGAAATGCCTTTAAATATCTGCAAGTACGAGTCTTCCTGAAAAAACAGGTGGTGGCCTTTCCGACGCTGCCGCCACAGAGGATACAGGACAGGGTGGTCTCTGGCACCTGGGTGGGGGAGGGGAAGGTGTTGGATATCTACCAGGAACTACAGGAGGTGGAGGAAACCCCAGTGGAGGAGCTCAAGGGCAAGTGGGAGGAGGAGCTAGGTGAGCTAGGGGTGGGGGGAGGTGGGGGGTGGAGAGGCCTGGAAATGTCAAACTGGGGTGGGAAGTGAGTGGGGGAATCAAATCTAGGAATTGGAGCTGTGAAGCAACAATGCTAACCACTGTGCTACCGTGCGACCCAGTTGTTTGATGAGAATCATTTGAGCCTGCAATAAGTTGACCTGTGATAAATCTAGCTCTGGGGAAATGGCAGCATAGTTGTAATGCCACTGGGGTAGAAGGCAGCCCAGTGCTGGATATTACAATCCCAGACCAGACCCCAACGGTGGCTAGGACACTGGACAGAAACCCAATATTTTATTTTAATTTTGTAAAACTGCAAGGAAAGGATACTTTACTCCAGGTGTAATTTTACACAAAATAGGGATATGGTATATTAAAACAAACTTTATTACTAATTGATAGAAATTGACTATTCTAGTCAGATATAAGAGGTTTAATTGAGAACTTATTAAGAATAAATTAACTATAATCATATTAAGCATTACTTCAGTGCAACACTAGCTGTGAATCCACTAAGGGTTAATCCAGACAACACTCTTTAATTTCTGTAATTTCTTTCTCAGGTTTTACATTTGTGGGACAACTTTTACAGAACGTTGGTACCCACAAGTGGTTGCCCAATATTCTACCTAAAATGGCACCTATTGCATCTGCGGTAATACTTCATCCACCATTCCCTTTCCCTTTCCCTAGCTGATGTTATAAATGCAAACTCAAAATATGGACATCTCACCCCACAGTTTGAGAGATATTAGCCTACCAATATCATCAAAAGGTCGAAACGTATGATCACAGGGGCTGAAAAATTATTTTCTGCTCTCATCCCTCCCTATGGTGTGACCGTATCGACCAGAGAATACATGAAATTGGCCGCAGCCATAGAGAAAATAGCCAATGACACTGCCCGAGCCCTAAGTAGCATTTCAGCTCAGATGCTAGCCAATCGAACTGTGGCTTTACAGAATCGGATGGCACTTGACTATTTGCCGAAAAAGGTAGCACCTGTGCCCTGATTGGTGCAGAGTGTTGCACCTACATCCCAGATAATTTAGAAGAAATCAAAAGCTTGTCAGCACACATTCAAGAAGAAGTTTAAAAACTTTACCAACCCTCTGACACCACTCTTTGGGGATGGCTCTCTGGATGGGTGGGTGGCACAGGAATTTCCATCATTCAGGGGCTTCTCTTATTTTTCATATTTGGGCTTGTCATTTACTTAGTGGTCTTGCTGATCAGATGCATTGGCCGATATATAGCTACCTATAATGCCCCACCAATCAAAGTGGTTCATAGTAGTCCAACTGTACCACCAGCCCATGACATTGAACAATGCACATACTATTGAACTGTTATTACTGCATTATTATTACATTATTACCCAATTATTACTGAATCATATAATCAACTTCCATTATTACTGAATTGTTATTGTACTATATATTCACCTTTTTGAATAAAATACTTCCAGAATGCTTGTAATGCTTGCAAAGCTATGTCCGCTCCATTGTTGAAGGCTATTCTCAAACAAGTGAACCATTAAAGACAATGTGAATGAGTTCCTTCCCGTGCATTATTCTATCCTGTCGCACTTCTTCCTTACTTCCTATTCATTATTTTGATTCATCATATTAATCTTTAGAAGCATCAAAAGGGGGGGACTAATAGAAATTGACTATTCTAGTCAGATATAAGAGGTTTAATTGAGAATTCATTAAGAATAGATTAACTTTAATCATATTAAACATTATTTCAGTGCAACACTAGCTGTGAATCCACTAAGGGTTAATCCAGATAACACTCTTCAATTTCTGTAATTTCTTTCTCAGGTTTTACATTTTCCAAGCCGTTTGAAACTGCGAGGTCATTGATGTCAACTAGCTAAAAGGCCCCATTGTTGTTCAGTATGAGTAGTTCCGTTTCTATGGAATCAGTCAGTCTAGAGATATGATTTCTCAGCAAAAACTGTGTTTTTCTAATTAATGACAGATGCAGGTGGATGGGAAAGTCGCACCAAGATATTTAAATATATATATCTCTTAAAATTGATAGACAGACAGCTTGGCCGAATTGAGTGAATTATAAATTAGTTAAAGCCAATCAGAGGTAAAAAGAAGGCGATACCTTAAGATAATAATCTCTTTAAGAATAACTTACCCGGGATGGAAAAACTCTTTGCGGAATCAATCTATCTCTTTCTGAAATCTATTTCCTTGCTGCTTGCTTTTGCTAAATCACCATATTTCCTGTGTTTAAATCACTCAGTCATTTTATTCTGTGTATTATGATTTGAAGAATTTCCATGATCTGTATTTTAAATCTCAACCACTGTATTCGCTAAAGACAATCAATCTGACTAGCTTGCTAAAGGGCTAGTCGGAATTCTCTAAATGTTGCATTGAAAATAAAGTTACCAGTGGGCACTACAGCTAACTAATAAAGTTCCAGTGGACTTTGCCAGAAAACACAGACTTGACCTCTGTAATGTGGGAACTGAGAAGGGAAAACGGATATCCAAGGTTCCAAATAGACACAGAGATCCATCACTAATACAGCATTAAAATATCTTTAACATCACACAAGAAAAATAGTCTCCAGTTACCTCTTAAACAATGCTAATCAATAGAGTGACACAATAACCCTATCTGCTATCTTTACTTCTACTCAAACAACTGAACCATCTCAGATCTCAATCCACCTTTAAATACAATTAGCACTCAGGAATACTAGCTGTTGGGGTATTGTTGTAAAAGGTTTTCTCTGTCCTGTGTTCCCTTTTTTATCCTCATACTGCTGCCTGCTTTGAGCTATAGTCTTCTGGTTAGCAGCTACACCATTACTGCACCCTTTGGGATTTCTGTTTTAATTACAGTCTTTAGACACTGGAACACCCTTGTCCTGTTGGACCAGGCCAAGACATCCCCTCTAGGTTCTGTGGCAGAACCTGTGATGTTGATTTGAGAGAAATGGCAAGCAGCCATTGTATGTAGAATAGTCGGACCCCCCTCCCCCCCACAGCCGGTGTATGTAGAATAGTTGGTCTTCTCCGGGTGCTCTAGTTTCCTCCCACAAGTCCCGGAAGGCGGCTGTTCGGTGAATTGGACATTCTGAATTCTCCCTCTGTGTACCTGAACAGGCACCGGAGTGTGGTGACTGGGGGATTTTCACAGTAACTTCATTGCAGTGTTAATGTGAGCCTACTTGTGAAACTAATAAAGATTAATGTTGCCTGTGATTCGGGGAGCCAGTCAGTAACTTTCAGAAACAAGGCGGGTCTTCTGTAGAGTTCAATCTTTTGTTTCAGTTCTGTGAAGGAGGCTGAGCTGGAAGGTTGGGGGGAATCTCACAGTCTCGCTCTCTCTCTTTGCCAGCTGATTTTAAGTGGGCTTCTAATTAATCTGTGGAGACTTTCTTGTTTAAAAGACACAGAGAGAAAACAGACCTGTTTAAGAGATCTTTGAAATGAGAAAACGCCAGCCATTTTCCACAGGTCGGTAACATTCTAACACTGTGTCTCAGGGGGCTGGGGGAGCTTGAATCGAACCTTAAACTGAGAATATTCTTTAAAGTAAGGCTGGAGTTTCTGTGCAGAGTTCACACAAAGGGGATAAAGATCGTGTTTATACAGGGAAGCAGCTGTAGTGATTGCACAGGGAGACAGGGCTCCATTTGGTGGTAGAGGAGCAGAATTGCATTGATCTGAGTATCGTGTTTACAGCACCATCTGGTGGCCAGTGATTGGAAGTGCACTGGCCTGCGTATACGGGGCGGGATTCTCTGATCCTGAGGCTAAGTGTTGACGCCGTCGGAAACGCCATTGCGTTTCTCGACGGCGCCAACACTGCCCCATGATCAGTAGTTCTGGCCCCTACAGGGGGCCAGCAAGGCAGTGGACCTGTTCACGCCGCTCCAGCTGCTGATCTGGCTGTGGAATGGGTGCTGGTGGCTGCGCGCATGCGCAGTGGGTCTGGCGTGAACCCGCGCATGCGCGGTCCCATCTGCGCGATTTCCGCACATGCGCGGAGTCTCCCTTGACTGTGCCGGCTCCGACCCAACATGGTGCAGGAGTACAGGTGCCGGTGTGGAAGAAAGGAGACAGAGAGGCCGGCCTGCCGATCGGTGGGTCCCGATCGCGGGCCAGGCCACATCGGAAGGCCCCCCGGGGTCGGACCCCCCTCCCCCCCACAGGCCGCCACCCGACCATTCAACGGCGAGAATCGCGTCCCGGCAACGGGGCGGCGTGGCTTGATTCCCGCGGCCCCCAGGCGATTCTCCGACCCAGCGCGGGGTCGGAGAATCCTGTACAGCAACATCTGACCGCCGGCGATTGAAATTGCACTGACCTGAACATTCTGTATCTCGCTCCATCTGGTGGTGGAAAGATGGAACTGCACCAACCTGAAACTCCTTTGACTGAACCTATTCCCCAGAGGCTACAACCACAGCAGTGAAGAGTCATCTCAAACCTTCCCCTTTAATCGTTATTTTTTAATCCTCTTTTACCCTTACCTTGTGTCTGTTTTGTGTGTATCTGGATGGAAGGTGAGACGGGGTTGGACATGTAAGGGCAGCACGGTAGCACAGTGGTTAGCACCGTTGTTTCACAGCTCCATGGTCCCAGATTTAATTCACGGCTTAGGTCACTGTCTGTGTGGAGTCTGCACATTCTCCCTGTGTCTGCGTGGGTTTCCTCCGGGTGCTCCGGTTTCCTCCCACAAGTCCCGAAAGACGTGCTGTTAGGTAATTTGAACATTCTGAATTCTCCCTCTGTGTATCCAAACAGGCGTTGGAATATTGTAACTATTAAAGATTATTATTTTGTGAATAGTTAGATTGATAGACCATTGCTCTGTTATTTCATGATAGATATTACCTTTTTGTTTTGTTATTGATAAACAGTTAATGTCTGTTGGCTGTAACTCATTAGAGCAGTCAAGGGTTAAAGATATTCAGAAAACTCAAATTCTTGGTCAATTTACTTATGTTAGGACTCCGTGTTTTGTGGGGCTGGAATTCACCGTGCAATCACCCAGGGTGTTGTAACACTGCAGAGATGTTCTTTGACCGTTTTTAAAGAAAAGACCAGAATCCTGTCAGAATCATAGAAACTCTGGCTGTATTTCTTCAGAAGCTGCTTCTCAGCTTCTTTCAGCTTACCTTCCAGTTACAGAATTCTGAACTGCTTGCAAATAAACAGCTAATCTGTTTGCAGACATGTATTTAGCAGAACTGCAGTGATAGCAGATGCTTGACCTCTGCTCACATCCCAATCTATAACTCAACTAAACTGCTTTTCTGCAAAATGCCTGGTACCTTAGCTCCTCTCATTAATTACATCATCTTATCAATCTGAAATAAAATGCATTTTGTTAACTCCACAGGGAACTCCCCTTAATCCAAATTAGCCCAAGCTTTTACAATGCCTTAATTGCAACTCTGGCTCCCAAAACCGTTGAAACCAGAATTCTTTAAAAATACTACTGCAGCAGTCATACACACACTAACCCAGGCGTGTAATCCTTACTGCACCAAATGTCGATAATACAATATATCTGAATTGTATACATTCATTGCAGGCAGATCCCATGGATGAGAACCTCAAGGGAATCATTGCCGAACGTCAATGTAGCATTTATCTTGGATGCAGCCATTTGAAAACATTTGCTCCATGCAGCTGGGCTGCAGAAAGTTAATGTGTGTGTTGGGGATGGCATTTAAATATGGCCCCTGCACCGTCAACCCCTTTGGGTAATGGCAGGGTGGGCAAATCAGTTCCTGCCTCACTCTGCAATCTAGAGAACTACTCATCCGTGCATAATTAATGAGCTTCTGAGTGTGAAATTGGGCGTGAGTTATCCCGGCGCCATTCCGCGGGGAATGCATCGTGAAACCTGCCCGCCACCACACAATTCCTCCAAAATGGAAATTGCTTGCCCTGTTCACTCAGTTATGCCTCTTTTTAATTCTCTGACAGGATGTGGGCATCATTTATAATGCCAGCATTTGTTGCCCATTCCTGATTTCCCTTTATCTGAATGATTTGCTGGGCCATTTCAGGGGGCAGTTAAGATTCAACCACATTGCTGTGGGCTGGGAAGCAGATGTCGGCCAGACCAGATAAGGACAGCAGATTTCCTTCCCGAAAAGGATTTGGATGGGTTTTTAGGACAATTGATGGTGGTTTCATGATCACCATTAGTGAGAGCAGCTTTAACTCCAGAATTTTTGAAATTAATTTATTGAATTTATTAATTGTATTTAAATTCCACCAGCAGCCATGGTGGGATTTGAACCCATGCTCCCAGGATATTAGTCTGAATCTCTGGTTTACTAAGTCCAGAAACATTGGGACTACAGCTCTGCTCCTCCACCCTTGCCCCGCAACCCCTGTCAACTACGTCCATCATCCACCCCAACTCTTTCCCTCACTGCAAAATTATGAGCTCACACTTTTGCAACTTGCCACTCAAAAAATCGACCGAATAGATTGAACTAATAAAATATCATTCGGTTTCCTACCATAACAAATTATGGCCCATTAAGTGTTGTGGCACAATAACTGCCATCTGGCCATCAACGTCTTACAATTTTCACAAAATGTTTTCTGAAAACCTTTTTGTCCCACCCTCAGTAATAAGAAATTATTCAACAAATATATATTTCAAACTAACAATTAGATCTATCTGTTGCGCTGGCTGTTGTTTGGTTTAAACTTTGGGTGAAATTTTCCAATTATGAGACTAAATGCGCTGTGGGGCAATTTAGGGCGCAACCTGTTGGCTGGAATGATGAGTTTCCGATACCCTCAAGACGAAGGGATATAATGCAATTTCTTGGCATGAGTGGATTTGATTGAACATTTATGAATAGGTTTTGTAGCGTGATTGCTCCACTGATGGACTTGCTGAAGACACGTCGAAAATTTAAGTGGACAGCGGACTTTCAACAGGCATTTGACTGCCTGAAAGCTGTGATAACCAATGCTCATGTGTTGGAGAATTGCAAGGGACTCTGTGGTCAGATTGAACTAAAGTATCTGACTTTAAAGATAAATGCTGAGGCGTAGAGGAATGGATAGATCGTGCAGAGACCTTCTTGTTCAAAGAGACTGTCAATCGAGACGGATTTCAGTTGGAGGAAGAAGAACAAAAATAAATGGACTATATTATTATACCTGTTTGCGTGTGTTGTTTTTTGGAAACGATAAAGTATATTTACTGTGTGCATTTCTTAAAGGATGGTGAAAAGGTGAAAAATGAAACCATCTTGAAGTTGATGGGGTTTTTTTTTCTTGGGGGGAGGTGTCATGTGAGAGTACCTTTAAGAAATGGATGTTTAAGAAATGTACCTTTAAGAAATGGGTGTTTATCAGTGATGTCAGAGTGTGGGTGGAGCTGGGCTGTCTGTCAGATTTTTACTTTCGTTTTAGGCTGTTTGCGGCAGGGTGTGTTTTAGTTTCGTTTTCAGTGTTGGAGCTGAAGCCAGACAGAGCAGGTGCACTGTTGATCTCTCTGCTATGAAAAGACTATCTCTTGATCATTTGGTGAATTCAGAATTATCAATGTTTTCAGTAATGACTTTAACCTGATGTGCTTCTGTTAAAGGTTTTGTTTTTAAGTCGTATGGATGTTGAAAGGAAAGCTTAAAGGATTACTTAGTGTTGAATTCTTTGGGGGTTGTATTTGAATTAATAGTTGCTAAGATGTTCACTGTATGTTTTAGAAAGGTTAACTTGAGTTCATAGAATAAACATTGTTTTGCTTTAAAAAATACTTTTCCATTTCTGCTGTACCACACCTGTAGAGTGGGCCGTGTGCTCCCCATACCACAATCGAGTAAAAGTTGTGGGTCAGGTGAACTCCATGATACACTTTGGTGTTCTCTAAACCCTGGCCCATAACATTCACCCGCCAGACCATCAGAGGAGTGCGGGCACATGGACATTTCCTGTAATCCAGGGATGGCTCCAGGACGCACATTAGCCTCATATCCATGGTCTGGGAGGCCGGTGCAGATCAGGTTGTGTAGCTGATAACCACGCCTAAAATGCCTTTCAGTGCAAGAAGAGGATGAATGATTTCATCCATTTCATAAATTGGAATGTTTCTGCTGGTTATATGTTTCTAAAACAATTGGAAAATGTAAGCTGCTTAAGGCCAGAACAGAATTAGGCCACTCAGCCCATCGAGTCTGCTCTGCCATTCAATCATGGTTGATATTTTTCTCATCCCCATTCTCCTGCCTTCTCCCCTTAATTGATCAAGAACCTATCTATCTCAGTCTTAAAGACACTCAGTGATTTGGCCTCCACAGCCTTCTGTGGCAAAGTGTTCCACAGATTCACCACACTCTGGCTGAAGAAATTCCTCCTCATCTCTGTTTTAAAAGATCGTCCCTTCAATCTGAGATTGTGCCCTCTGGTTCTAGTTTTTCCTACAAGTGGAAACATCCTCTCCACGTCCAATCTATCCAGGCCACGCAGTATCCTGTAAGTTGCAATAAGAGCCCCCTCGTCTTTCGAAACTCCAACGAGTACAGATCCACATTCCTCAACCATTCCTTATACATAGTTGCTTATGTCCCAGTTAAACCGCCTTTATGAAGGAAGCCTGTCACGAGAAGCCAATTGTTTGTTTTATCTCTCGAGCTAAATCTGTGAAGACTTTCCTGTTTAAAGGGACTGAGACAGCCAACAGAACTGGGGAAGAGATCTTGAGTGTGAAAGTACAAGTTTTCCCAAAGTTTAGTAACCTTCGAACTGTGTTTCAGGGGCGAGGAAGGGCTGAAAAATTGAAGCTTAAAGTGGGAACTTTGTGATAAAGCTGCCAGAGTTTTATACATGAATCAGGCCAGTGAAAACTGTTAATTCCAGGATCAGAGCTGTATTGTTCTCGCAGGGAGGTGAAAGCTTCATCTGTTGGTAGAAATGATGTGGAGAACCATACCTCTTCATTCACATGAGGAAGGAGCAGTGCTCCGAAAGCTAGTGTTTGAAACAAACCTGTTGGACTTTAACCTGGTGTTGAAAGGCTTCTTATTGGTGGTAGAAAGGCACCGACCTAAGCAACCTGTATACAGCACCATCTGGTGGCCAGCGATGAGAACTGCACTGATCTGAACACCCCAGACCTGGCTCCATCTGGTGGCCGAAGGGCAGCATCGCACTGACCTGGAATTCTTAGGTGAAACACCATCTGGTCGTCGAAGGACGGAATTGCACGAACCTGAACCAGTAAATCCATTTCCCGGAGGCTGCAACCACAGTGAAGACTCATCTCAGAACTACCCCCTTTAATCCCTGATTTTTTTTATTCCTTGCCAACCCTCATTAACACTACACCACTGTCTGCTTCACTCAATGCCGGTGTTATGTAGTTACATTGTGTACTTTGTGTTGCCCTATTCTGTATTTTCTTTTATTTCCTTTCTTTTCACGTATTAATGATCTGTTGATGTGCTCGCAGATCGCTGTACCGCGGTACACATAACAATAAACAAAACCCAAACAAAATCCAAACCCTTACCTTGTTTTTGTCTTGTGTGTGTCTGAGTAGAGGGTGGGACGGGAACTTGGGATTAGGTATTCTGGTAAACGGTTATCCTGTTATTTCCTTATATGTTCATCTTTTTTCCTTTTAATTAATAAAGAGTTTGTTCATGTTTTACAATGTTTTACTTATAAATCTGGTGTCTGTGACTCATTGGAGCAGTCAAGGGTTAAAGACCTTCAGAAAACGTGAATTATTGGTTAATTCATTTATGTTGGGATCCGGGGTCAGTGGGGCTGGAATTGACCGCACCCTCACCCAGGGTGTCGTAACATTAGTTAAGGGTACTTCTAGTTTATTTTATTATTGATTATTGCTGCTTGATAAACATTTATTTTATTTTAAATCATCACAAAACATCTTGGACATCATTTTCTGGATTTCAAACCTTTCCTCACATTATATCAAATTGCAAAATACAGTTGAGGGTAGTTGTTTCAAGTCTCCCATTCATAACCCAGCATTTACTATCAGCCATGTTCTTACCAAAGTCATCCTTCAGCTCCCTCCAATGTCAAACTCTCATCATGGCACCCTGTACTCAAATGGCTACTCTCTTCAGGGATCTCACACAACCATTAGCGGGGGACACATATCAACACTCATTATCACATGGAAACTTTCACATTACCTGCACCCCATCTATCATGCTGCTCCCACTCCATCCTTTGACCCTTCTTGGGAGGGTTCACCACGCACAGGAATATGCATTTCATCCAAGCTCTGCTCTATCCCTTCTCTTCACGTGCCTTTCTTTCATCTTCATACAAAGTAAGTTGGCACACAATGGAAGGGAAACAGCACAGACCTGGGGAGGGATGGCCAACATCATTGCCATCACTGAGTTTGCAGGGACTGCACTCGAGTTGGCTGTGGAGGACGGGGGACATCTGTGGGAAGGAGATTGGTTTGTACCACCAACCTAGTATGGATCACTTTTCAATCACTTCATCACATTCTGACCGTCACAGTGCGGCACATGCAGTCTTATATTGTTGATGCTCATCAACTGAAACTCCATTCTCTATCCTATAGGCAACTGCAGATCGAGGCCCACAAGGCAGCCCAGCATAATTCCAAGGCCCAGACCATGTCCAAAGAGAAACTCTGAAAGAAAGCTCACCCACACCCACCACCAGCACAGAGACACTCACCTCGGTGAAGCACAGCTCTAGAAGAACTCACTGACACATCGCCATAGCAGTAGGAGTCAGGGCCAGCTCAGGTCTCTGGGATTCAGAAGGCTGTTGGAGATCAGCCAAAATTCAGCCTGAGTCAGATGATGAGCTTCTGGGAGCAGTTGCCGACTCACCACTGGAGAGGCAACGACAGGTGGCAGAACATCAGGCAGATGTTTGACAGTCAGTCAGCAGGCTAGAGTGAACAATGGAGGTGTCTAAACAAGTTCTGTCTGCTGTCCTGGCTCTGACATATGAGTGCCTCGAGGTCACCTTGGGAAACGTGCCGATTACCATGGACAACTTGATCCAAGATTTGCCGTCGACCCTGCACTCCAAGGCTACACCCTGGTGGACACCAGCAAGATGTAGGTGACATAGGGGCAGGGCCATTCCTTGCTCCAGGTGTACCATCTTCATAAGGAATCAGGGAGGTGCCCTCGGGCATCTACAGGGAGGGTGAGCATCAGCCATACACTCTGAGGGTCTCCTCTCAAGGAACTCCAAGCTGTTCAGACCAGCGAGGGCATATCTGCCCTGAGCAGCAGGCCCTTATCAAGCTGGGGCCCTTCAGACCTCAGGCCACCATGGGACATCTGCTAAGGTCATCACAGGCAGGACACTGCAGTCAGCAGGCTGCTTCCACCTCTGCTGTGGATCGCAGGACTGCTACCAGGTGCAGTGGTAGGATTAGGAAAGTTAAGAATTGTTAAGTAATTTATGGTGAAATTGTACTTTTGTGAGCATATTTGTTGTTATGTGAATGCTTTGGTCAAGTGAAGGCGTTCAGAATTTGTACAATGGAATCCTCTTATGTCACTGTTTAGCCAGTCTGCCACTCAGTGATGTGTCCCACTGTGAGATTAGCATTCATCTGATTGTTAGGATATTGTTGTAAAACCTTTTGTCTACCATGTGTCCACCTTTTTATTCTCACCCTGCTGCCTGCCTTTTTCTACAGTCTTATGGTTAGCTGCAACAACCTTACTACACCATTTGATATTTCTGTGATACCACAGATTTTAGGTAAAGTTGGAACCCTCCCGTCCTGATGGGTCAGGCCATGATGTCCCCTTCAGGTTCTGTGGCAGAACCTATCATGTCATTTTGATAGACTTGGCATGCAGCCAATTGGTGTATGTAGGATTCCTAGCTAGCTCTTATTGTTGCCTGTGGTTGGTGAAGCTAGTCAGAAACATTCAGGAAAGAAGGCAGGTCTTCTGGAGAATTCCAAATATTTGTTCAGTTCTATGAAGAAAGCCAGCTGGTAGGGACCTTCAAGAATCATTCTCCCCGTGTGTGCATGGATTTCCTCCGGATGCTCCTGTTTCCTCCCACAGTCCAAAGATGTGCAGGTTAGGTGGATTGGCCATTCTAAATTGCCCTTAGTGTCCAAAAAGGTTAGGTTGGGTTACGGGGAAAAAGGAGATAGGGGTGGAGGCATGGGGCTTGAGTACGGTGCTCTTTCCAAGGGCCGGTGCAGACTCGATGGACTGAATGGCCTCCTTCTGCACTGTAAATTCTATGAATCACTCTCTCCTTCTCTCTCTCTGCCAGTCAATTTTAAAAGGCATTGGGGGCTCGCGGGGGATAAAAGTCTATCTATTGGATTGTCTTAATGAACTTAAAGACAGTGAGGGGTGAGCATATTGTGGTTGCTTTTCAGGTGTGGGATTTTAGTTTAAGTGGGGAGTGTGTTGTGGACAATGGCTCTTTCAGAGGCTCAGAAGTTTTTGGGGGTGGAGATGGTCACATGCAGTACATTACGGACAGAGACTAAAAGCAGACTGTTAGATTTGGCAAAAACATTGCAGTTAACATTACCTGACAAAATGCGAAAAGATGAGGTAATTATGGTGGTGGCTAAGCATTTAAATTTGCCTGAGATACAGTTTCACTCATTGGAAATAGCAAAAATTCAGTTGCAAATTAAACAAATGGAACATGAGAAAGAATTAAAGCAGCTTGAATATGAAAGAGAGAGAGAGGAAAGGGAAAGAGAGAGAGAAAGAGAGAGGAAAAAGAAAGAGAAAGAGAAAGTGAGAAAGAGGAAAAAGAGAGAGAAGAAAGGAAAACATGTTACCTAGGGAGAAATATTTTTCTTGTATTTCTGCCCTAGCAGAACAAAAAGTAAGAGAAAGGGAAATACAGATCAGGGAAAAAGAGACGGTCACACGCAGTACTTTACGGACAGAGACTAAAAGCAGACTATATTTGGCAAAAACATTGCAGTTAACATTACCTGACAAAATGCGAAAAGGTGAGGTAATTATGGTGGTGGCTAAGCATTTAAAGTTGCCTGAGGTACAGTTTCACTCGTTGGAAATAGCAAAAATTCAGTTACAAATTAAACAAATGGAACATGAGAAAGAATTAAAGCAGCTTGAATACAAAAGAGATAGAGAGGAATAAGAAAGAGAAAGAGAGTTTGAACTTCAGAAAATGGCCATGAAATATGACAGTCAGTTAAAATTGGCAGACGGAAAGGGAAACGTACAGTTGGATGGTAGTGATGAGGATAGTGAGAAAGAGCATCATAGTCGAAGGCTTGGTGGGGATCTATTTAAATTTGTCCGCGCAGTACCAAGGTTTGATGAGAAGGAGGTAGAAGCCTTGTTCATTTCAGTTGAGAAGGTAGCTAAACAAATGAAATAGCCACAGGAGATGTGTGTATTACTGATTCAAACAAAGCTGGTCGGTAGGGCTCGTGAAGTGTTTGCATCATGTAGCCATCTGGGATGGCCACTTACAACAAGAAACATGGACATTCGCAAAGCCTAACGGGAAATATGGACAATGTAAGATTCAGGCAGGCTCAGAGCCTGAATGTATATTTGTGAGCAAAGAATCCAGACAGCATCGAAACCCCCAACCGATTTGCATTTTGATGGCCCATCTCGGTAAGACAAAGGATTGATACTCGAGTAACCGATACAATCCCAGACATTTCGGCGCCACTCTCTTTATTCAGGAAGCGTCAACAACAGGGGCAATGACCACTTAGGACATGCCCAGCCATCAAGGCACCAACCCCTTTATTGGCTCAGATCTAAGGCAGTGATCAATAACTGCCCAATTAGTGGGGTCCAAATCTAAGGACCGCCGAAAAGAGCGCGAAACTCCCCAAGGATAAAAAGAAACACTGCCATGTGTTCGATCTCTTTTGGATCTGGCGCTCCGGCAACGTCCATCTCCAATCGTAGCACCGCCAGAAGCAAGTTCAAGTTCAACGCTTGCTACCAGACGGATGAGCCCAGCTGAGCAGCAATTACTTCTCCAGACCCAGTAGATCCAGATGCAAACAAAGGCCACTGTTCCTCTGACCTAAGCCGGGTGCCTGAAGTTAAGTACAGGTTGTCATAGTTGTTAGGTGTAGCTTAACTAGTAGTGTTTATGTTGCATGATTAATCTTGTGTGTAAATAAAGTACCATTGATCTTGAACTAACTAACTGGTTGTTTGGCTCTTTCATCGATACCCGGTTGAACCTTGTGGCGGTATCATTTGATATCTGGTGACTCTGAGAGCATACATTATCGATATCTAAAGAAAGAAGGGGAACCTTATTGATTGCCATATTTATAGCGAGTAAAAAAGGCAACAGTTATTGGCGACTCCAACGGGACTTGACCCAGAAGTGACTGTGTCATTTCGAGAGAACGCACAAAACGTTTGAATTGGAAATCCAAATTGGAAAAGTAAAATAAACCACAAGCGTAAGACCAGTATCGATCAAACCACCAAGATTCGGAAGTGTGTAATTTGCATGCGTACTAACAAGGGATATAAGGTAAACTCGATAGATTTTGTTGCGTGAAACTTTCGGGAGTTGTGTAAACCGGAAAACAGCTTAAGCCATATCCGCTGTTTGCACCACCGCTTTATTCCCCCCCTGTCCCAAATTCCCAGTAGAGATACAGAAATTACGGTAGAGGTGGCAATGAAGGCAATGGAACGCCTTATGCACCCACAAGAACCCGAGGTCGCAGCGACCAACAGAGCAGAACAGTGTCCCATATGGGATGAGGAAATTAGGAAGTACCTAAAGGGGAAAGGAAGGTTTGAGTTTTGTGCAAATGAGGAGACAGGTCCTGATAGTATAGGACAAACGTGGTGGGATAACCTGACCAAGATCCATAAGAAGAATTTAAGTAGAGTTCGTAAGCCAATGGCAGTCATGTCCTGCTTGGCACAATTGCGAGGCAAGATTGGTGTGCCCATTTGACATCAGCCATCTCCTTATCCTTCGCTGCTAACTGCTCTCGGAGTTGCTCATTTACTCTCTCACACTCGCTAACATGGTCTGGACGAGCAGGAAGAAGTAAAACTCATAGTAATGAGCATTGACCGGTCTGTTAGTTCAGCCTTTCTCGACCCACAAAATGTAGGAGGAGGTAGCCTCCAAGATATGAAGACAGCCATCTTCAACGCAATTGTCTATAATAGAGGAGATCCAGTAGAAGGACTCAACCGATGTAGGCAGAAAAAAGAAGATCATCCAACAGCATTTGCTGGACGCCTCTGGATCCACTTCACCGCAGTATTCGGTGATTTAACATTTATCTGCAGACAATACGGCCAAAAGGACCCGTATTTTAGTCTTCCACACCACAGAGGCAGGACAAAAGGCATGTGCGAATTACGACCCCTCAGACCCGGCATACAATCAAGTGTGGGTAATGAAGAGACTATCTAGAGCTTGGGAACAATCCCTACAGAAAAAGGCAGAGCAGGAGAAAGTAGACGCGAACATCAACCCCGTAAGGACACACCAAGACCCCACATGGATAAATGAAGGTCGAAATAATACGCAGCACCCTAAAGCATAGGAATGCTACAATTGTGGACAGAAGGGACATTACGCCCGAGAATGCCAAGCCCCCCCGAAACGGCAATGGAACCAGCACAGAAATTCCCCACATAGGAACAATGCCAGGCCTATCCACAGTGTTAGCGCCCGTTCATACAATTTGGCCATAAATGGCACCGATTGACGGTGTTCAGACTCCCCAACTTGGGGGTCTGCGACACACATTGGGACAGGTCCAGAAGACCGGTAGTCACAGACCAGTCCGGGGACACCCCGTAGAGTTCCTTTGGAGGGTCCCGAACCACGTTGAACTCCTCCACGATGTACCAGCAAGATATATGGCCCACTACAGACACTATCACCCTTCGTGGCTTGAAATTAAAAAATGAAAATCGCTTATTGTCACAAGTAGGCTTCAAATGAAGTTACTGTGAAAAACCCCTAGTCGCCACATTCCGGCGCCTGTTCGGGGAGGCTGGTACGGGAATTGAACAGTGCTGCTGACCTGCCTTGGTCTGCTTTCAAAGCCAGCGATTTAGCCCTGTGCTAAAGCAGCCCCTAACAGGACATCTCCAGCAGGGACACATTATGGCCCCTGGGGATAACCAGATCGGTAACATTAAAACCAAGCACTCAGTCGTTTTGGTAGATTTACCCCAGACAGCGCAGCACATCTTGGGGATAGATTTCACGAGCTCACACAACCTTTCTTTCAACCCCGTAAGTAAGTGTGTGTGGAAAATTGCTAGAGCAGCACGAGCACCCGCCACGCTCACAGTAGGGAACTACGAACACAGGATTAGCTCAGTGGGAGATTACTGGTTTGATCCACAAACCATTACGACGGACAAAACAGTTAGGGAAGTCATGAAGAGACACAAAGCATCTTTTGCCCAGCACAAGTACGATTGCGGTAAAATCCCAGGAATAGTCACCATTACAGGTCCCAATCCTAAGCCCCAGAAACAATACGGTTTTCCACAGCAAGCTGAGGGAGAGATAGTGAAAGTAATTCAGAGTTTATTGGATCAAGGTGTAATTCGGCCCGTAGCCTCAACGAACAATGCCCCGATTTGGCCCGTAAGGAAACCAGATGGTTCATGGCGACTGACCATCGATTATAGAGAATTAAACAGAGTAACTCTGTTAGCAGCCCCCACCGTTGCCACGAGTCCCGAGACCCGAGACCATGTTAAAGCAGGGACTTCAGTCAAAATGTTTCATGGTTCTGGACATTAGCAATGGCTTTTGGTCCATTCCATTGGACAAAACGTGCCAGTACAAATTTGCATTCACCTTCCAGGGACAGCAGTACACGTGGACATGCCTTCCTCAATGCTTCCACAACTCCCCCTCCATTTTTCATAGACAATTGGCGAAAGGATTAGCAAATCCCGACCCGAATGCCTCGTTCAGTATGTGAACGACTTGCTCCTACAGACTGACACCAAGGAAGAGCATATTTCGCTTCTTTCAGGGCAGCACGGTAGCATTGTGGATAGCACAATTGCTTCACAGCTCCAGGGTCCCAGGTTCGATTCCGGCTTGGGTCACTGTCTGTGCGGAGTCTGCACATCCTCCCCGTGTGTACGTGGGTTTCCTCCAGGTGCTCCGGTTTCCTCCCACAGTCCAAAGATGTGCAGGTTAGGTGGATTGGCCATGATAAATTGCCCTTAGTGTCCAAAATTGCCCTTAGTGTTGGGTGGGGTTACTGGATTATGGGGATAGGCTGGAGCTGTTGACCTTGGGTAGGGTGCTCTTTCCAAGAGCCAGTGCAGACTCGATGGGCCGAATGGCCTCCTTCTGCACTGTAAATTCTATGATATGATTTCTGAACTATTAGGTCTCCTGAAAGAAATTGGATGTAAAATCAACCCCCAAAAAAACCAAATTCTCCAAGAAAAGGTCACTTATTTAGGTACGGTTATAACACATGGTATGCATGAGATAGAGCAGAAGTGGATCGATTCAATTGTAAAATTGCCCTTGCCCCAAAATGTTACAGCACTCCGGTCATTTTTAGGACTGGGCGGTTACTGCCGGAGCCATATAGACAGTTTTGCCACAAAAGCAGCCCCACTTTCCGAGCTCCTTAAGAAACAGGCCCCATAGAAATGGCTTCCACAGCACACGGATGCCATAGATGCATTGAAACGCACCCAAAGTACAGCCCCTGCTTTGCAGGCACCAGAACCACACTCCCCATACGCGATAGAGGTAGCGACCACCGACCGAACCCTTTCGGCCGTACTCCTCCAGGAAAGGCACGATCGTTTAGGACCCGGAGCCTATGCCTCACGGGTTTTAGATCCAGTAGAGCAAAGATTTTCTGCTTGCGAAAGGCACTTGCTCGCAGTTTTTTGGGCTGTTCAATACTTCTCGTATATAACAGGACTCAACCCCGTAACAATTTTGACTGAGCACACCCCGACACAGCTACTGTTAGACGGTAGGCTAAAAGATGGCACACTAAGCCAAATTCGAGCAGCGCGCTGGACCCTACTCCTACAAGGACGCAACATTACAGTAAAAAGGATAAAGACGCACACGTTTCTGGCTGATAATTTAGAATATGCAGGAACCCCACATGAGTGTGAAATCTTTGCAACAAAGCATAACAATGGACCCTTTGTTCCCAAATTGTTAGCGAAAAAGACAGGCATCAGACCACAGACGACCCAGCCCACAGATAAAGCTCTACAAATTTATGTAGGTGGCTCCGCCACAGTTCCAGATGGAAAAAGAATCACAGGATGTGGCATTTATGTAGAGGATACGCAGGGACGCGCATTAGAGGAAATCTCGTTAAAGTTGCCCGGACACTTAGGTTCACAGGCAACCGAGTTAGCAGCCATTGCATACATTGTACAGCACCCAGATTAGTTCCCGACCCCAGCAGACATATATTCGGACAGTTTGTATGTTTGCAACAGCTTGACAGAATTCCTGCCCCTATGGGAATCTAGAGGATTTATATCTGCCGACGGAAAACCCCTACCCTCAGCGCCATTACTCAAACACATTCTCCAGGAAGCAAAAGATTGCAAATACGGAATCATAAAAGTTAGAAGCCACCATCGTTCCTCCCCACCGGGTAACGTGAAAGCTGACGCCCTAGCAAAAGCAGGCTCACGACATGGCCACTTTTGGCAGCCCCCGAGAGTGCCCCAGTACACGCGGTCCAGGTCTCACAGACCAATATTCAAGATTTGGCACAGGCACAAAAGGAAGACGACACGCGAAAATAAATTTTCAAAGGAAACTTCCCAGCTCCCTGTGATAGGTTCAAAGACACTTTAACGATACACGAAGCAATCATATTAAAGGATGGTATTTATGTGGTCCCCACCCAGGACAGGAACCAGATTATTTGTCAATTCCATGACGGACATGGACACCAAGGAATAGAATCCACCCTTGCCCACCTCAGACCTCTCTGTTGGTAGCCCGATTTAAAAACTGACGTAACCCACTACATTGAAAATTGTTTGTTTTGCGCCCAGAACAACCCAGACAGATACGCAAAGAAAGGTCAGCTAAGACACACCCGCCCTGTTAATGGCCCATGGACGAACTTGCAGTTACATTATATTGGTCCCCTCCCCCCCTGCAGAAATGGATTTAAATATGTGTTGGTCATAATCGACACCTTCACAAAATGGGTAGAAGAATTTCCCTCCCGGACAAACACGGCCAAAGCAACAGCAAAAATTCTGACCCAGCAGATTTTTACTAGGTGGGGACCCCCCCCGTAGTATTGAGTCGGACCAAGATTCGCACTTTACAGGAAGAGTGATGAGAAACGTCCTGACAATTTTCGGAATTAAACAGAAGTTTCACATTGCCTATCAGAATTCTAAATGTTTTCAGTAGTGACTTTAACCTGATGTGCCTCTGTTAAAAGATGTTTCTTTTGTAAGTCTTCTGGATGTTAAAAGGACAGCATAAGCATTACTTAGTTTTGTATTCTTTGGGGGTTGTATTTGAATTGATGGTTGCTAAGATGTTCACTGTATGTTTCAAAAAGGTTAACTTGAGTTCATAGAATAAACATTGTTTTACTTTAAAAAATACTTTTCCATTTTTGCTGTACCACACATGTAGAGTGGGCCGTGTGCTCCCCATACAACAGTCGATTCAAAGTTGTGGGTCAGGTGAACTCCATGAAACACTTTGGGGTTCTCTAAACCTTGGCCCTTAACACAGGAGAGCATGCCAGGAGCAACATCAGGCGCACCAAAAAATGAGGTGTCGACCTGGTGAAGCGACAACACAGGACATCTTGTGTGCCAAACAGCATAGGAAGCAAGTAATGGACAAGAGTTAAGTGATTCCACAACAAACGCATCAGATCTAATCTCTGCAATCCTGCCACATCCAACCGTGAATGGTGGTGGACAATTAAACAACCCACTGGAGGAGGAGGCTCCACAAATATCCCCATCCTCAATGATGGAGTAGCCCAGCACATATGTGCAAAAGACTAGGCTGATGCATTCACAAAATTCTTCAGCCAGAAGTGCCGAGTTAGTGCCGCTTGATAGTACTGTTGATAACTCCTTCCATCACTTTGATTCATCTCGGTCTCCTCCAGAGATGCTCAGCATCACAGATGTCAGTCTTCAGCCAATACGATTCACTCCATGTGATATCAAGAAACGGCTGAAGGCATTGGATACTGCAAAGGCTATGGGCCCTGACAATATCCCAGCAATAGCACTGAAGACTTCTGCTCCAGAACTTGCCGCAGCCCTAGCAAAGCTGATCCAGTGCAGCTACAACACTGGCATCTACCCAGCAATGTGGAAAATTGCCCAAGTGTTTCCTGTACACAAGAAACAGGACAAATCCAACCCAGCCAATTACCGCCCGATCAGTCTACTCTCTAACATCAGCAAAGTGATGGAAGGCGTTATCAACAGTGCTATCAAGCGGCACTGACTCAGCAATAACCTGCTCACAGAGGCTCAGTTTGGGTTCCGCCAGGGTCACTCCCCTCCTGACCTCATTACAGCCTTGGTTCAAACATGGACAAAAGAGCTGAATGCCAAAGGTGAGGTGAGAGTGAGAGTGACTGCCCTTGACTTCAAAGCAGCATTTGATTGAGTGTGGCATCAAGGAGCCCTAGCTAATCTGGATTCAATGAGAATCGGGGAAAACTCTCCGCTGGTTGGAGCCAGATCTGGCACAAAGGAAAATGGTTGTGGTGGTTGGAGGTCAATCATCTCAACTCCAGGACTTCATTTCAGGAGTTCCTCAGGGCAGTGTCCTAGGCCCAACCATCTTCAGCTGCTTCATCAATAATGGTTCCATCATAAGGTCAGAAGTGGGGACGTTTGCGGATGACTACACAATGTTCAGCACCATTCACGACTCCTCAGATTATGAAGCAGTCTATGTCCAAATGCCGCAAGACCTGGACAATATTGGGCTGGCAAGTGGCAAGTTACATTTGCGCCACATAAGAGCCAGGCAATGACCATCTCTTCCAAGAGAGGATCTAACCATCGCCCCTTGACATTCAATGGCATTACCATTGCTGAATCCCCCACAATCAACACCCCTGGGGGTTCCCATTGATCAGGATAGCCACCATAGCCACATTACTACGGTGGCAACCAGAGCAGGTCAAAGGCTAGGAATCCTATAGAGTAACTCACCTCCTGACCCCCTGAAAATCTGTCCACCATCAACAAGGCAAAAGTCAGGGGCATAATGGAATCCTCACCACTTGCCTGGATGAGTGCAGATTCAACAACACTGAAGAAGCTTGACACCATCCAGGACAATGCAGTCCGTTTGATTGCTCTTCTTTCCACAAACATTCAAACCCTCCACAACCAACAAACAGTGGCAGCCATGTGTGCCACGATATTCAGGTGAACATCACAGCACATACATACACACATAATGATGGACAGATCAACGGACCAATCAACACACAAAACACGACAGCCAATCACGGACAAGAGCATACACAGTACAAAGCAGGGAACACGACACTTCCTGGGCACTCGAGCAGGAGAGGGCTCAGGGCACAGACCTCATTGCCAGCCACTCAGAGGTTCACCATGTGCTGAATACCAGAGTTTAATATGTTAATAGTTCATTGAAATAAAACTGCGTTGTACCATTCGCAACCGTGTTGGTTCGTTTGTGTATCAGAGTACCCAACACTTCATGATACCAGGAGTGAATTGACACCTACCCACAAATCTGCCATCCTGCGCCATGGACACCGTCAACACACCGCAGCCGCTGCAAGTCGCTGGGAACCTCGGCGTTAATCGGAAGTTGTTCAAGCAGCGCTTCCAGCTCTTTCTGGAAGCCAACGAAAGAGAGATTGCCTCGGACACCAGAAAGATCGCCATCCTCCTCACCACCGCAGGGCAGCACGCCATCCATGTCTACAACTCCCTGGTGTTCGCGGAAGGCGAGGACAAATCCAAATACGAGACGGTCCTTCTCAAGCTCGACCAACACTTCAACGTCGAGGTCAACGAAAGTTTCGAGAGATATGTCTTCCAGCAGCGCCTGCAAGGTAAGGATGAGCTCTTTCAGTCATTCCTTACCCATCTCCGCATCCTCGCGCAGTCCTGCGGTTACGACACCACCTCAGACTCCATGATTTGGGACCAGATCGTTTTTGGAGTCGCCTCGGGCACCCTACGCCAGCAGCTTTTAAAAATAAAAGGCCTCACCTTAGCCTCCACAATCGAAGCCTGTGTCCTGCACGAAAACGCGACTAGCCGCTATGCACAATTTCAGGCGACCGAATCGGCGCGACGGGGGTCCTACGCGGCCGGATCGGCGAGACAGGTGCCCCACGAGGCCAAACGGGTCCAGGCGACCGAGTTCCTCCTGGCCCACGGCACAGACGACGTCGGCCATTTCGCGCACTTTTCGGGGCCTCCCGCGCTTGCGCGCGCCAAAACCTACGGCAACACTGAGGGACGTGATGCGCAGGCGCGCTCGATGCGCATGCGCAGTGGCACAACGAACGTCATGACGTCACAACGTGCAGCAACTGTGGAGCTGCACATTTAAAGCGGCAATGTCCCGCAAGAACCCGTCAATGCCTACGCTGTGGCAAGGTGGGCCACTCCACTGCTTACTGTCGAGCAGCTCAACCTGCCAATCTTCCACAACTCCGACAACCTGGCAGGGACGTGCGGACCATTCAGCCTCCCCATTACGAATCTTGCCCAGACGACATCCAGACCGGTGACACGGATGACCGAGACGCCTTCCGTGTTGCGGTCATTGATGGGAACCGAGTTAACACGATCAATCCGGGTGATGAATTGTGTGCCACCCTGACGGTCAACCGATCGCCGATAACTTTCTGCCTGGACACTGGCGCCTCCGCCAACCTCATAGCATGGTCAGCCTTCTACGCCATGAAGGTCAGACCACCAATTCGGCCGTTCCGGTGCAGAATGGTCGACTACAACGGGAACGTTATCCCAGATATGGGATCCTGCCAGCTCCAGGTGACACACAACACACACACACGGCTACACTCTCATTCGAGATAGTCGGCTCATCGAAGGACTCCCTGCTAGGCGCACAGGCATGCAAGGCTCTCTAGACCTTGTGCAACGAGTCCACTCTTTCTCTCCAGCCGGAACGTCTGACTTCCCGGATGCAGAGTTTAACACACAGCTCCAATCGCTCCTCGCCCACAACCAGGAGGCATTCGAGGGCATGGGAACACTGCCATACATCTACAGAACTCGGCTCAAACGAGACGCCACCCCAGTCATTCACGCACCTCGCAGGGTACCTGTGCCACTCAAAGGCCGCCTCAAGCAGCAGCTGCAGGATCTCCAGGACCAAGGGGTCCTATCCAGGGTCACGGAGCCCACGCCGTGGGTCAGCTCCATGGTGTGTGTGAAGAAGCCCTCCGGCGAGCTCCGGATCTGTATTGATCCGAAAGACCTCAATAACAATATTATGAGGGAACATTACCCCATACCCAAACGGGAAGAGATCACAAGTGAAATGGCCCAGGCAAAAATATTTACCAAACTGAATGCCTATAATGGCGTTTGGCAGATCCAACTGGATCCGTCCAGCCGAAAGCTGTGCACTTTCAACATCCCTTTCGGCAGGTTCTGCTACAACCGAATGCCATTTGGCATCATCTCGGCATCCGAGGTCTTTCATAGGATCATGGAGCAGATGATGGTAGGCATCGAAGGGGTGTGCGTCTACGTGGACGACGTCATCATCTGGTCCACCACACCACAGGAGCACATCAATCGTCTCCAGCGCATCTTTGCGCGCATACGCGAAAACGGCCTGCGCCTCAACCGAGCCAAGTGTTCTTTCGGCCAAACCATGCTGAAGTTCCTGGGGGACCACATTTCCCGGTCAGGGGTCCGTCCGGATGCAGACAAGGTGAGCGCCATCACAGCCATGCTGCAGCCGGCAGACAACAAAGCAGTACTACGCTTCCTAGGCATGGTCAACTTCCTGGGGAAGTTCATTCCCAACCTTGCCTTCCACATGACAGCTCTGCGCCACCTCGTCAAAAAGTCCACGGAGTTCCAGTGGCAGCACACACACCAGCAGGAATGGGAAGAGCTCAAACTCAAGCTCACCACTGCACCGGTACTGGCGTTTTTCGACACGTCTCGTGCCACCAAAATCTCGACTGATGCCAGCCAGTCTGGCATTGGGGCAGTGCTCCTGCAGCGGGATGAAACTGCGTCATGGGCCCCGGTCGCCTATGCCTCGCGGGCCATGACCCCCACAGAGCAGCACTACGCGCAGATCGAAAAGGAGTGCCTGGGCTTGATAACCAGTTGAGACAAGTTCCATGATTATGTGTATGGTCTTCCCCGGTTCACTGTTGAAACTGACCACCGCCCCCTGGTCAGCATCATAAACAAGGACCTGAACGAGATGACCCCTCGCCTCCAGCGCATCCTACTTAAACTCAGGAGGTATGACTTCCAACTGGTCTACACCCCAGGGAAGGACCTTATCATTGCGGATGCCCTATCGAGAGCAGTGAGCACACCGCCAGATTCGGAGGGGTTCGTATGTCAGGCCGAGGCGCAGGTGGCCTTCACATCGGCAAATCTGCCAGCTGACGACTCCAGCCTGGCCCGTATTCGCCGAGAGACCGCGGCCGACCCCCTACAACAACGTGTGATGCGCCACATGACGGGAGGATGGCTCAAAGGGCAATGCCCGCAGTTCTACAATGTCCGAGACGACTTGGCCGTCATGGTGTCCTTCTGAAGCTGGACCGGATTGTGATTCCGCACAGCATGCACAAGCTGGTTCTCGACCAACTACACAAAGGCCACCTGGGGGTCGAGAAGTGCAGAAGGAGGGCCCGAGAGGCGGTATACTGGCCGGGCATCAGTGATGATATTGCCAATATGGTGCTCAACTGCCCAACCGGCCAAAGGTTTCAGCCGGCGCAACCTCCTGAAACGCTTCTGCCCCATGAGCTGGTGACGTCCCCATGGGCGAAGGTGGGTGTGGACCTCTTTCACGCGCTCGGCAGGGACTATGTCGTCGTCGTTGACTACTTCTCCAACTACCCAGAGGTCATACGCCTGCACGATTTGACGTCGTCCACTGTCATAAGGGCCTGCAAAGACACCTTCGCTCGCCACGGCATTCCGATGATGGTTATGTCGGACAATGGGCCCTGTTTCGCCAGCCAGGAATGGTCATTGTTTGCTGCCTCGTATGGCTTCACACAAGTGACGTCTAGCCCTCTGCACCCCCAGTCAAACGGAAAGGCGGAGAAGGGCGTTCACATTGTCAAGCGGCTCCTCTGTAAGGCTGCTGCTGCCGGATCGGATTTCTGCCTCGCCCTGCCGGCCTATCGCTCGGCCCCACTAGCCACTGGTCTCTCACCAGCCCAGCTGTTGATGGGTCGCGCCCTCAGGACTACTGTGCCTTCCATTCTGGTACCCACAACCAACCATGCTCCTGTACTGCACAGGATGCAACTGCAGCGCGGTCGCCAGAAGAGGTCATATGACACACGGGCAACTGATCTTCCCGCCCTGGCCCCTGGAGACGAAGTCCGCATCTACCTGCCAGAAGGTGGCTGGTCAGCACCTGCCGAAGTTCTCTGGCACCTGGCTCCCCGCTCGTTCCTGGTTCGCATGCCCGATGGATCCGTGCGTAGGTGCAATCGCCGGGCTCTTCGTCTGCTTCCACGCTCGCTACGAGACCTTACACCGACACCGTGCCCTCTTGTTGTTCCTGATTTCGACTCCGTGGAGCTGCCTCCCACCATGCCCCTTCCGTCGTCGCCCTTGGCCAGGCCCGTTCCTCAGCCGGTGGTTCCAGACCTACCCTTGAGGCGGTCAACCCAAATTCGTCGCCCACCTACTGGACTGGACTTATGAGACTGTTTATACATTGAACTCATGCAACCACTTTGTTAATATGTTTATGTTCTTATCGTTACAGGAATTCGTTTTATCGTTCAACGTTTCCCCGTTCTTTGTTACGGTCCAACCTCGTTGTTATGTCACACCCGACATCGCCCCTTGTATACAGTTTAGCCCCATGTACATGCTGTAAATATTGAACACGCACACATTTAGCTACACTTAGTACACATCTCTATTTATAAACACGTAGGCACATAATCCTGTAAAAAAGGGGGATGTCATGATAGTCAGGTGAACATCACAGCACATACATACACACATAATGATGGACAGATCAACGGACCAATCAACACACAAAACACGACAGCCAATCATGGACAAGAGCATACACAGTACAAAGCAGGGAACACGACACTTCCTGGGCACACGAGCAGGAGAGAGCTCAGGGCACAGACTCATTGCCAGCCACTCAGAGGTTCACCATGTGCTGAATACCAGAGTTTAATATGTTAATAGTTCATTGAAATAAAACTGCGTTATACCATTCGCAACCGTGTTGGTTCGTCTGTGTATCAGAGTACCCAACACTTCAATGTGTACCATCTACAAGATACACTGTAGTAACTTAGCAAGGTTCCTTAGAAACATCTTCCAAACCCACAACACTACCATCTAGAAGGACAAGAGCAGCAGATACCTGGGAGCTCCACCACCTGGAGGTTCCCCTCCAGTCACTCACCACCCTGACTTGGAAATATATCGCCGCTCCTTCACTGTCATTAGGGCAACAGCCTGGAACTCCCTTCCGAACAGCACAGTGGGTGTACCTACACATCAAGGACTGCAGTAGTCCAATAAGGCAACTCACTACCACTTCCTGAAGGGCAACTAGGAATGGGCAATAAATGCTGGCCTATCCAGCGCCGCCCACATCCCGTAAATGAATTTTTTAAAACTCAATGAGTGGATGCCATTTGGCCCATTGGGTGAACACATAACTGGTTCTTCAATTATGGAATGCCATATTGTAAGGATCCTCCTGTTAATTCCTGCCTGTCCCTTGTTTTTCCTTTTAATTTCTGTTATTCTGCTATTTCAATTGTTGTACCTGGTCAATTAATGGGAGCTATGCCTTAAACTTAGATAGCACCTTTAATTTGAAAAGAAAGGGCACTCCAGCAGGATGTGCTGCTTGGACTCACATCAGCGATGACACCTATTGATGGACTTGGCTGGCAGGCAATGAGCTGTTTTACAATTGCTGGGCCTTAGCTGATATTCAATGCTGATTGGTGCTGACCGTTCTGGAATGCTCCTTCCTCTGTGGGACTGTGTTTTGCTTTTAGTTTCATTTTGAACGGAAGATGGAGGGCCACAGCTCTGATTTCTCTCTCACCTGATGGATTCTTTCTGAATGTCCAGAGTAAAGACCGATCTCGCTACACAGCCAGTTTGAGCTGCAAGAAAATCCAAACTACTTTTATACCAGCGGGTTTCCAATATTTTGCCTGCTAATGAATTCTCTACTCCTGTAGGTCATAAAACCTGCGGCAGGAAGGATGGAGAGCTGGGCATTTTTTAAAAAATTTGAATGCCTCAACTGGTCATAAAACAAAGGTTTCCTTCAACTGCATATTTTTATCACACAATTACCTCCAAAGTTGTGAGCATTATTCTTCTGTAAATATTGAATCCCGCCACCTGGCCCGTAGCATAGTGGTTAGCACTGTGGCTTCACAGCGCCAGGGTCCCAGGTTCGATTCTCGGCTTGGGTTACTGTCTGTGTGGAGTCTGCACGTTCTCCCCGTGTCTGCGTGGGTTTTCTCCGGGTGCTCCGGTTTCCTCCACAAGTCCCGAAAGACGTGCTATTAGGTAATTTGGACATTCTGAATTCTCCCTCTGTGTACCTGAACAGATGCCTGAATGTGACAACTAGGGGCTTTTCACAGTAACTTATGTAGCCATGTAAAATGGCTGACTCCCGATTAGAATGGTCAAACCCCGATTTAAGATGGCGAATGGAAGAGGCTGATGGGAAAATCAGCCAACAGGACTCAAACAGACAGCTGCAGGTAAAACAGTCTGGGGAAGTCAGTCCAGACCGATACCTGCAGCCATCAACATAACAACACCCCAGCCATCTGCATATTAAGCAGCCATCCCCGGGAACAATTGCTACAAATCAGCAACTCAAAGCCGACCCAGACCTTTCGGCGCCAGCAGGAGCTGACACAAAGAAAGGTAAACGACCACCCCTCGATCAAGGAATCGCTCCATTATTGGAGCATATCGAACCAAGTGATTGGGACCAAGTCCAATCACTTGGAACCAGGGTCAAGGTCCGCCCCGAGAGGCGGGAAGCCCCTGGGGGCTATAAGAATAGGGGCCAAGTTCAACTCAACCCTTCCTCCTGCTCGCAACCTTCGAGACCCTTCGACAAGAAAACTGTAAGTCTTACTCCAGCGATCGCCAGATAGGCACTCCTGACTATCGACTGGTACCAGCTTTTGAATCCCGCAGGCTCAGAACCAATTCGAAAGACCATTCGTTTCCCTGACCTGGTGGGCCATTTCCAAAGTTAAGTATTGGCCTGTTAGTTGTAGGTAGTAGTCTCGAAGTAGGATTATTGTATATGTATTAATTGCTGTAAACTTGTTAGGTTTCGACCTGACCAGCCCTGAAGTAACGGCCCTCACACACGAGAAAGCCGTGGAGCAATTAGTTGCTAATGTAAAAACGGCTCAGTTAGCAGCCGCAGTAAAGTTGGGCACCAAAAAGAAACAGAGCAAGGCTTGTTTCGATAAGGCAGTGCATGCAACGGAGTACGATATCGGACAGCAAGTGATGCTGTCTGTATATAACCCCAGCACATTCCTGTCTCCAGAATACTCGGGTCCGTATTCCATTGATGATAAAGTAAGCCCATCCGTTTACAAAATAAAATACCCAAATGGTAAGACTGCGTGGTTTCATATAAACCAGTTAAAGGCTTATGGAACACAGTCGAACCACGCACACCACGTCATGCTTGACGCAGCAGACCACACCCCGCCCACAGCCAACGTAACCGACCAACCCCCACCATTCATTTCCCTGACCTGGTGGGCCATTTCCAAAGTTAAATATTGGCCTTTAGTGGTAGGTAGTAGTCTAGAAGTAGGATTATTGTATAAGTATTAATTGCTGTATATAATAAACGAGCGTTGATTTAACTCTTACTAAGCGGTGTGTTGCATTATTAATCATTACTTGAACTTGAACCACGTGGCAGTATCAGAAAGATACCTGGTGACTCATGAGCAAAGGTGACAGAATAAGAATAAGTAAACTCAGGCTAATAAGAGCAACACTTAATTGCAGTGTTAATGTAAACCTACTTGTGGCAATAAAGATTATTATTATTACTACAACAAGCATATGACCTCAGAGATTCAAAATGCAATGCGCTTGGTACTGCCAGTGGAGCTGGTCAAGTAAGCTAAGTTTGAAGGGACAAGGACTGTGACTAGGTACATCAGCCCCAAATAAACTCCACAATGTAATGGGAGAAAAAAGTTAGAAAGTTTCCAATCACATGTATGCATTCTGAACACACAAACTTTGCAAATTTTCCAGCAGGAAATCTATGATGAACAATAAACATAAGTCCCTTCATGCTGTGACAGTGAGAGGTTTTTTCTTCTTCGCCCCCCGCTCACCCAGCCCCTCCCCCCCCCCCCCCAAGTCTTTGAAAGAAAGAGATTACATTCTCAAAATTCATTTTATCTCAGGCAAGTGATTAATTTATACATGTCACAATTGTACGTTTCTAACCTGAGCTCCTTAAAGAAAACAGAACCAACACGCATTAACATAAATCATGAGAGTGGGAATTTTTTTAAAGTTCATTTATTTATGAATAATTAGAAGCAAGATTTTTCAAAGTCTGTCATTACTTTTACTTTTAAGCATCAGCTATGAAAATGTCCCCAGGATTTTTTTTTTGCCTTAATAGAATTGGAAACTACATGAACATGATCATTTCATGAGAGTGTCACAAATTCATTTGTGTTTTCAATACTGATATTGCCATAGTGGTTTTGAGTAAAAATATTCAAGCATTAGTAGATGTTGCCCTTTGCAGTTGTAAATCTCCATGTCACAAGAAATACAGATGAGAGAATCTCAGGCTCCTTTCACCCGAACAGATAAGGTTAAAAGGAGATGTGATAAAGTTTCTCAGCATTAGGAGGAACATTTACTTCTGCGAGTCAGTGAGTTCGTAAATAGAAAACATAAATTTAAGAAAGGAGCCTTTTTTTTAAAGAAAATGTTCTGGCATGGAACTCACAGCAGAAAACATTGCTGGAATCAGAATCCATGATAGTTCTGAATGAGAAGTAGGCAAACATTTATTTAAAAAATGAAAATTTAACAGGATACAGGGAAGGGGTCAAATAAGTGGAACTAAGAAGGCAGCAATTTGAAACCCTCAATTCAATTACATTGAATTTTTTTAAGATGTTTTGGGGTGGATGGGTGGCACAGTGATTAGCACTCACAGCGCTAGGGAGCAGGGTTCAATTCTGGCCTTGGGTAATTGTCTGGCTGGAGTTTGTACATTCTCCCCCTGTCTGCGTGGGTTTCCTCCGGGTGCTCTTGTTTCCTCCCACAGTCCAAAGATGTGCAGATTAGGTCGATTGGCCATGATGCATTGCCCCTCAGCGTCTAGGGATGTGCATATTGGCTTATGGGGTAACAGGGTTAGGGCAGGGTGGACAGGGGAGTGGACATGGGTAGACTGCTCTTTTGAAGGGTATGTTCAGACTCAATGGGCCAAATGGCCTTCTTCTGCACTGTAGGGATTTTCTGATTCTATTAAGAATGACAAATGATCCAAAGGACATTTTTGTTAACTGATGGGCTATAAAATTCCCAATTAAAGGATGAGTGCAAATGGACTAGGTGCTGAAGACGACATGAGAAGATTAGTGATGGATCCAAAAACTCACCAAAGTTTCACACAGTGTGGTTCAGCCTAACAAAGTGACCAAAGAATGTAAATAAGCTAACATGATTGTCGAAGAGTAGGGAGTCGGGTCGACAACAATCTAGGAACTGAAGATTAGTCTCCAGGAAATGTTGTGAACAACCTTGGAGAAAAATAACACTGGCAATAAAACAGTCTCATTTTCTTTGATCTACGTCAGGCAAGGACAAAAAGTGCTGTGATGGGCAGCAATGAGTCATCCAATAAGTTAATGAAGAGTCTATTTGATTTCGAACTGCTATTAAGAAGTAAGTTTTCCATGAGGATAGACATGTTGGGCGACCAATGGTCGCAATTGGGGAATAGGTGAGGAGGGGCAGGGGAGGTCATGGGATGAAATCTCCTGGAATATATCAGGAGTTGGTAACCTTAGAAGGAACATAGGATTGAGGAACATGGGCCAGATTCTCTAAAATCCCGGCCTAATGCTGACGCCGGCGTCAAAACTGGCGTGAGCGACGTCGGCGTCAACGGGCCTCCAGGCCCAGGCAGTCACCCATTCCTAGGGGGCTAGAATGACGTGAGAGTGAGGTCCGCTGCTCCGGTGCTGAAAACCAGTGCGACACGGCCAGCGCGGGTCCACGCATGCGCGCCACGGCCATCTCCACGCTGGCCCGACTCGACGGGGCTCGGCGGGCAATCGGCCCGTCGAGCGCGGAGAATCGTCGGGGGAGCGCTTTCAACGGCTCCCGACCGGCACCGCGGCAACCATGCCCAATTGGTGCCGATTCTCCGGCCGCCAGAGAATCGGCGGCCCGGCGTCGGAACGGCGTGGTGGGATTCTTGCGCAGTGGTTAGCACTGTTGCTTCACAGCGCCAGGGTCCCAGGTTCGATTCCCAGCTTGGGTCACTGGCTGTACGGAATCTACACGTTCTCCCTGTGTCTGCGTGGGTTTCATCTGGGCACTCCGGTTTCCTCCCACAAGTCCCAAAAGACGTGCTGTTGGGTAATTTGGACATTCTGAATTCTCCCTCTGTGTATCTGAACAGGCACCGGAATGTGGCGACTACGGGCTTTTCACAATAACTTCATTGCAATGTTAATGTAAGCCTACATGTGACAATAAAGATTATATGGGCACAGCCATATCGTTAGTACCTGAGGCAATTTATCATCAAAAGCTCAGGTATCTGCCTTTAAAACAAACAAATGTGATCATAAGGACATACACTAAAGAAGTTTCCATAGAATCCTTACGGCAAGCAGAGGCCATTTGGCCCATCGAGTTCAAAAGAACACCCATCTGGGCCCATTCCCCCGCCCTATCCCCGTAACCCTTCTAACCTGGACCTCTTTGGACTGTGGGAAGAAATCTGAGCAGCCAGAGGAAATCCATGTCGACATAGGGAGAATATGCAAACTCTGTAATGAAAATCACCTAAGTCTGGAATCGAACCAGGTCCCTGGCACTGTGAGGCAGCAGTGGTAACCATTGTGCCACCATGCCACCATTAAAATTATGCATTATAGTGAAAGTAGAAGCAAATGGGCAGATAACGAAGTTCTCTCTTCATGTTGTCCATGGAAGCTTTCCTATTCTATTTGGCAGAGCATGGCCGTTTCAGATTAGGTTTCAACGCAAAATTGTCAATCAATTAGTGGATTCAAATAGCAACTTTCAACAAAAGCATGTGAATGTGTTTGAAGATTCACGAGGCTCTATGACTGGAGTTGAGCTACACCTAAAAATCAAGTCAGACAGAACGCCAAATGTCTCAAAGCTAGTACTGTACTATGTGCCATCAACCTTAAAGTTGAAGAACATGAAAGATTTGTAAGGACAGGTGTCATTGAACCTGTCGCTACAAGTGTTTGGGTGACGCCAATTGTTCCTGTATGGTACAAAAGAAGATGGTTGTGTTGGTTGGAGGTCAAACGTCTCAGTTCCAGGACATCAGCCTCAGGGTAGTTTCCTAGGCTCAATCACCTTCAGCTGCTTCATCAATAACCTCCCGTCCATCATAAGGTCAAAAGTGGGGATGTTTGCAGATGACTGTACAATGTTCAGCACCATTCATGACTCCTCAGATAATGAAGCAGTCTTTGTCCAAATGCAGCAAAATCTGGACAATATCCAGGCTTGGGCTGGCAACGTTCGTACCACACAAGTGCCAGGCAATGGCCATCTCTGAGAAGAGAAGATCTAACCATCACCTCCTGACATTCAATGGCATAACACAGGGTTCTAAAGGAGATAGCTGAGGAGATTGTGGAGGCATTGGTGGTGATCTTTCAGGAATCACTGGAGGCAGGAAGGGTCCCAGAGGACTGGCACATGGCTAATCTAACACGGCTGTTTAAGAAGGGAGGGAGGCAGAAAACTGGAAATTACAGGCCAGTTAGCCTGACTTCGGTCATTGGTAAGATTTTTGAGTCCATTGTTAAAGATGAGATTGCGGAAACCTTGGAAGTACATGATTAAATAGGAGTGAGTCAGCACGGCTTTGTCAAGGGGAGGTCATGTCTGACAAATCTATTAGAGTTCTTTGAGGAGGTAACAAGGAGGTTAGACAAAGGAGTGTCGTGTTATATGTTCTGGGATAACACAGGCTGCAACTGGATGCAGCTTTAACCAAAAGATACTACAGACCTTGAAGTTAGTTCAATCTGATTTATAGAACCTGCAGCACAGTTAGCACAGTTCTCTATGAGTTTGACTCTCTGCTAACCTAAGTGTGGTTAATCTGTCTGACTGAACCAGACTGGCTCTTAGCCACGTTCTGGAGGTGTGATACTGTAAATACACCCTGACTCACTCTGTTCATGTTCATCAGTGGAAAGAGGCGGAGTGTGAGTGCCTCGTGCCTTTTATAGTGAGATACCACCTCTGAGTCCTGCCTGCTCATTGGTCATGTCCTGTTCTCTGTGTTCATTAGCTGCCTGACTGTGCCTGTCTGTGCCTGTCTGTATATCATTATCTGCATGTCTGCATATCATGACATCTCCCCCTTTTTATGTTTTGTTGGCATATGGGAACGTACTTACATGTGGTGGTATATATTAACATATTTACAAGCGGTGGCATATGTGAACATATGTACATGTGAAGACAGCTGTCTAATGTGAGAAAACAGAACATAACAAACAAAACAAATGTTCATAAAACCAGTCTTTGGGGCTTGCGTCTGATCCTTGTCGACCGCCGGAGAGGTGGTGGTGGTGACGACGGTGCCTTGACAGGCGGGATGGAAGCCTGACTGGTGGCCTCATGGTGTGAGGTATCAGGAGGTGGCAAAACAACGGACGGAAATGGAGAAGAAAGCGGCTGCGGGCAAGCAACGTTGTGCAGTGCCCGTCTGTTTCGTCGCACAACAGAACCATCAGCCATACGTACAACATACGAGCGAGACGCAGCCTGTCGAACAACGACAGCTGGAGCAGACCAGCCACCATCCGGTATCTTGATCCTGACAGTGTTTGCCGGGGATAACACAGGCAAATCGGTAGCATGAGCAGCATAGCCCTACTTTTGCTGGTCTCGGAGTTGCTGCACCTTCTGCAGCACCGGGAGGTGATCCAGGTTGGGCAAGTGTATGGCTGGGAGTGTCGTCCGCAGGCCCCTGTTCATCAGGAGTTGAGCCGGCGACATGCCAGTGGACAGTGGGGTCGCCCTGTACTCAAGCAGCGCGAGGTAGATGTCAGAAGCAGAATCCGTGGCCTTGCAGATGAGCTGTTTCACAATGTGCACCCCTTTTTCAACCTTCCCTTTGGACTGCGGATAGTGTGGGCTGGAAGTGACATGTTTGAAATGGTATGACTTGGCAAACATCGACCACTCGTAGCTGTTGAAGCACGGGCCATTGTCACTCATGACAGTGAGTGGGATACCATGCCTGGAGAACGTCCCCTTACAGGCCTTGATGACGGTCCGAGATGTGAGGTCTGAGAGCTTCACGACTTCAGGGTAATGGGAGAAATAGTCAATAATCAACATGTAGTCACGATCATTCGTACGAAAGAGGTCGATGCCAACCTCGGACCACGGTGAGGTCTCGATTTCATGCTGCTGGAGTGTCCCCTTGCTCTGCGCTGGCTGGAAGTGTTGACAGGTCGCACAGTTGAGGACCATGTTCGAGATGTCCTGGCGAATACCGGGCCAGTAGACAGCCTGCCTGGCTCTGTGTCTGCACTTCTCGACGCCCAGGTGTCCCTCATGGATTTGGCGGAGCACCAAGCTCTGGAGACTGAGTGGAATGACAATCCGGTCCAGCTTGAGGAGGATACCATCAATCACCGTCAGGTCGTCCTTTACATTGTAAAATTGAGTGCACTGCCCTTTCTGCCAGCCATTGGCGAGGTGGTGCATGGGGTCTTTGGCTGTCTCCTCGTGGATACGAACCACCTTCTCATCAGACGCCGGGAGGGTGCTAGCACACAGCTACACCTGTGATTCAATCTGCCGGATAATTTCCAGCGCTTCACTAGGCAATATGATGAATCGGGACAATGCATCAGCGATGATGAGCTCCTTGCCAGGCATGTACACTAAGTAAAAGTCGTACCTTCTGAGTTTGAGGAGGATGCGCTGCAACCGAGGCGTCATGTCGTTCAGGTACGTGTGGATAATGTGGACCAGAGGCCTATGATCCGTCTCGACAGTCAATGTCGGCAGGCCATAGACATAGTCGTGAAACTTGAGAATGCCAGTGAGAAGACCCAGGCATTCCTTCTCAATTTGCCCATACCTTGTTTTGGTGGGCGTCATGGCCCTCGATGCGTAGGCTACCGGTGCCCAGGATGAAGTGTCATCGCGTTGAAGCAGCACTACACCGATGCCATCCAGGCTCGCATCTGTCGAGATCTTCGTCTCCCTGTCTGGTTCGAAAAATGCCAAGACGGGTGCAGTGGTGAGCTTGGCTTTCAGCTCCAACCACTCTGCCTGATGTGCTGCCTTCCACTCAAAGGCAGTAGACTTTTTCACCAGCTTTCGTACGACCGTGGTGTGTGAGGCCAGGCTTGGGATGAACTTGCCCAGAAAATTGACCATGCCCAGGAAGCGCAACACTGCCTTCTTGTCTTCAGGGACCTTCATGGCTTCGATGGCCTTGACCTTGTCTGTGTCCAGGCGCACACCCTGCTGAGAGATCGGGTCACCTAGGAACTTGAGTGTCGACATGTCAAAGCAACATTTGGACCTGTTCAGCTTCAGCATGGACATGGCGGAATACCTGCTGGAGATGGGAAACATGCTCTTCAGGAGTCGTGGACCATATGATGATCTTGTCCATGTACACACGAATCCCTTCAATGCCCTCCATTATCTGCTCCATGATGCGATGGAAGATCTCCGATGCCAAGACAATGCCAAACGGCATGCGATTATAGCAGTATCTGCCAAACGGTGTGTTGAAGGTGCAGAGCCTTCTGCTGCACTCATCCAGCTGAATTTGCCAAAATCCATGTGACGCATCTAACTTGGTGAAAAAACGTGCGTGTGCCATCTCACTGATGAGTTCCTCCCACTTCGGGATGGGGTAGTGCTCACGCATTATATTCTTATTGAGATCCTTGGGATCAATGCAGATGCGCAGGTCTCCCGAAGGCTTTCTAGCACATACCCTCGAGCTGACCCAGTCAGTCGGTTAGGTTACCTTGGAAATGATGCCCTGTTGCTGAAGATCCTTGAGCTGTGCCTTCAGGCGCTCCCTCAGTGGAGCCGGGACCCGGCGTGGTGCGTGGACCACTGGCTTGGCATCAGGTCGGAGCAGAATCTTGTATCGATATGGCAGCATGCCCATCCCGTCGAACACGAGGATGTCGTCAATGCCGGCCTAAAGATCCACATTGGAGGATGTTGTTCTGTAAACCCGCTGCACGAGGTTCAGCTGCTTGTGGTAGGCATGTGCGTAAGTAGGGATACCCTGTCTGGCTTGACAATTTCAAAGCGTAACCGTGCACGGGTGCTCTGGTTGAGACGAGTGGATGGCAGGATCCCAGTGCCGTGATGGCATTTGCGTTGTAGTTCAGGAATCTGCAGGCTGCTGGAAGGACCTTGGGGGGCTTCTTGATGCGTTTGAAATCTGCCTGTGAGAGGAGGTTGGCAGAAGCACCTGAGTCCTGCTTAAACTGGATGGAGCAGTGGTTGACCTGCATCACTGCACGCCATTTGTCCTCCGAATCCACAGCGAGAATGGATTGAATTTGTGATGAGTTGGATGTGGCATATTCACATTTGGTAATGATGCTCACACGGTAGGCGGAGTCCAGGCATTCTTCCTCTGGATCCGTTGTGCTGCCAGGATTAGAATCCTGTAATCGTTGTTGCACACTCTGAACACGCCGTCATCGGAATTGGGAGAGCTGGCTCCTGACTGGTGGTGCAGACCTGCGCAAGGCTGCATAGTGTCCAGGCTTCCCACAGTTTAAACATCGCCTGCCTCTTAGAGGGCAGTGTTTCTTTAAGTGGGCGTTGCCGCAGTTCGAGCAAGTCATGACGTCGGCGTCCTGATGTTCCGCACGTCGTCGAACATGTGCAGTGCGGGTGTCGGCCGCTTCGTTATCCCATTCGCATCGCGCATGCGTGGGGCCCTGGGAAAAGCACGCAAAATGGCCGCTTTCATCAATGCTGAGGCGCTGCATCCGGGAGATGGCCTGCACACTCTCTGCCTTGTGGGAGGCAAGTTTCTCATTTTCAGCCGATTTGTACTGGGCATAGTGATTTTTGGCGTGCTCATGCACTGTGCATGTTCCAATCGTGACTAGCAGGGTCATATGCTTGATTTTCAGTAGCTGCTCTCTCAGAGGATCAGAGTGAACTCCAAAAACGATTTGGTCTCTGATCATGGAGTCAGCAATATCACCAAAGTTGCAGGACAGCGCTAACAGGCGGAGTTGAGTTGAGAAGGAGTTGAAAGATTCATCTTTCCCTTGTAGGCGTTGTTTGAATATATGGCGCTCAAAGGTTTCATTGGTGTCCACTTCACAGTGACTGTCAAACTTGTCCAGGATGGTCTGAAACTTTGTCTTGTCCTGGCCTTCGGTGAAGTGAAAAGAGTTGAAGAGTTTGATGGCTTGATCATCCGCTGTTGAGAGGAGAAGCGCGATCTTCCTTGCATCAGACGCACCCACGAGGTCTGAAGCTTCGATGTACAGCAGAAACCTTTGCTTGAATGTCCGCCAGTTGGCACTGAGATTGCCGGATGTCCTGAGCTGGTGAGGAGCCTGAATCTTCTCCATGATGCCGGGATACATTCGCTGGTTGATACGGAACGGACTGACGTAAACCACCTAGATTAAGCAGTCACCTGGTAGCATGTTGTGTTATGTACTCTGGGATAACACAGGCTGCAACTGGATGCAGCTTTAACCAAAAGATACTTCAGACCTTGAAGTTAGTTCAATCTGATTTATTGAACCTGTAGCACAGTTCTCTCTGAGTTTGACTCCCTGCTAACCTAAGTGTGGTTACTCTGTCTGACTGAACCCGACTAACTCTTAGCCACGTGCTGGAGGTGTGATACTGTACATACACCCTGACTCACTCTGTGGATGTTCATCAATTGAAAGAGGCGGAGTGTGAGTGCCTCGTGCCTTTTATAGTGAGACACCACCCCTGAGTGTCCTGCCTGCTCATTGGTCATGTCCTGCTCTCTGTGTTCATTAGCTGCCTGTCTGTGCCTGTCTGTATATCATTATCTGCATGTCTGCATATCATGACAGTTAGGAAGGCAAATGCAATGTTAGCATTCACGTCGAGGGGGCTAGAATACAAGACCAGGGATGTACTAATGAGGCTGTATAAGGCTCTGATCAGACCCCATTTGGAGTATTGTGAGCAGTTTTGGGCCCAGCATTTGAGGAAGGATATGCTGGCCTTGGAAAGGGTCCAGAGTAGGTTCATAAGACCATAAGACATAGAAATAGAAGTAGGCCACTCGGCCCATTATGTCTGCTACGCCATTCAATCATGATTATATGTTTCTCATCCCCATTCTTCTGCCTTCTCCCCATAACCCCTGATCCCCTTATTAATCAAAAACCTATCTATCTCTATTTTAAAGACACTCAGTGATTTGGCCTCCACAGCCTTCTGCGGCAAAGAGTTCCACAGATTCACCATCCTCTGGCGGAAGAAATTCCACCTCATCTCTGTTTTAAAGGATCGTCCCTTTAGTCTGAGATGGTGTCCTCTGTTTCTAGTTTTTCCTACAAGTGGAAACATCCTCTCCACTTCCGCTCTATCCAGGCCTCGCAGTATCCTGTAAGTTTCAATATGATTCCCCCCTCATCCTTCTAAACTCCAACGAGTACAGACCTGGAGTCCTCAACCGTTCCTCATACGACAAGCTCTCCATTCCAGGGATCATTCTTGTGAACCTCCAGGAACCTTTCTGGAGACAAATCCTGAGTGAGTGAGACACAGCCAGAGTGGGAATTGGAATTTGGTAATTTGGGCAGTGTGGTAATTCGGCACGGAGTGGGAGGAGGTTCTTTTTCCCTTTTTGTTCTGTGTCTTGTGTTTGGCTTTGTAACTGGTAATCTGCAGGGAGAGATTCAGAGTGCATTCCGGGAAGCAGGGAGAAAACCAGCGAGCACCCTGTGAAGGTAGGTGATATAAAATCTTACCCCCAGGTTCCAGCGGCCTTCATTTCCGGGAGTGGGAGAGAGAGAGACAGAGAGGCGGGGAGCAGCTTGGGAACAGGTAAGTGATAGATATTCTGCTATTCTGAGTGATCTGACTGCGGAGGGGGGGGGGGGGGGGAAGAACTGAAAAGGGACATCACAGGAAAGCTGTGACCTGATTGGCTGGTAGGGAATCTGCACTAAATTTTAAAATTAAACATTATTAAACGAATTAAACATAATGAATTAATTCCTCAATCGTAATTTAGAGGAGTTTCTAAGCCAGAGACCGGAGAGTACTGTATTCAGCATCTACATTTATGATAGAAATCTAGTGCGAGGATTCATATAGTTAACAGTAACTTTTTAAAAAATTTATTTTTTAATTTAATTTACTAATTAGTCAACGCAATGTGAATTACAGGAATGAGATGTGGCAGGTCCGGGAGGCTTCCAGCGTCCCAGATGGCTTCATCAGCAGAAAGTGCACCCAACTGGAGCTCCTCACAGACCGCATGGTTCGTTTGGCGCAGCAGTTGGATGCATTTAGGAGCATGCAGGTGGCGGAAAGCATCATAGATAGCAGTTATATCGATGTGGTCACACCCAAAGTGCAGGCAGAGAGATGGGTGACCACCAGAAGGGGCAGGCAGTCAGTGCAAGAATCCCCTGTGGTTGTCCCCCTCTCGAACAGGTATACCCCTTTGGATACTGTTGGGGGGGATAGCCTATCATGGGGAAACAGCAGCAGCCAGAGAAGTGGCACCACGGCTAGCTCTGATGTTCAGCAGGGAGGGTCAAAGCGCAGAAGAGCAATAGTCATAGGGGATTCTATAGTCAGGGGCACAGATAGGCGCTTCTGTGGATGTGAAAGAGTCTCCAGGATGGCATGTTGTCTCCGTGGTGCAGGACGTCTCAGAACGGGTAGTGGGCATCCTGAAGGGGGGGGCAAACAGGCAGAGGTCATTGTACATATTGGTACTAACGACATAGCAGGAAGCGGTCCTGCAGCAGGAGTTCAGGGAGCTCGGGAGAAAGTTAAAAGACAGGACCTCGAGGGTTGTAATCTCGGGTTTACTCCCTGTGCCACGTGCCAGTGAGGCTAGAAATAGGAAGATAGAGCACCTAGACACGTGGCTAAACAGCTGGTGTAGGAGGGAGGGTTTCCGTTATCTGGACCACCGGGAGCTGTTCCGGGACAGGTGTGACCTGTATAAGAAGGACGGGTTGCATCTAAACTGGAGAGGCATAAATATCCTGGTAGCGAGATTTGCTAGTGTCACACGGGTTTAAACTAGTATGGCAGGGGGGTGGGTACCGGAGCAATAGGTCAGAAGGTGAAAGCATTGAGGGAGAACTTGGGAATAGGGCCAGTATGGCTCTGAGGAAGAGCAGACAGGGAGATGTTGCTGAAAACAGCGGGACTGGTGGCCTGAAATGCATATATGTTTTAACGCAAGAAGTATTACGGGTAAGGCAGATGAACTTAGAGCTTGGATTAGTACTTGGAACTATGATGTTGTTGCCATTACAGAGGCCTGGTTGAGGGAAGAACAGGATTGGCAGCTAAACATTCCAGGATTTAGATGTTTCAGGCAGGATTGAGGGGGATGTAAAAGGGGAGGCGGAGTTGCGCTACTGGTTCGGGAGAATATCACAGCTGTACTGCAGGAGGACACCTCAGAGGGCAGCAAGGCTATATGGGTAGAGATCAGGAAAGAGAAGGGTGCAGTCACAATGTTTGGGGTTTACTACAGGCCTCCCAACAGCCAGCGGGAGATAGAGGAGCAGATAGGTAGACAGATTTTGGAAAGGAGTAAAAGCAACAGGGTTGTTGTGATGGGAGACTTTAACTTCCCCAATATTGACTGGGACTCACTTAGTGCTCGGGGCTTGGACAAGGCAGAGTTTGTAAGGAGCATCCAGGAGGGTTTCTTAAAACAATATGTAGATAGTCCAATTAGGGAAGGGGCTGTACTGGACCTGGTATTGGGGAATGAGCCCAGCCAGTTGGTAGAAGTTTCAGTAGGGGAGCATTTCGGGAACCGTGATCACAATTCATTAAGTTTTATAGTGCTGGTGGACAAGGATAAGAGTGGTCCTAGGGTGAATGTGCTAAATTGGGGGAAGGCTAATATAACAATATTAGGCGGGAACTGAAGAACTCAGATTGGGGGCGGATGTTTGAGGGTAAATCAACATCTGACATGTGGGAGGCTTTCAAATGCCAGTTGAAAGGAATTCAGTTCCGGCATGTTCCTGTGAGGAAGAAGGATAAATATGGCAAATTTCGCGAGCCTTGGATAATGAGAGATATTGTAGGCCTCGTCAAAAGAAAAAAGAGGCATTTGTCAGGGCTAGAAGGCTGGGAACAGACGAAGCCTGTGTGGAATATAAGGAAAGTACGAAGGAACTTAAGCAAGTAGTCAGAAGGGCTAAAAGTGGTCACGAAAAGTCATTGGCAAATAGGGCTAAGGAAAATCCCAAGGCTTTATACACGTACATAAAAAGCAAGAGAGTCGCCAGGGAAAGGGTTGGCCCACTGAAGGACAGGGGACGGAATTTATGTGTGGAGCCAGAGGAAATGGGCGAGGTACTAAATGAATACTTTGCATCAGTATTCACCAAAGAGAAGGAATTGGTGGATGTTGAGTCTGGAGAAGGGTGTGTAGATAGCCTGGATCACATTGAGATCCAAAAGGATGAGGGCGCCTTGAAAAATATTTAGGTGGATAAGTCCCCAAGGCCTGATGGGATCTACCCCAGAATACTAAAGGAGGCAAGAGAGGAAATTGCTGAGGCCTTGACAGAAATCTTTGGATCCTCACTGTCTTCTGGTGATGTCCCGGAGGACTGGAGAATAGCCAATGTTGTTCCTTTGTTTAAGAAGGGTAGCAAGGATAATCCAGGGAACTACAGGCCGGTGAGCCTTACGTCAGTGGTAGGGAAATTACCAGAGAGAATTCTTCGAGACAGGATCTACTCCCATTTGGAAGCAAGTGGTCGCATTAGCGAGAGGCAGCACGGTTTTGAAAAGGGGAGGTTGTGTCTCACTAACTTGATGGAGTTTTTCGAGGAGGTCACAAAGATGATTGATGCAGGTAGGGCAGTGGATGTTGTCCATATGGACTTCAGTAAGGCCTTTGACAAGGTCCCTCATGGCAGACTGGTACAAAAGGTGAAGTCACACGGGATCAGAGGTGAGCTGGCAAGATGGATACAGAACTGGCGAGGTCATAGAAGGCAGAGAGTCACAATGGAAGAGTGCTTTTCTGATTGGAGGGCTGTGACTAGTGGTGTTCCGCAGGGATCAGTGCTGGGACCTTTGCTGTTCGTAGTATATATAAATGATTTGGAGGAAAATGTAACTGGTCTGATTCGTAAGTTTGCAGACGACACAAAGGTTGGTGGAATTGAGGATAGCGTTGATGACTGTCAGAGGATACAGCAGGATTTAGATCATTTGGAGACTTGGGCGGCGAGATGGCAGATGGAGATTAATCTGAACAAATGTGAGGTAATGCATTTTGGAAGGTCTAATACAGGTAGGGAATGTACAGTGAATGGTAGAACCCTCAAGACTCAAGAGTATTGACAGTCAGAGAGATCTTTGTGTACAGGTCCACAGGTCACTGAAAGGGGCAACACAGGTGGAGAAGGTAGTCAAGAAAGCATACGGCATGCTTGCCTTCATTGGCCGGGGAATTGAGCATAAGAATTGGCAAGTCATGTTGTAGCTGTATAGAACCTTAGTTAAGCCACACTTGGTGTATAGTGTTAAATTCTGGTCGCCACACTACCAGAAGGATGTGGAGGCTTTAGAGAGGGTGCAGAAGAGATTTACCAAGATGTTGCCTGGTATGGAGAGCATTAGCTATGAGGAGAGATTGAATAAACTTGAATAGCTGAGGAACTAAATAAGTACTTTGCGTCAGTCTTCACAGTAGAAGACATGAGTAATATCCCAACAATTCCAGAGAGTCAGGGGGCAAAGTTGAATATGGCAGCCATCACAAAGGAGAAAATGCTAGAGAAACTAAGAGGTCTAAAAATTGATAAATCTCCAGGCCCAGATGGGCTACATCCTAGAGTTCTAAAGGAGATAGCTGAAGAAATAGTGGAGGCGTTAGTTATGATCTTTCAAAAGTCACTGGAGTCAGGGAAAGTCCCAGAGGATTGGAAAATCGCTGTTGCAACCCCCCTGTTCAAGAAGGGAACAAGGAAAAAGGTGGAAAATTATAGGCCAATTAGCCTCACCTCGGTTGTTGGCCAGATTCTAAAATGCATTGTTAAGGATGAGATTTCTAAATTCTTGGAAGTGCAGGGTCGGATTAGGACAAGTCAGCATGGATTTAGTAAGGGGAGGTCGTGCCTGACAAACGTGTTAGAGTTCTTTGAAAAGGTAACAAATAGGTTAGACCAAGGAGAGCCAATGGATGCTATCTATCTTGACTTCCAAAAGGCCTTTGATAAGGTGCGTCACGGGAGACTGCTGAGTAAAATAAGGGCCCATGGTATTCGAGGCAAGGTACTAACATGGATTGACGATTGGCTGTCAGGCAGAAGGCAGAGAGTTGGGATGAAAGGTTATTTTTCGGAATGGCAACCGGTGACGAGTGGTGTCCCGCAGGGTTCAGTGTTGGGGCCACAGCTGTTCTCTTTATATATTAACGATCTAGATGACGGGACTGGGGCATTTTGGCTAAGTTTGCCCATGATACAAAGATAGGTGGAGGGGCAGGTAGTATGGAGGAGGTGGGGAGGCTGCAGAAAGATTTAGACAGTTTAGGAGAGTGGTCCAAGAAATGGCTGATGAAATTCAACGTGGGCAAGTGCGAGGTCTTGCACTTTGGAAAAAAGAATAGAGGCATGGACTATTTCCTAAACGGTGACAAAATTCATAATGCTGAAGTGCAAAGGGACTTGGAAGTCCTAGTCCAGGATTCTCTAAAGGTAAACTTGCAGGTTGAGTCCGTAATTAAGAAAGCAAATGCAATGTTGTCATTCAACTCAAGAGGCTTAGAATATAAAAGCAGGGATGTACTTCTGAAGCTTTATAAAGCATTAGTTAGGCCCCATTTAGAATACTGTGAGCAATTTTGGGCCCCACACCTCAGGAAGGACATACTGGCACTGGAGCGGGTCCAGCGGAGATTCACGCGGATGATCCCAGGAATGGTAGGCCTAACATACGATGAACGTCTGAGGATCCTGGGATTTTATTCATTGAAGTTTAGGAGGTTGAGGGGAGATCTAATAGAAACTTACAAGACAATGAATGGCTTAGATAGGGTGGATGTAGGGAAGTTGTTTCCATTAGCAGGGGAGACTAGGACCCGGGGGCACAGCCTTAGAATAAAAGGGAGTCACTTTAGAACAGAGAACAAAGAACAAAGAAATGTACTGCACAGAAACTGGCCCTTCGGCCCTCCAAGCCCATGCCGACCATGCTGCCCGACTAAACTACAATCTTCTACACTTCCGGGGTCCGTATCCCTCTATTCCCATCCTATTCGTGTATTTGTCAAGATGCCCCTTAAATGTCACTATCGTCCCTGCTTCCACCACCTCCTCCGGTAGCGAGTTCCAGGCACCCACTACCCTCTGCGTAAAAAACTTGCCTCGTGCATCTACTCTAAACCTTGCCCCTCTCACCTTAAACCTATGCCCCCTAGTAATTGACCCCTCTACCCTGGGGAAAAGCCTCTGACTATCCACTCTGTCTATGCCCCTCATAATTTTGTAGACCTCTATCAGGTCGCCCCTCAACCTCCTTCGTTCCAGTGAGAACAAACAAGTTTATTCAACCGCTCCTCATAGCTAATGCCCTCCATACCAGGAAACATTTTGGTAAATCTCTTCTGCACCCTCTCTAAAGCCTCCACATCCTTCTGGTAGTGTGGCGACCAGAATTGAACACTATACTCCAAGTGTGGCCTAACTAAGGTTCTATACAGCTGCAACATGACTTGCCAATTCTTATACTCAATGCCCCGGGCAATGAAGGCAAGCATGCCGTATGCCTTCTTGACTACCTTCTCCACCTGTGTTGCCCCTTTCAATGACCTGTGGACCTGTACTCCTAGATCTCTTTGACTATCAATACTCTTGAGGGTTCTACCATTCACTGTATATTCCCTACCTGCATTAGACCTTCCAAAATGCATTACCTCACATTTGTCCGGATTAAACTCCATCTGCCATCTCTCCGCCCAAGTCTCCAAACAATCTAAATCCTGCTGTATCCTCTGACAGTCCTCATCGCTATCCGCAATTCCACCAACCTTTGTGTCGTCTGCAAACTTACTAATCAGACCAGTTACATTTTCCTCCAAATCATTTATATATACTACAAAGAGCAAAGGTCCCAGCACTGATCCCTGTGGAACACCACTGGTCACAGCCCTCCAATTAGAAAAGCATCCTTCCATTGCTACTCTCTGCCTTCTATGACCTAGACAGTTCTGTATCTACCTTGCCCGCTCACCCCTGATCCCGTGTGACTTCACCTTTTGTACTAGTCTACCATGAGGGACCTTGTCAAAGGCCTTACTGAAGTCCAGATAGACAACTTCCACTGCCCTACCTGCATCAATCATCTTAGTGACCTCCTCGAAAAACTCTATCAAGTTAGTGAGACACGACATCCCCTTCACAAAACCATGCTGCCTCTCACTAATACGTCCATTTGCTTCCAAATGGGAGTAGATCCTGTCTCGAAGAATTCTCTCCAGTAATTTCCCTACCACTGAAGTAAGGCTCACCGGCCTGTAGTTCCCTGGATTATCCTTGCTACCCTTCTTAAACAGAGGAACAACATTGGCTATTCTCCAGTCCTCCGGGACATCCCCTGAAGACTGTGAAGATCCAAAGATTTCTGTCAAGGCCTCAGCAATTTCCTCTCCAGCCTGCTTCAGTATTCTGGGGTAGATCCCATCAGGCCCTGGGGACTTATCTACCTTAATATTTTTTAAGACACCCAACACCTCGTCTTTTTGGATCTCAATGTGACCCAGGCTATCTACACACCCCTCTCCAGACTCAACATCTACCAATTTCTTCTCTTTGGTGAATACTGATGCAAAGTATTCATTTAGTACCTCGCCCATTTCCTCTGGCTCCACACATAGATTCCCTTGCCTATCCTTCAGTGGGCCAACCCTTTCCCTGGCTACCCTCTTGCTTTTTATGTACGTGTAAAAAGCCTTGGGATTTTCCTTAACCCTATTTGCCAATGACTTTTCGTGACCCCTTCTAGCCCTCCTGACTCCTTGCTTAAGTTCCTTCCTACTTTCCTTATATTCCACGCAGGCTTCGTCTGTTCCCAGCCTTTTAGCCCTGACAAATGCCTCCTTTTTCTTTTTGACGAGGCCTACAATATCTCTCGTTATCCAAGGTTCCCGAAAATTGCCGTATTTATCCTTCTTCCTCACAGGAACATGCCGGTCCTGAATTCCTTTCAACTGACACTTGAAAGCCTCCCACATGTCAGATGTTGATTTGCCCTCAAACATCCGCCCCCAATCTATGTTCTTCAGTTCCCGCCTAATATTGTTATAATTAGCCTTCCCCCAATTTAGCGCATTCATCCTAGGACCACTCTTATCCTTGTCCACCAGTACTTTAAAACTTACTGAATTGTGGTCACTGTTACCAAAATGCTCCCCTACTGAAACATCTACCACCTGGCCGGGCTCATTCCCCAATACCAGGTCCAGTACCGCCCCTTCCCTAGTTGGACTGTCTCCATATTGTTTTAAGAAGCCCTCCTGGATGCTCCTTACAAACTCCGCCCCGTCTAAGCCCCTGGCACTAAGTGAGTCCCAGTCAATATTGGGGAAGTTGAAGTCTCCCATCACCACAACCCTGTTGTTTTTACTCTTTTCCAAAATCTGTCTACCTATCTGCTCCTCTATCTCCCGCTGGCTGTTGGGAGGCCTGTAGTAAACCCCCAACATTGTGACTGCACCCTTCTTATTCCTTATCTCTACCCATATAGCCTCACTGCCCTCTGAGGTGTCCTCCCGCAGTACAGCTGTGATATTCTCCCGAACCAGTAGCGCAACTCCGCCTCCCCTTTTACATCCCCCTCTATCCCGCCTGAAACATTTAAATCCTGGAACGTTTAGCTGCCAATCCTGCCCTTCCCTCAACCAGGTCTCTGTAATGGCAACAACATCATAGTTCCAAGTACTAATCCAAGCTCTAAGTTCATCTGCCTTACCCGTAATACTTCTTGCATTAAAACATATGCACTTCAGGCCACCAGACCCGCTGTGTTCAGCAACGTCTCCCTGTCTGCTCTGCCTCAGAGCCCCACTGTCCCTATTCCCTAGTTCTCCCTCAATGCTCTCACCTTCTGACCTATTGCTCCCGTGCCCACCCCCCTGCCATACTAGATTAAACCCTCCCGTGTGACACTAGCAAACCTCGCGGCCAGGATATTTATGCCTCTCCGGTTTAGATGCAACCCGTCCTTCTTATATAGGTCACACCTGCCCCGGAAGAGCTCCCAGTGGTCCAGATAACGGAAACCCTCCCTCCTACACCAGCTGTTTAGCCACGTGTTTAGCTGCTCTATCTTCCTATTTCTAGCCTCACTGGCACGTGGCACAGGGAGTAATCCCGAGATTACAACCCTAGAAGTCCTGTCTTTTAACTTTCTGCCTAGCTCCCTGAACTCCTGCTGCAGGACCTCATGCCCCTTCCTGCCTATGTCGTTAGTACCAATATGTACAATGACCTCTGCCTGTTTGCCCTCCCCCTTCAGGATGCCCTCTACCCGTTCTGAGACATCCTGGACCCTGGCACCAGGGAGGCAACATACCATCCTGGAGTCTCTTTCACGTCCACAGAAGCGCCTATCTGTGCCCCTGACTATAGAGTCCCCTATTACTATTGCTCTTCTGCGCTTTGACCCTCCCTTCTGAACATCAGAGCCAGCTGTGGTGCCGCTGCTCTGGCTGCTGCTGTTTTCCCCTGATAGGCTATCCCCCCCGACAGAATCCAAAGGGGTATACCTGTTCGAGAGGGGGACAACCACAGGGGATTCCAGCACTGACTGCCTGCCCTTTCTGGTGGTCACCCACTTCTCTGCCTGCACCTTGGGTGTGACCACATTTACATAACTGCGATCTATGACGCTTTCTGCCACCTGCATGCCCCTAAGTGCATCCAATTGCTGCTCCAACCGAACCATGCGGTCTGTGAGGAGCTCCAGTTGGGTGCACTTTCTGCAGATGAAGCCATCCGGGACGCTGGAAGCCTCCCGGACCTGCCACATCTCACAGTCAGAGCACTGCACCCCTCTAACTGACATTGCGTCAATTAATTTTTAAAAAAATTTTTAATGTTTTAATATATATATTTTTTAATTTCATAGTTACTGCTAACTATCTGTTTCCTAGCACTAGATTTCTAATAGAAATGCGAAAGCTAAATATAGTACTCTCCGATCTCTGGCTTAGATACCCCTCTAAATTATAATTAAGTAATTATGTTTAATTAGTTACCAATGCTTAATTTTTTTAATTTAGTGTAGATTCCCAACCAGCCACTCAGGTCACAGCTTTTCTGTGACGTCGCTTCAGTTTCCCCGACACACACAATTTGAAAAAGGTATAAAAATAAAAATCACTTACTTTCCTTCTGAGTGTCTTAGATGTTCTCAGGTTCTCTCCCTGACAGAGACTGCTCCTCCACCTCCGAACCTTGACCTGCACAATGCTAATAATATAATATAATATGGCACTTACCTCACACCAATGGGTCTTATTATTAGGTTAGAGGAGGAGGGCGGGTGGGAGACACTACACGAGTAGTGTCTCGGGTTTCCTCTCCACCAGAATTTATTGGTTGTGGGGGGGGGTCTTCCCAGAAGTCCGCGGGTCGAAAAAAAATAAAACAGAAAAGAAGTGTTTTTTTTAAAAGGATACACTTACCTCCCAGAAATCACTTGCGCACCTCTCCCGCTGAAATCGACTGGCCTGCTCCTGTGAAGGTAAGAGTTTTTAAAGGATACACTTACCTCCCAGAAATCACTTGCGCACTGCTCCCGTTGAAATCGACTGGCCTACTCCTGTGAAGGTAAGAGTTTTTAAAGGATACACTTACCTCCCAGAAATCACTTGCGCACTGCTCCCGCTGAAATCGACTGGCCTACTCCTGTGATGGTAAGTGTTTTTAAAGGATACACTTACCTCCCTGAAATCACTTGCGCACCGCTCCCGCTGAAATCGACTGGCCTGCTCCTGTGAAGGTAAGAGTTTTTAAAGGATACACTTACCTCCCAGAAATCACTTGCACACCATTCCCACTGAAATCGACTGGCCTGCTCCTGTGAAGGTAAGAGTTTTTAAAGGATACACTTACCTCCCAGAAATCACTTGCGCACCGTTCCCGCTGAAATCGACTGGCCTGCTCCTGTGAAGGTAAGAGTTTTTAAAGGATACACTTACCTCCCTGAAATCACTTGCGCACCGCTCCCGCTGAAGAGATGAGGAGAAATGTCTTCAGCCAGAGAGTGGTGGGTCTGTGGAATCCATTGCCAGAGAGGGCGGTGGAGGCCGGGACGTTGAGTGTCTTTAAGACAGAAGTTGATAAATTCTTGATTTCTCGAGGAATTAAAGGCTATGGAGAGAGAGCGGGTAAATGGAGTTGAAATCAGCCATGATTGAATGGTGGAGTGGACTCGATGGGCCGCATGGCCTTACTTCCGCTCCTATGTCTTATGGTCTTATGTTCTCACTGGAACGAAGGAGGTTGAGGGGCGACCTGATAGAGGTCTACAAAATTATGAGGGGCATAGACAGAGTGGATAGTCAGAGATTTTTCCCCAGGGTAGAGGGGTCAATTACTAGGGGGCATAGGTTTAAGGTGCGAGGAGCAAGGTTTAGAGGAAATGTACGAGGTATGTTTTTTACACACAGGGGAGTGAGTGCCTGGAACTCGTTGCCGGAGGAGGTGATGGAAGCAGGGACGATAGTGACGTTTAAGGGGCATCTTGACAAATTAAACATTTCCCCATTTAGAAAATAGTCTATGCCTAAATTCCTCCTTCCAAAGTGCATAACCTCACACTTTTCCACATTGTATTTCATCTGCCACTTCATTGCCCACTCTCCTAGCCTGTCCAAATCTTCTGCAGCCCCCTTGCTTCCTCAATATCATCTATCGCTCTACAGATTTTTGCACCATCTTCAAACTTAGCAACAGTGCCTTCAGTTCCTTCTTCCAGATCAATAATGTATATTGTGAAAAGTTGTGGTCCCAGCAGAGACCCCTGAGGCACACCACTAGTCACCGGCTGCCATCCGGAAAAATAACCCTTTATCCCCACTCTCTGCCTTCTGCCAATCCTCTGTCCATGCCAGGATCTTACCCTTAACACCATGGGCTCTTAACTTATTTGACAGTTTCCTATGCAGTACCTTGTCAAAGGCCTTCTGGAAATCTAAATAAATCACATCCACTGGTTCTGTCTAACTTCCTTGTTCCCTCCTCAAAGAACAGATTTGTCAGGCATGACCTCCCCTTTGACAAAGCTGGGCTGACTCAGCACTATTGTATTGTGCACGTCCAAGTACTCCGTGATCTCATCTTTAATAACGGACTCTAAAATCTTACCAATGACCAAAGTCAGCCTAACCGGCCTATAATTTCCGTCTTCTGCCTCTCTCCCTTCTTAAACAGTGGTGTTACATTTGCCACTTTCCAGTCCCTGGGACACTTGTCGTATGAGGAACAGTTGAGGACTCTGGGTCTGTACTCGTTGGAGTTTAGAAGGATGAGGGGGATCTTCTTGAAACTTACAGGATCCTGCGAGGCCTGGATAGAGTGGACGTAGAGTGGGTGTTTCCACTTCTAGGAAAACACATGAACCAGAGGACACAATCTCAGACTAAAAGGACAATCCTTTAAAATAGAGATGAGGACAAATTTTTCAGCCAGAGGGTGATGAATTTGTGGAACTCTATTGCAGAAGGCTGTGGAGACCAAATCACTGAGTGTCTTTAAGACACAGATAGATAGGTTATTGATTAATGAGGAGATCAGTGGTTATGGGGAGAAGGCAGGATAATGGGGGTGAGAAAAATATCAGCCATGATTGAATGGCGGAGCAGACTCGATGGGCCGCGTGGCCTAATTCTGCTCCTATGTCTTATGGTCTTATGGCATTACCTCGAGGCCCGAGGCCTCAATGTATAGACTGAATTTCTGCTTGAAGACCTGCCTGCTTGAAGACCCGCCGAGATTTCCGGAGATCCGGAGCTGTGGAGGGGCCTGGATCTTCTCCATGCCGCTGGAAGGCACTTGCTGGTCGTCACTGAATTATTCAAGGTAAATTACTTCGATGAAGTAGACTCCTGGTATCATGTCGTGTTATTCACCCTGGGGTAACACGGACTGCAACAGGATGCAGATGAATGATAAAGCATACACTAAACGTAGGCATTGGTTCAATACGATTTATTGAACTTCTGTAACAATGCACACAGCTGGCTGTGGGTTGACACTCTACTACTCTAAGTGTACTAACTCTAACTTACTAGACCAGGCTAGCTCTGATCCACGTGTAGAAGGTGCTAACTGATAAATACACCCTGACTGTCACTACAGTTGTCACCAGTGGAAAGAGGCGGAGTGCTGATGCCTCGTGTGTTTTATAGTTGGAAGCCCCTCTGTGGTGTTCTGTCTGGTGATTGGTTGTGTTCTTTCCTGTATGTTGATTGGCTAACCTGGGTGCCTGTCACTGCCTGTTTTTACCTCATGATGTGCATGGGTGCATATTATGACAGGTAGCAGCGATTATCCTAGCAAAGACAGGTCCACTATCATACTGTATTCACTGTACAGATGGATGAAGAAATAGTTTGGTGATGTCATGCTGATTAGTTACTTGCTACATGAAGTGACTTTGCAGAAATGTCTCAAGAGGTTCTACCTTTGGAAGATCAGGGAGCTATCCTTTGGAACGGAAATCTGAAACAATGATGAGTTCCGATTCTGTTTCTGAAGACTTTTCAATGCCTATAACAACAGATATTGAAACAACCAAGGAGTACCATCTTTGGTTAGGAATGAGGATATTTCCGTAGTTGCAAGTCGCCAAGTTTAGGAATGCCGAATTCTACCAAAAAGGAATAGACGTCAACCACAGAGACTGTTGTCATGATATTCAAACACACACATCATGATAGACACACCAACAGACAAATCAGAACACACACTACCACAACCAATCACAGAAAGATATAAAAGCACAAACACGACACCTGGTGGTCAGTATTAGCTGGAGAGGAGGACCAGGACAGACCTGCTACACGACACACTCAGGGAGACAGCACGTGCAGAGTATCCAGAACGAACTGTATTAGAAGAGTTAAAATAAAATAGAGTTGTACCACATACAACTGTGTTGGCTCATCTGTGCACCAGAGCACCCAACACCACATGGTACAGGAGCGGATCGATACCTGCCAGCATACCTCAGTGTACACAGACAACCAGCAGTGCCCAGGCAAAATGATAGAGCTCCCGGTTCCGCAGCCGCTCCAGTGCTACGGCGATCTCCGCGAAAACTGGCGGCGATTCCGGCAAGTGTTCGAATTGTTCCTGGTGGCAGCTGAACTCCAAGACCTGGATGATAGCGAAAAAATTTAATTTCTCCCCACCATCGCCGGTGCAAGGGCAAGAGAAATATTCACAAGGTTCAGGTTCTTCAGGAGGCAGCAAAGGTATGATTACCAGGCAGTCCTGGACAAATTCTCCAAGTACTGTGAAGAAAACGCAATCCAATCGGCAAGTAAAGGTAAGAAAAGCGGCAGTACTCACCTCGTGGCTGGGATCCCGGAGCCCGAATTCCCAGAGGCCGAAATCCCGGGCCTGAGAGAGGGCTGGGTCGAGGTCGGCGGCCATCTTGCTAAAGGTATCACGCTAGCACAGTTGCGCGAGCAGTGCGCAGAACCGGAAGTTTCGTTTGCGCATGCGCGAGATGCTGCGCATGCGCAGTCAAGAAAACGGCCATCGGTAAAGGAACAGCGATCTTAGCATGCGCAGTCACTTCCTACGTGCTACATACCGAGCGTCAGGATGTCAGAGGCCCCAGACCGCACCAATTTAAAGGGGAAACGTCCCAAATCCAATTTAAAAGGGAAACGTCCCAAATCAAAAAAACAAAAATCTGTTAAAGCTGTAAAACAACCTTCACTCACCTGGAATGACAGCACATTGCCGCAAATTGACCCAGGAGATGAATTTGACCTCCGAAGAACCCTCCGACAAGCAGTTACCTACGCACAAGCCGATGATTCCGACCTCGAATACTTCGATGACGATCTTTACAGTGTTTCCGGACCTCGCGAGCCCAATGATAGCTCCGTGGTCCTATACGACTATGACTCGGACAAACCTTTCGTGTTGCACATTGGCGGCCCCCACATTGAATCCGACGCAGATGCGGATTCATTTTTCGGATTTGAGGATCTTCAATCCAGCAGATATGACGTCCCAACTTATCAGTACCGGATGATGCTGCAGCCTGACATTAACAGACAGGGAGCGGTGCAAGCATACGGAGAGCGCCCTGCTGCCACACAGAGCGTGGTCCACGTCCCGCTCAATGTTCCCGACTCTATGAAAGAAGACATGCAAGACTCCAGAGCGCAGTCCTCGCCTGAACCAGAAGTGACTCCAGTGTCACAAGCCTCCACAGCAAGCTCGTGGACAGACTCCACAATTGCAGAAACGCAAGACTCCAGAGCGCAGTCCTTGCACGAACAAGAAGTGACTCCAGTGTCACAAGCCTCCACAGAGAGCTCGTGGACAGCCTCCACGATAGAAGCAACGCAAGACTCCAGAGCGCAGTCCCTGCATGAACAAGAAGTGACTCCAGAGTCACAAGCCTCCACAGGGAGCTCGTGGACAGCCTCCACGATAGAAGCAACGCAAGACTCCAATGTGCGGTCCTTGCAGGAACAAGACCATGAGGGTCTAGCAACCTCTCCTGACCAACCAGCGGCAGACGATGCAAGTCTGCCATGCTCACGTGAACAGCAAGAAGGCTATAACAGCCTACCATGCTCCACTACACAGCAGCATGACCATGACGGTCTCTCATGCTACAATGAAGGGCACAGCGCTGAAGACTGTTCAAGCCCAACTGAAGACAAGCCAAAGGAATCGCCTCTTCCAAGCCCGAAGAAAAAGGTTTATGCGCTGACCTTCAAGATCATTATAGCCGAACAGAGATTAATAATGCTGCACGGTCACAGAAGGATGCTGAGGATTTGCTAAAGAAATTCATTGAATGTTTAACTTGCAAGGAGCAGACTGAGAATTGCCAGTGTTTTAGTACGGATCGAAAAAATGGACAAGACATTGATCCTCAGGTAATGGAAATAACACAACCTGAATCATATCTACAGCAGGGACAAATGTCTCCCTTCAACACAACGCCGCAAAGTCCCAACTTCGGAGACCAGCAGTTAGTCAGTAATGACTCTTCAAACCTTGAGGGGAACATTAATTGCATTGAACCTATACACACTCCACTGATAAATGAGCAGAACATTGGAGCAAGAATCCTGAGGACACCGACATCGAGTAGCCAGATAACGAATTTAAAACCCGCAGCAGTTTCAAGTGAACCAAGTGTGCTTTCCACTAATGGTGAAGATGCAGATAAGGTCGACCCAATTATCCATTGTACCACACTAACCCCAGTGATTAAGCAGTTATGTATGGGGAGTATAATGTGGGCAATTGAGAACAGTAAAAGAGAGACTGTGACCATGCCAGTCCCAGCAAAATCAGACCCAGAGACCATGAAGGCATGTACATTAGACAAAGATACATATGAGGTACCTGAGAAGAAAAGTGAAACGGAATGTTCTTTGGAAAATAGTACAACGTCGATAGAAACATTGGATCCTATATTCGAGACCATACATATGGGAGAATTTGGGGGTAATAAACAAGGTTCTGCAATGTCTGGGGGAAGATTTAAAATTCCAAAGAAGAAAAGCCCAAATGAAGGACAACGGCAAGACAATGACAGTCCACCGACATGGTGTGCACCACCAGATGAAAACTCTGACAATTTACCCAACCCTAGTGAACAGCAAGCTGCTAATGAGGATCTATCCACGGGATGTGAGACGAGTGACGACAGCATCCCACTTCTCATGCAAAAGGTGCAAGGTGACAGACCTCGCCTAGTGCGTACCGAGGCACTCGACGATCACGGTGGGACCACTGACGACTGCGGTGGCGGCGCACCGCTTCCACCCTCGATGGCTCGAGCCTCTCCACTGGTTGGTGCATTCCTGCATGTTCCGACTCCAGAAGTGCAGCTTCAGGGAATCTCGGCTGCCTCCAGTGAACCTGTTGGGACTCCGGACGGGGAGCATCGACGGAAGGCAGACCGGACTCCAGATGGGGAGCAGCCAAGCGCCGACTCTGATTCGCGCACGCCAGACCTTGCTCCGGATGGGCGGTGTCGCGGCCTCGGTGATGGCACGCTCAGGGTGACGGCGGATGCCACGGCGACAGGGAATGGATCGCGTGGCAGTCCCACTGGGTCGGCAGTGGCGACCAGCACCAGCGGTCCAAGACGGACACACCAATTCGCGCCATCGCCAGACGTTGATGCGAGCAACAATTCTCTCTCCAAGGCGACATGCTTCGACGTTTCTCTGCGGAGTCGCCCTTCCGGCACAGCAGGTGGCCGGAACCAGCGTGCACGGTCTCGGCCAACTTCCACATCTGGCACAGTCATCGCCTTGCATGATATTAGTGATGGTGCTACTTCGATGGCAACGACCCATCGGCTACAAGATGCCGTCCACCATAAACATAAAAAGAAAAAAGACTCCACCTTGTTCCTGGCATGCAGGGCGGATGGATTGGTGCGTAGGCGCAATCAGCGAGCTTTGCGCCGCCTTCCACGCTCGCAACTGAACCGTACGCACACGCCGGATCCTCCACTGGTTCCCAAGGATGACTTCGTGGAGATGCCACGGATCATGCCCCTTCCATCGCCACCAGAACCAAACCACAGCCAAGGCAACACTAACAAAGATGTTGAATGTTATATTTGCACGAATGAAAAACCAAGCACTGCACGAAGTACAACAAATGGAAAAGTAGAGACTTCGGCAACAGCATCACCTCCAACAGTCCAAGGTGAACCAGTGTGAACCCAAATCTCCACAGCTGAACCGGCTTGAGGACCAGCCTATTCTTGAGGCGGTCACCCATTAGACTGGACTTATAATGCTGTTCATACGTTCAAAAAGTCAAACACTTCTGTATTATAACCTGTTGTTGTTTATCGTTCCAGATATCGTCTGACCGGACCACTGTTCAAGTTGTTTTTTTTCTCGCATTCATGTTTTGTTATGGTACAACCTTGTTAGTGTGACGCACCCGACATCGCCCCATGTAAATAGTTACGTCACATACACACGCTGTACACAACACACGCACACACTCTTAGATGCACTCACGACACGATTATATTTATAACCACATAGGCACATATCTTTGTAAAAAGGGGGGATGTCATGATATTCAAACACACACATCATGATAGACACACCAACAGACAAATCAGAACACACACCACCACAACCAATCACAGAAAGATATAAAAGCACAAACACGACACCTGGTGGTCAGTATTAGCTGGAGAGGAGGACCAGGACAGACCTGCTTCACGACACACTCAGGGAGACAGCACGTGCAGAATATCCAGAACGAACTGTATTATAAGAGTTAAAATAAAATAGAGTTGTACCACATACAACTGTGTTGGCTCATCTGTGCACCAGAGCACCCAACACCACAACTGTCTTGTTGAATTATATATATGTATAGAAACAGCACATCAGAGGATCTGTTGTATGAATTTTAATCGTTGCTGTTGCACTAATGAAGTAAAGAGGGAGCAGTGTTATGTTTCTGGGAATACATTCTTGCTGGTCCTGCATCACGTGATGTATAATGACATGAGCAGAGTGTTTACGCAGATCCCCATGTTAATTGTATTGAGCAACATCTCTTAATTAACTTTTCATCGTATCTTACAAGAATCCAAAGTGTGGGAACCTCCATACAAAAAAACATAACAGAGGGTGAGAGTGTGCCCAAGAGCGGATATAACCCAGAATGTACCCTGGCTGAAAAACAATTGGATGGACAAAGTCTCTCACTCCAGGAAAATTGGATCTCAAACACTGCAATTTGTTCTGGAGCAGAGTGCCCACAGTGTGCTTGTGCATGAGTACCCGAGCCTGGTTCTAGGATGTGAAAGTTCCACCGAAGTGGGCACGGTAACAGAGTCGTACATGGAGTCACTTGCAAGTACAGGATCACACCTGAGGACAGGATTACATGAACCCACAAGATCATACAAAGGATCACTGGTTCCTGAGCTAAAATAGCTGAAAGTATGTGGAAGCAGTAGAAGCTTAGGGCACGATCTTCCGACCATGCTGCACCTGAAAAGCAGCTTGCCACAGTGCAGTGTGGCTGGTGAAAGCCGGAAGACCTGGCTTCTGCTATCCACCCGGTTATAGCGAGATTCAATGCAATCTCGCAAGAGGTTGCAAGGAAAATCCCGCGCTTTGTCAAATCTGCATATTAGAGCGAGGCTGTTAGAACCTGCCTGCTTACCAGTGGCTGGGTACTAATGGCAATCCTACAATCCTTTGTGATTATGAGCTTCCCCAATGAGTGGGGGGGCGGAGAAATCATTAGCAGATTCCCTGCATAAATAAAGCTGGCCAGTTTGAAACCGGCTAGAGGAGAGTGAGCAGCAAGGAGTTGCTGGTGCTGTTGTATATATATGTTATAGTAAATAAATGTTATTTCTTTCTATCCTTCAACTCATGCTGGATTCTTCGTGGCCCTCACAAAAGAGGCCTTACTTTAATATGCAAATTCCCGAGGTATCTGAGGCTTTGGGATTCAATCCCTTTGCCTCGGGGTCCTCGGGCGAGCACTGTTTGGTGCTGGTCCCCACAAACGGGGACCAGATGGAACGGCATTGGTGGGGGTCTCCAAGGGGATGGGAGGCACCCAGCTGCCTGCCCTTTGGGCAGGGTGGTGCCCTGGCACTGCTGGTGCCACCTGGGTACACTGGCAGTGCCAGCCTGGAAACCTGGCAGTGCCACCTGGCTGCCAGGTTGGTACTGACAAGGTGCCAAGCTGGAATTTTTTGCACATGCGCAATTGAGTCAGGGCCCACCATGGGTATTGGGGGATGGGGGGGGGTGTAGGGGGGGGCCGGGGGACCTTCCCATGTTGCCTTCGGGCTCGGGTGAGGTCGGGGATTTTTGTTGTGGACCTCGTAGATCGGGAAACCATCTCTCGTTACAGTGGGTAGTTAAGGCGAGCAGAGCTCTGCATTGTAAAAAATGGGGCTATGTGGGGCCTCGGCTTCGCATTCCCCATTTAGGTTCCTTATTCAATGCGAGTAGCGTTGAATACCCATGTGTTTCTCGGCACTGCGAGTGCCGGGAAGCACACTGCTAAACGCTCTTGCTGGGGGAATTTGTTCCCTTATTACGCCCAGAGTATGTGTCTGGGATCGTTGAAATGTGGTTGAGGGTCAGATGGAGTATTTGGATGTTCTGAGTGGTGCAGGTGTAGTGCATTGAACATCTTGAGAGGTTTGTGTTGTGATGGGATGGAGATCTTCTGTAAAATCCCATTCACAGATATTGAGCATACAAGCAAGATCATTCAATTCTAATTGCACTGCTGCAAGGTCCTCCAGAAATGGACCTCCTGGTGACATGCCCAATCCTTTCAGCGGGTGGTCCTTGAGGACCTCCTGGCCACCCCATGGAACTATAGTGTCTCTCCATGACTTAAGGTTTCCAGCTTCTCAGACATCTGGGAACCTCTCTGTTCTGGTTTTTCACTTTCATTTGTCAGAATTGCAGCAATAGAATTCAGCGACAGTCTCCTTTGATTCAGTGCAGCTTTGATTTAAGAGGGAACAACGCTTTAAGAAAAGAAGGTTGACTGCACCACATGCTATCAGTACACAGCTCATTCCCCGCACTCGATCCTATGAATTCTATGTTAAACTCAGGTAAATGAGGAGGCAATACCAAATTTTCATGCTACCGACCTCATGACCATGAGCATGGATGTTCGAGATTTGCAAGCCCTCCACCCCAAAAAACAATGAGGACCAATTTCTAGCCCTATATTCCATTCTAATTTTAGAAGTTCCAAAGTCAGTTATGTCCAAACCTTTTGTCTTTTTGGTTAAGTGTTTAGTGTCTCCATGGGCCATATCTAAAATATTACAATAAGAAATACTGAAATTACAGAATAAACTTCAGTACACTACTCTTCTTGCGTTAAGTTTCGGACTCATAAATGTATTAAATGTAATTAAAAACATATGATTACTTTCAATCCGAAGTTACTTTACAAATTAACTGTTCGAATTTGCTGTCATAATTTTCAGAGCGGACTGCAGGAATGTAAATCACTGCACTCTGGGTCAAATATCATGGGCTCACAGCTGCACATGTAATAATTTAGACAGCTCTGTCCTAAACATCTTAATTGACCATTGTTACCTTTTGTTTTGATTTGCCAAATCAAGTGTTAAAATTAATTTTGTCTTCTCTCTTAAGTGAGGGCATATTGCCTTACCTTCTTTGTTTATAATATCCTGGTGCCCTTGTGGTGCTACATAGGTCAACAGTTTAATAAGATTTTTGAGGGAAGATATTCAGCATCATTTTTTGGTCATAGGCTCTGATAATGGTCTATTTTATCTACAAACAGTGAGTATATTCATAGCTGAGTTAGATTTGAATTAAAGATTATGGTGGGCAGACAGGAAAGTGGAATTAAGGCCACAATCAGATCAGCCATGATCTTGTTGGATGGTGAAGCAGGACGGAGGGACAAATGGCCTACTTCTGCTCCTATTTCTTATGATCTTAAAAGGCAAAAGCACAGGTCCCAGTGTTTGCATTTCTGCACCCCACCCCTTCACCCAGGCCTCATTTCCACCACCATAACATCGCCCAACTTGGCCAATCTCTCAGCTCATCTACTGCTGAAACCCTCAGGTAGGCCTTATTACTTCCGGACACAACTATTCTCACACATTCCTGGCTGGGCTCAGACAGTGCACCTTCTGTAAACTTGAACTCATCCAAATTTCTGCTGCATGTTGTTCTGGGCCAGGGTTTATATAACCCCAAAGTGTATCATGGAATTCACCTGACCCACAACTTTTACTAGATTGTGGTATGGGGCGCACACGGCCCACTCTACAGGTGTAGTACAGCAGAGATGCAAAAGTATTTTTTAAAGCAAAACAATGTTTATTCTATGAACTCAAGTTAACCTTTTTAAAACATACAGTGAACATCTTAGCAACCATCAATTCAAATACAACCCCCAAAGAATACAACACTAAGTAATCCTTAAGCTTTCCTTTCAACATCCATATGACATTTAAAAAAAACTTTTAACAGAAGCACATCAGGTTTAAATTCACTACTGAGAACAGTTATCATTCTGAATTCACCAAACGATCAAGAGATAGTCTTTACATGGCAGAGGGAACAACATTACACCTTATGTGGCTGACTGCAGCTCCAACACTGAAACAAAACCAAAAAAACACAGACACACCCAAGCTTTTCTCAAAGTGAAACTAAAAAGCAGAGCCAGAGCTCAGCTCCACACACACTCTGACATCACTGCAGTAACTTTAGCAGACTACCATTTCTTAAAGTGACATTCCCATGACACCTCCCCCCCCAAGAAAAAAAAATAAACCATCAACTTCAAGATGGTTTTATTTTTCACCTTTTCACTATCCTTTTAAGAAATGCACACAGTAAATATACTTTTTTGTTTCAAAAAACAACACACGCAAACAGGTATAATAATATAGTCCATTTTGTTTTTGTTCTTCTTCCTCCAACTGGAATCCCTCTCGATTGACAGTCTCTTTGAACAAGAAGGTTTCTGCACAATCCATCCATTTCTCTACGCCTCGGCATGTCTTTTTAAAGTCAGATACTTTCGTTCAAACTGATCACAGAGTCCCTTGTAATTCTCCAATACAGGAGCATTGGTTATCACAGCTTTCAGGCAATCAAATGCCTGTTGAAACTCCGCTGTCCACTGACATTTTCGACGTTTCTTCAGCAAGTCCATCAGTGGAGCAATCCCGCTACAAAACATTTGCACAAATGTTCGATCAAATCCACTCATGCCAAGAAATCTCATTATTTCCCTTTGTGATGAGGGTATCGGAAACTCCTCAAAAACTGTTGGTTTCACACCCCGTGTCACCATTAGACCCGGTCCAATTGTATGGCCAAGGAAAGTGACTTGGGCTTTTCCAAATTCACTTTTGGCTAGGTTTATCACCAAACCCGCCTCCTGAAGTGGATCGAATAACTCCATCAGATGTTTTAAATGTTCTGTCCATGTCTGGCTGAAAATTACCAAATCGTCGATGTATACCGCACAATTGGGTAATCCTGAAACAACTTTGTTAGTTAACCGTTGAAATGTGTCTGGGGCGTTTCTCATGCCAAATGGCATAACTTTGAATTGGCACATACCATCTGGAGTCACAAAATCTGAAATCTCCTTCATCCTTTAGGATAAAGGTACCTACCAGTAATCTTTAAGTAAATCCAGTTTGGAAATAAAAGCTGATTGTCCCACTTTCTCAATGCAATCCTCCAAATGTGGAAAAGGATAAGAGTCCGTTCTTGAAACTGCATTAACCTTTCTATAGTCCACACATAACCATTGGGTACCATCTGGTTTAGGTACCATCACTATGGGTGAGCTCCATTGGCTGCAACCCACTTCAATTATGCCATTTTTAAGCATACTCTCAGTCTCTTTGTTAACCTGTGCCAATTTTAAAGGGTTAAGTCTATATGGATGTTGTTTGATTGGAACAGCATTTCATGTATCATCTACATCATGTATAGCCATTTTAGTACTTCCCAATTTACCTCTACAAACTTGCCCATGTGATATCAATAACTCTTTCAGGTCAGTCCATTTTTCCTCTGGAAGGTATCTCAACAATTTATCCCAATTTTTAAGAACATCCTCATTTTCCAATTTAATTTGAGGTATGTCAAATTCAAAGTCATCTGGATTTGGTTTGTCACTTTGAGTGAGAATCATTAAAACCTCCCCCTTTTTCTCTCCTTCCCTTTCAAAGTACCTTTTTTCTAATTAACTTAGAGTACCCAATTATTTTTTTTTCCAATTAAGGGACTAGTTAGAATGGCCAATCCACCTAACCTGCACATCTTTGGGTTGAGGGGGTGAAGCCCACGCAGACACAGGGAGAATGTGCAAACTCCACACGGACAGTGACCCAGGGCTGGGATTTGAACCCGGGTCCTCAGAGCCGTAGGCAGCAATACTAACTATTGTGCCACCGTGCTGCCCCTTCAAAGTACCTTTTAAGCATATTCACATGACACACTCGGTGAGTTTTCCTTCTATCCGCATTCGTACCACATAATTCACCTCACTTAATTTCCTTTCAATCTGATAACGTCCACAAAACCTTGCTTTTAAAGGTTCACCTACCGCTGGTAACAATACTAAAACTCTATCTCCCCTGGCAAAACTACAAACTTTGGATTTCCTGTCCGCTACCTGTTTCATCACATGTTGTGCAACTTTTAAATGTTGACTAGCCAATTCACCTGCTCTATTTAATCGTTCCCTAAAATTTGACATGTAATCCAATAATGTAAGTTCCAACTGCTCACTCACCAATTTTTCCTTAATCAATTCAAGTGATCCTCTTACCTCATGACCAAAAATTAGTTCAAAGGGACTAAATTTGATTGACTCATTAGGTGCATCCCTAATTGCAAACAGTACGAATGGAATTCCTTTATCCCAATCTTCTGGATAATCGTGACAATAAGCCCTCAACATTGTCTTTAATGTCTGATACCATCTTTCTAACGCTCCCTGCGATTCTGGATGGTACACAGTTGATTTAAATTGTTTTATTCCTAAGCTATCCATAACTTCTTTGAATAACCTTGAGGTAAAATTTGATCCTTGATCCGATTATATTTCTGTGGGTAGTCCATATCATAGATTATCATAGAATTTACAGTGCAGAAGGAGGCCATTCGGCCCATCAAGTCTGCACCGGCTCTTGGAAAGAGCACCCTACCCAAGGTCAACACCTCCACCCTATCCCCATAACCCAGTAACCCCACCCAACACTAAGGGCAATTTTGGACACTAAGGGCAATTTATCATGGCCAATCCACCTAACCTGCACATCTTTGGACTGTAAAGAATTTAAGTAACTCCTCCACAATCATTTTAGCTGCAATATTACGTACTGGAATGGCCTCTGGAAACCTAGTAGACACACCCATTATAATCAAAAGATATTGATTCCCACTTTTTGTTTTAGGAAGCGGTCCTACGCAATCATTTAGGACCCTTGTAAAAGGTTCCTCAAATGCTGGAATGGGTATTAAGGGTGCTGGTTTTATCACTGCTTGAGGTTTCCCTATCACTTGACATGTGTGACATGATTGACAAAAGTTAACTACATCTTTATGTAGTCCAGGCCAATAAAAATGTTTTTGGATTTTAGCTTGAGTTTTCCTTATTCCCAAATGACCTCCCACTGGTACCTCATGTACAACTCGCAACACCACCTTTCTGTACCCTACCGGCAATACTACTGGATGAACTTCTGCCCACTTTTCATCTGCCTGCAGATGTAAAGGTCTCCATTTTCTCATCAAGACATCACTTTTATGGTAATAACACTCTGGTATTGTAGCCATCTGGGATGGCCACTTACAATAAGAAACATGGGGAAAATGGACAATGTATGGTTCAGGCAGGCTTTGAGCCTGAATGTATATTTGTGAGCGAAGAATCCAGACAGTATCGAAACCCCCAACCGATTAACATTTTGATGGCCCATCTCCGTAAGACTGATACTTGAGCAACCGATACAATCCCAGACATTTCGGCGCCACTCCCTGTACTCAGGAAGCATCAACAACAGGGTCAATGGGCGCTTAGGACACGCCCAGCCATCAAGGCACCCGCTCCTTTATTGGCTCAAATCAAATACAGCGATCAAGAACTACCCAATTAATGGGGTCCAAACCGAAGGGCCGCCCAAAAGAGCACAAAACTCCCCAAGGATAAAGAGAGAGACCGCCATGCGTTCGATCTCTCTTGGACCTGGCACTCCGGCAACGTCTACCTCCAATTGCGGCACCACCCGAAGCAAGTTCAGGTTCAACGCCCACTACCAGATGGATGAGCCCAGCTGAGCAGCAGTTACTTCTCCAGACCCGATAGATCCAGATTCGAGCAAAGGCCACTGTTCCTCTGACCTAAGTCGGGTGCCTGAAGTTAAGTACAGGTTCTCATGGTTGATAGGTGTAGTTTAACAAGTAGTGTTTATGTTGCATGATTAATCTTGTGTGTAAATAAAGTACCATTGATCTTGAACGAACTAACTGGTGTTTGGCTCTTTCATCGATATCCGGTTGAACCTTGTGGTGGTATCATTTGATACCTGGCGACTCTGAGCAATATAATATCGATATTTAAAGAAGGAAGGGCAACCTCATTGATTGCCATATTTATAGCAGGAAAAAAAGGCAACAATGATTGGTGACTCTGGTGGGACTCGACCCAGAAGTGACTGTGTCACTCCGAGAGAACCCACAAAACGGTTGAATTAGAAATCCAAATTGAAAAAGTAAAAGAAACCACAAGCATAAGACCAGTATCGATTAAACCTCCAGATTCGGAAGTGTGTAATTTGCATGCGTACGAACAAGGGATATAAGGTAACCTCAATAGATTTGTTGCGTGAAACTTTCAGGAGTTGCGTAAATCGGAAAATAGCTTGAGTTGTACCCGTATTTGCACCACCACTTTATTCTCCCTTGTCCCAAATTTCCAGTATAAACAGAGATAATTATAGGGATGGCAATGAAGGCAATGGAACGCCTTATGCACCCACAAGAACCCGAGGTTGTAGCGACCAACAGGGCAGAACAGTGTCCCATATGGGAAGAGGAAATTAGGAAGTACCTGAAGGGGAAAGGATGGCCCCTATGGTCTGAGTTTTGTGCGAATGAGGAAACAGGTCCTGGTAGCATAGGACAAACTTGGAGGGATAACCTGACCGAGATCCACAAGAAGGATTTGAGTAGAGTTCGTAAGCCGATGCCAATCGTGTCCTGCTTGGCACTAATGCGAGGCACAGAGGAAGTCGTGAGGATGCTCCACAGACAGCTTGAGGAGAAAGGGAGGAATAGAGAGGGAAATGTTAACGAGTGTGAGAGAGTAAATGAGTAACTCCGAAAGCAGCTAGCGGCGAAGGACAAGGAGATGGCTGATGTCAAACGGGCACACCAATCTTGTCTCGCTCACCTAAGTAGCTTTCAGATTCAATATGATAAGGCCGACCAGGACACGCAACGTGCGGTTTTGGTAAGAGAGGAAACAGAAAACCAAGCGGAACAGTTGGGAAAACAATGTGAGGACTTAAAGGCAGCCCTAAAAGCACTCCACAGAACAGAGGCAGAGTTCGGTGGACCATGCCAAGTGCAAGCAGCAAATTGCAAGAATGCAATCACTTCTCTCAGTTCAGAATGGGTTCAGAGATAACTTTGGCCCACAGTTAGATCAGGAAGATGGCCCCGATTGGCAGGAACTTAATGAACGGCCCATCGATATGTGAACGAGACAGAAAGTCAGAATAGAGCTCCCCAGGCCCCGAAAAGGAAAGCACCCGCACCACCGATTGCACAGGCAGCACCCAACCCAATGAATCCCATCACCACGCATCACAGAGTAACAACAGAAGACCAACCCGAATTTGTGTACACCACCCCACTAACCATCACCCAGTTAAGAGATGCCCGCGACAAAATAGAAACATTTCACCCCACGTCAGACCCAAACCACTTTTTCGAACGAGCTCGGCAACAAACCCTCATGTACGGTCTGGAGGAGCAGGGAGAAGTAAAACTCATAGTGATGAGCCTTGACCCGTCTGTTAGTTCAGCACTTACCGACACACAAAATGTAGGAGGAGGAAGCCTCCAAGATATGAAAACAGCCATTCTAGATGCCATTGGCTACAATAGAGGAGATCCAATAGAAGGACTCAGCCGTTGTCGACCGAAAAAGGGAGAGCATCCAACAGCATTTGCTGGACGCCTCTGGATCCACTTCACCGCAGTATTCGGTGATTTAACACGCGCCCATTTATCTGTAGACAATACGGCCAAATGGACCCGTATTTTAGTCTCCCACATCATGGAGGCAGGACAAAAGGCATGTGCGAATTACGACCCCTCAGAACCGGCACACAACGAAGTGTGGGTACTGAAGCGACTATCTAGAGCTTGGGAACAATCCCTACAGAAAAGACAGAGCAGGAAACAGTAGACGCCAACATGAATCCAGTAAGGGCATACCAAGACCCCGCATGGGTAAATGAAGGCAGAGGTATCACACAGCACCCTAAATTGCAGGGATGCTACAATTGTGGACAGAAGGGACATTACGAAATAGAACGCCAAGCCCCCCCGAAACAGCAACGGAATCAGCCTACAAATGCCCCCCCTAGGAACAATGCCGGACCCATCCACAGCGTTAGTGCCGGCGCAGATAATTTGGCCATAAATGACACCGATTGACGGTGTTCGGACTCCCCAACTTTGGCCTGCGACAGACTTTGGGACAAGTCCGGAAGACCGGTAGTTGCAGGCACAGTCCGGGGACACCCCGTAGAGTTCCTTTGGGATACAGGAGGGTCCCAAACCACGTTAAACTCCTCTACGATGTACCAGCAAGATATATGGCCCGCTACAGACACCATTACCCTTAGTGGCTTTGCAGGTCACCTCCAGCAGGGACAGATTACAGCCCCTGTGAATATCCAGATCTGTACCATTAAAACTAAGCACTCTGTCGTTTTGGTAGATTTACCCCAGACAGCAGAACAAATCTTGGGACTAGAATTAATGAACTCACACAACCTTTCTTTCGACCCGTAAATGAATGCGTGTGGAAAATGGCTAGAGTAGCACGAGCCCCCGCCACGCCCACACATTTTGCTTCTTTCAGAACTATTAGGACTCCTAACAGAAATTGGATGCAAAATTAACCCCAAAAAAGCCCAAATTCTCCAGGAAAAGGTCACTTATTTAGGTACAGTCATCACACATGGTAAGTGTGAGATAGAACAGAAACGGATAGATTCAATTGTAAAATTGCCCTTGCCCCAAAATGTTACAGCACTTCGGTCATTTTTAGGACTGGGCGGTTACTGCAGGAACCACATAGACGGTTTCGCAACAAAAGCAGCCCCACTTTCCGAGCTCCTTAAGAAACAGGCCCCATGGAAATGGCTTCCACAGCACACGGATGCCGTAGATGCGTTGAAACGCGCCCTAAGCACAGTACCCGCTTTACAGGCACCTGACCCACACTCCCCATACGCAATAGAGGTAGCAACCACCGACCGAACCCTTTCGGCCGTACTTCTACAGGAAAGGCACGATCATTTAGGACACGTAGCCTGTGCCTCACGAGTTTTATACCCCATAGAGCAGGGATTTTCAGCCTGCGAAAGGCACTTGCTCGCAGTTTTTTGGGTTGTACAATACTTCTCATACATAACAGGAGTCAACCCCGTAACTATTTTGACCGAGCACACCCCGACACAGCTACTATTAGATGGTAGGCCAAAAGACGGCACAGTAAGCCAAATTCGCGCAGCGCGCTGGACCCTACTCCTACAAGGACGCGACATTACGGTAAAAAGGACAAAGACGCACACGTTTCTGGCCGATAATTTAGAATATGCAGGAACCCCACATGAGTGCGACATCATTGCTTTGTTCCCAAATCAGTGCCGAAAAAGACAGGCGTCCGACCACAGACGACCCAGCCCACAGACAAAGCTCTAAAAATTTATGTAGATGGCTCCTCCACAGTTCTAGATGGAAAAAGGATCACAGGATGTGGAATTTATGGAGAGGAAACGCAGGGACGTGCTTTAGAGGAAATCTCGTTAAAGTTGCCCGGACATTGAGGTTCACAGGCAGCCGAGCTAGCAGCCATTGCATACATTGTGCAGCACCCAGATTAGTTATCCGACCCCAGTAGACATATATTCGAACAGTTTGTATGTTACCAACAGCTTGACAGAATTCCTGCCCCTGTGGGAATCTAGAGGATTTATATCTGCCGACGGAAAACCCCTAACCTGAGCGCCATTACTCAAACACATTCTCCAGCCAGCGAAACGTAGAAAATACGGAATCATAAACGTTAGAAGCCACCATCGTTCCTCCCCACCGGGTAATGTGAAAGCAGACGCCTTAGCGAAAGCAGGCTCACGACATGGCCACTTTTGGCAACCCCCCCGAGAGTGCCCCAGTACACGCAGTTCAGGTCTCACAGACAAATATTCAAGATTTAGCTCAGGCACAAAAAGAAGATACATACCCGAAAGGAAATTTTAAAAGGAGACTTCCCAGCTCCCTATGATAAGTTTAAAGACACGTTACCGATTCATGAGGGAATCGTATTACAGGATGGTATTTATGTGGTCCCCACCCAGGATAGAACATAAGACCATAAGAACTAGGAACAGGTGTAGGCCATCTGGCCCCTCGAGCCTGCTCCGCCATTCAATGAGATCGTGGCTGATCTTTGTGGACTCAGCTCCACTCTCCGGCCCGTACACCATATCCCCGAATCCCTTTATTCTTTAGAAAGGTATCTATCTTTTTCTGAAAAACGTTTAAAGAAGGAGCCTCAACTGCCTCACTGAGCAAGGAATTCCAGAGGTTCACAACCCTTTGGGTGAAGATGTTCCTCCTAAACTCCGTCCTAAATCTACTTCCCCTTATTTTGAGGCTATGCCCCCTAGTTCTTCTTTCCCCGACCAGTGGAAACAACCTGCCCGCATCTATCCTATCTATTCCTTTCATAATTTTATATGTTTCAATAAGATCCCCCCGCATCCTTCTAAACTCCAATCAGTACAGTCCCAGTCTACTCAACCTCTCGTCATAATCTAATCCCCTCAACTCTGGGATCAACCTAGTGAATCTCCGCTCCACTCCCTCCAGTGCCAATATGTCCTTTCTCAGGTAAGGAGGCCAAAACTGAACACAATACTCCAGATGTGGCCTCACCAACACCTTATACAATTGCAGCATAACCTCCCTAGTCTTGAACTCCATCCCTCTAGCAACGAAAGACAAAACTCGATTAGCCTTCTTAATCACCAACTTTTTGCGACTCGTGCACCAGCACACCCAGGTCCCTCTGCACAGCAGCATGTTTTAACATCTTACCATTTAAATAATAATCCATTCTGCTGTTATTCCTCCCAAAATGGATAGCCTCACACTTGGCAACATTGAATTCCATCTGCCAGACCCTAGCCCATTCACCTAACCTATCCAAATTCTTCTGCAGACTTCCGTTATCCTCTGCACATTTTGCTTTACCACTCATCTTAGTGTCGTCTGCAAACTTTGCCACATTGCACTTGGTCCCCAACTCCAAATCATCTATGTAAATTGTGAACAACTGCGGGCCCAACACTGATCCTTGAGGGACCCCATTAGTTACAGGTTGCCAACAAGAGAAACACCCATTTATCCCCACTCTCTGCTTTCTGTTAGTCAACCAATCCTCTACCCATGCTACCACTTTACCCTCAATGCCATGCATCTTTAGTTTATGCAGCAACCTTTTGTGTGGCACCTTGTCAAAAGCTTTCTGGAAATCCAGATATACCACATCCATTGGCTCCCCGTTACCTACTGCACTGGTAACGTCCTCAAAAAATTCTACCAAATTAGTCAGACACGACCTACCCTTTATGAACCCATGCTGCGTCTGCCCAATGGGACAATTTCCCTCCAGGTGCCCCGCTATTTCCTCCTTAATGATCGATTCCAGCATTTTCCCTACAACTGAAGTTAAGCTTATCGGCCTATAATTACCCGCTTTCTACCGACCTCCTTTTTTAAACAGTGGTGTCACGTTTGCTACTTTCCAATCCTCTGGGACCACCCCAGAGTCTAGTGAATTTTGATAAATTATCACTAGTGCGTTTACAATTTCCCTAGCCACCTCTTTTAACAGTCTGGGATGCATCCCATCAGGGCCAGGAGACTTGTCTACCTTTAGCCCCATTAGCTTGCCCAATACTGCCTCCTTAGTGATTACAATCATCTCAAGGTCCTCACCTATATCTTTATTTCCATCAGTCACTGGCATGTTATTTGTGTCTTCCACTGTGAAGACTGACCCAAAAAACCTGTTCAGCTCCTCAGCCATTTTCCCATCTCCTATTATTAAATCTCCCTTCTCATCTTCCAAAGGACCAATATTTACCTGAGCCACTCTTTTTTGTCTTATCTTTTTGTAGAAGCTTTTACTATCTGCTTTTATGTTCTGAGCAAGTTTACTTTCATAGTCTACCTTACTCTTCTTTATAGCTTTTTTAGTAGCTTTCTGTTGTCCCCTAAAGATTTCCCAGTCCTCTAGTCTCCCACTAATTTTTGCCACTTTGTATGTTTTTTCCTTCAATTTGATACTCTCCCTCACCTCCTTAGATATCCACGGTCGATTTTTCCCCTTTCTACCGTCTTTCTTTTTTGTCGGTATGAACTTTTCCTGAACACTGTGAAAGATCGCTCGGAAGGTTCTCCACTGTTCCTCAACTTCTTCACCATGAAGTCTTTGCTCCCAGTCTACCTTAGCTAGTTCTTCTCTCATCCCATTGTAATCGCCTTTGTTTAAGCACAAAACACTAGTGTTTGATTTTACCTTGTCATCCTCCAACTGTATTTTAAATTCCACCATATTGTGGTCGCTCATTCCAAGAGGATCCCGAATTATGAGATCATTAATCAATCCTGCCTCATTACACAGGGCCAGATCTAGGACCGCTTGTTCCCTTGTAGGTTCCATTACATACTGTTCCAGGAAATTATCTCGGACACATTCTATAAACTCCTCCTCAAGGCTGCCTTTACCAACCTGGTTAAACCAATCGACATGCAGATTAAAATCTCCCATGATAACCGCTGTACCATTTCTACATGCATCCGTTATTTCTTTGCTTATTGCCTGCCCTACCATCCTGTTACTATTTGGTGGCCTATAGACTACTCCTATCAGTGACCTTTTCGCCTTACTATTCCTGATTTCCACCCAAATTGATTCATCCTTGTCCTCCATAGCACCAATATCATCCCTTACTATTGCCCGGATGCCATCCTTAAACAACAAAGCTACACCACCGCCCTTACCGTCCATTCTATCCTTTTGCATAGTCTGATACCCTTGGATATTTAACTCCCAGTCGTGATCATCTTTTAACCATGTTTCAGTAATGGCCACTAAATCATAGTCATTCACGATGATTTGCACCATCAACTCATTCAGCTTATTCCGTATACTACGAGCATTCAGGTAAAGTACACGTATGCTGTTTTTTATGTCTTTGTTATGAATCCTAACACCTTGATCAGTAACTTTTCACAAATTATTTTTCCTCTTACCCTTTCTCCTAATTTTCCTTGTCTTTGAACCCATATCTCTCCAGAATAACCTGTCACGTAACCTGCTGCCTTGCTCTCCATTAACCATTATACTGCCCATAGCTTTACCCTTCCCTTCCCCCCAACTTGCTAGTTTAAAGTCCTTGTGACCAACCTATTTATCCTATTCGCTAGAACACTGGTCCCAGAATGGTTCAGCTGAAGACCGTCCCAACGGTACAGGTCCCTCCTGCCCCAGTACTGATGCCAATGCCCCATGAAATGGAATCCCTCTTTCCCGCACCACTCCTTTAGCCACGTGTTAACTTTCCTAATTTTCTCAACCCTATGCCAATTGGCACATGGCTCGGGTAGTAATCCAGAGATTATAACCCTGGAGGACCTATTCTTTAATTTAGCCCCTAGTGTTTGGTAATCCCCAAACAGGTCCTCTTTCCTAGTCTTACCTATGTTGTTAGTCCCAACGTGGACCACAACAACTGGATCCTCCCCCTCCCTCTCCAAAATCCTTTCAAGCCGATCAAAGATGTCTCTCACCCTGGCACCAGGCAGGCAACATACCATGCGGGACTCACGATCTGGCTTACAAAGGATGCCATCAATCCCCCTAATTATAGAATCCCCTACAACTACCACTTGTCTTTTTGCTCCCCCCTCTTGAATGGCTTCCTGTACCACGGTGCAGCGGTCAGTCAACGCATCCTCCCTACAGCCCTCTTCCGCGTCCAGACAGGGAGCAAGTACCTCATACCTGTTGGACAAGGTCAAGGGCTGAGGCTCCGAAACTCCGGATTCCCCTACCTGCCTCCCTTGCAGTCACACCACTCTGTCCCTGACCACTGACCGAATTAACAGTACTTATTCTACCGGGTGTGACTGCCTCCTGAAACAAAGCGTCCAGGTAATTTTCCCCCTCCCTGATGTGCTGCAGTGTGTGCAGCTCAGTCTCCAGCTCATCAATTCTGAGCAGACGTTCCTCAAGCAGCCAACATTTGCTGCAGATGTGGTCACTGACGGTCTCAATGGGATCCACCAGTTCCATCATCATACAGCAACAGCACATCACCTGTCCAGCCATATTCAACTAGTTAATTAATTTAAATATTTTTTTTATTTTTTTATATAGAACCTCAAGGATAAACCCGAACACCAACAAAAACACAGCCATCTCTCGCCACTCACCTAAACTCAGATGCACTCTGTTCCAATCAGCACTCCATGACTAAAGGCACTCCTGCCACACCTTTTGTACCCTGCCTGATTTCCAATGAGCCAATAGGCCCGCTCCAGGAAGTGAAGTCTCCAACTGCCACTCGACCTATAAACTAAGCACTTTTAAATATGCACTCACCTCTCCCAGCAACCCTGCAGCCTGTGGCCTGCTCCAGGAACTGAAGTCTCTTTTAAATATGCACTCACCTCTCCCAGCAATCCTGCAGCCTGTGGCCTGCTCCAGGAACTGAAGTCTCTTTTAAATATGCACTCACCTCTCCCAGCAACCCTGCAGCCTGTGGCCTGTTCCAGGAACTGAAGTCTCTTTTAAATATGCACTCACCTCTCCCAGCAACCCTGCAGCCTGTGGCCTGCTCCAGGAACTGAAGTCTCTTTTAAATATGCACTCACCCCTCCCAGCAACCCTGCAGCCCATGGCCTGTTCCAGGAACTGAAGTCTCTTTTAAATATGCACTCACCTCTCCCAGCAACCCTGCAGCCTGTGATAGGAACCAGATTATTTGCCAATTCCATGACGGGCATGCCCACCTCAGACCTCTCTGCTGGTGGCCTGATTTAAAAACCAAAGTAACCCATTACATTGAGAATTGTTTGATTTGCGGCCAGAACAACCTGGACAGATATGCAAGGAAAGGTCAGCTAAGACACACCCGACCTGTTAATGGTCCATGGATGAACTTGCAGTTAGACTATATTGGTCCCCTTCCCCCCTGCAGAAATGGATACAAATATGTGTTGGTCATCATCGACACCTTCACAAAATGGGTAGAAGCTTTCCCTTCAAGAACAAACACGGCCAAAGCCATGGCAAAAATTCTAACCAAGCAAATTTTTATTAGATGGGGACTCCCCCGTAGTATTGAGTCGGACCAAGGTTCGCACTTCACAGGACGAGTAATGAAAAACGTCCTGATGATTTTTGGAATAAAACAGAAGTTTCACATTGCCTATCACCCACAGTCCAGTGGCATTGTGGAACGCATGACTCGAACCCTAAAGGCAACACTTAGGAAGATGGTACAGCAGCATAATACGACATGAGACACAGTGCTCTCATTCACACTGATGTTTATTAGAAACGCGGTGTTGAGCTCGACATGATACACCCCCCATACCCTCATGACCGGTTGACCCATGAAGGGTACCAAGTATTTATTTGGACTTGATTTGGTCAGCACCGCAGTCACCGTCCTTACCCACAAAAAAGCGGTCCAATACATAATGGAGAATATTAAAGCACCACAGCTTGCTGCAGCTGTTCGACTAGGAGCTAGGAGAAAGCAGAGTAAGGCCTGCTTTGACAAAACAGTACACCCAATAGAGTATACAGTCGGGCAGCAAGTCATGATCTCACTGTACAATCCCAGTTCATTCCTCTCCCCTAAATTTGCAGGACCCTACTCAATTTCCGATAAAGTAAGCCCCTCAGTTTACAAGAACACATATCCTAATGGAAAATCAGGATGGTTTCATATAAACCAGCTTAAGGTTTATGGAACGCAGTGCAGCCACTCACACCACATTTCACTGGCAATGGCAGACAACGAAGACCCGCCCATTTGCAACCCAATCCAGCCCTCCCGCAGCCAGGACAGCACGTCCACAGACATGACCTTGACTCCACCCCCAGAGTCCAATTTCATCCCTCACACTTGATTCGGCCGATAGCGATAGCGACAGCAAAAGCACAACGGACGCCCTTAATACTCCCGACCAATGGAAAAACAGACCAGTCTCCAGTCACTACGGCCCCAGTGACACCGACCATGATATGTTCGGCCCCTCAGACACAATTTATTTGCCCTTACCAGAACCTGACCCACCACCCGACGATAGCAACAGCCCCCTTGCCCCCACCGTCCGACAGAATACGAAACAATGGCACCGCAACAATTCTTATCGACTGATAAGAAATGATGAGATGGATCCCACATCGGCCCACACCGCATTGGCACTGAAACTCCAGTCACGAGTTTGGCAACCTGGTGATGGTGATGACTCCGAGTCTGACTCCCACCGTGCTAACCTCTTTGAGACCTTTTTTGGAATGGAATCCTGAGGTGTCCAGATGATGAGAGAAAGGAATCGATTGAGATTTACGGTGTCCTATTTTCTGATGGAGCCTGTCCGCTTTGTTTTTTGTTAGTTTGTTTTTTAAATGTTGAATGTTTCTCTCTTGTACGACTTTGTGTGTTGATCTCAGGCAAATTTCTTGATACAGTTATGACTACTCCTTTGACGCCACATGGTAGTTAAAGGGACAAGTTTGTTGAAAGTCCATAAATATTCAAATTCTTACCATTCTTGTAAGGTCACCCAGGCAGTGGAGTAACGGCACTGATCCCCACCCTGCCTGAGGACCCCCTATGTATTTGGTCAGCCAAGCACGGGTAGTGGAGCAACGGCACTGATCACCGCCCTACCCAGGGATTCCATCCATTCTTGCCTTGCTACGGCTCATACGCACCCCATTCGGAAAATTATTTTCAAAACCCTTTTGCTGTTCTTTTAAAAATGTGGTTCAAAGAATGCACTTTGCCACAACTTTTGTTTCCTCTCCGGCGACCCTTCGGTTGCTAACCTCCACCTGCTATTTACATGTTAAAACACTTGGTTGAAACGATTTGCACTGGATGGAGAAATTGTCCGCCCACTCAGCCCATCAAAAATAGGCTGCGAGAGTGCTCGCACTGTGACAGAATGTTTTTTCGGATGTCTTGTCTCCCAAGAGATTGTTTTAAAAAAAAGAAAATGAGGGAGTTACATATGGTGATGATTCTAAATGGGAAACTGACGTTAAGGAGAAACAGACAGACAAATGAGATATTAAACAACAAGGTAATAACAGATATTATGCTTTTACCCCCAGGAAGATACGAATATACCAGAAGACAGAGGAAGATACAGACAAGATGAAGACGGACCTGATGATCTGCATCATGATCGTCATTGGTTCAATACAGTTGCGCGCGTTATCCGACCCCATACCCCTCACCACACAGGCCCGAAACATGACCACCCAACACAATACTCCTAGCCTGGACACTACACCACACATTGACACAGCCACCGATACCCCACATGGTGTGACAATATCATAAAGTGGTATTCGCTTACATACACAGTAGAAGCTCTATTGATTATAGCTATACTTTGCAGTGTCATCCAGACAATCAGACTTCGGAAATGGCGAAGGAGAGCCTCCCGCCCTCCAGTGTACACACTCAGAGCTCCTTTCCTCGGACTTCAGCAAACCCCACACTCTTTTTGAACCTTTTTCTCCCCAATAAATTCCGCGGTTGTTTTTTTAAATAAAATTGCTTTCTCTGTAAATTGACATTAGTGTTAAGTAAGAATGTGATGCTGCTATTGTTTATTTGTACTGTAATATAAGTTCTTTGGTTATTAGATAGCAGCATGAGTGTAGTTTAGTTAAAGACAGTTAGAGGTCCCCCTTTTTGGGTAAAGAGACTGAAATGTATGTTTGAATGTTATAGTGCCCCTTAGACTTTTTAGAGATTAATGTTGTATTAGGGAAAACTTAGGTAAATATTGCGACCCATAGGGCAGAGTAGGATAGAACCTGTCCTTGATTGAGGGTAACCAGCATACCAGAGAACAGGAGCAGATTCAGTGGTGTGATCCTTCACACTTCGCATTGAGGATCAAGAGGACGGACTGTAGCCCTCTGGGATGGCAACTTACAACAAGAAACATGGACATTCGCAAAGCATAACGGGAAAAATGGACAATGTAAGGTTCAGGCAGGCTCAGAGCCTGAATGTATATTTGTGAGCAAAGAATCCAGACAGCATCGAAACCTCCAACCGATTAGCATTTTGATGGCCCATCTCCGTAAGACAAAAGACTGATACTTGAGCAACCGATACAATCCCAGACATTTCGGTGCCACTCCCTGTACCCAGGTAGCATTGACAACAGGGTCAATGACCGCTTAGGACACGTCCGGCCATCAAGGCACCCGCCCCTTTATTGGCTCAAATCGAATACAGCGATCAAGAACTACCTAATTAATGGGGTCCAAACGAAGCACTTCCCAAAAGAGCGCAAAACTCCCCAAGGATAAAGAGAGAGACCGCCATGCATTCGATCTCTCTTGGACATGGCGCTCCGGCAACGTCTACCTCCAATTGCAGCACCACCAGAAGCAAGTTCAAGTTCAACGCCCACTACCAGATGGAGGAGTCCAGCTGAGCAGCAGTTACCTCTCCAGACCCGATAGATCCAGATTCGAGCAAAGACTAAGGCTAATCTAAGCCGGGTGCCTGACGTTAGGTACAGGTTGCCATAGTTAATAGGTGTCGTTTAACGAGTAGTGTTTATGTTGCATGTTAATCTTGTGTGTAAATAATGTACCATTGATCTTGAACTAACTAACTGGTGTTTGGCTCTTTCATCGATATCCGGTTGAACCTTGAGGTTCATTTGATACCTGGCGACACTGAGCAATATAATATCGATATCTAAAGAAAGAAGGGCAACCTCATTGATTGCTATATTTATAGCAGGTAAAAAAGGCAACAGTATACACTCAGATTCCTCTTCCATGTATGCTTTCTGATACATCCATTTTATTTCTATATCTTTCTGTTGTAACTCCGCCAATTTTCCTGAACAAAAATATATCCGCCTCATCCTCCACCTGTTCTTGTTCTTTTTCAACCATCTGATCAAAAATCGTTTCTGATAATTGCACTTCAACTTCATCTTCACTCTTTGATTTCGCCTCGTGGCTTAACCTGTGACTTTGCGACCTTGTTACTACGCAATCCGGAAAAATCCCAGGATACTCGTCCTTCAACACTTCAGTTGTCTGATTTTCCACTGTCTTATCAACCACAGAAGGCATCACTCCTTCCTGCTAGATCATTACCCAAGATAAACTGTATTCCTGGACAAGGTAGTTTCCCTATTACTCCTACTACCACTTCCCACTCTTCACTGGACTTTCCAACTTACTTTATATAATGGAACACTACTCCTCTCATCCTGAATTCCACATATTACCACCTTTTCCGGCAATATTCTTCCCAAACTACGTAACTCCTCATCTCTTACCATTAAAGATTGACTAGCTCCCATATCTCTTAAAATTGTGACTTCTTTACTTGCTTCTCCTGATACACATGAGTAAACTTTACCCACACAAGTAAATGCTTTAAAGACATCTGGCACATTCTTATCAATCACCTCTTGATCAGGTGATAGAATCTTTTGCACCTCCTTCGCTTCACTTGGGCTTTCCTTTACCACTTCAACAAACCCCACTGTCTTATCTTGTTTTACCACATCAGCCTTCCCAGTGCTTTTCTTCAACCACCAACACTGTGACTTTACATGGCCTAGTTTATTACAGTGAAAACATTTGAAACTTTTCATTTCTTTTCCACCCTCCTGGATTTTTGTTAAATCTGACGTACACTCTCCTTATTATCTTGCATCAGATCACCTTTGCCTCTACTGTTATGGGCCAGGGTTTAGAGAACCCCAAAGTGTATCATGGAGTTCACCTGACCCACAACTTTTAATACCCACTCCACAGGTGTGGTAGAGCAGAAATGGAAAAGTATTTTATTAAGCAAAACAATGTTTATTCTATGAATTCAAGTTAACCTTTTTAAAACAAACAGTGAACAACGTAGCAACCATAAATTCAAATACATTTCCAAAGACTACAACACTAAGTAATCCTTTAAGCTTTCCTTTTAACATCCATAAGACTTAAAAAACCTTTAAAACAGAAAGACTTCACTACTGAGAACATTTATAATTCTGAATTCACCAAATGATCAAGAGATAGTCTTTTGATGGCAGAGAGAACAGCAGTACACCTGCTTGGTCTGGCTTCAGCTCCAACACTGAAAACGAAACTAAAACACACCCTGCAGCCTGCTCAAAAACAAAAGTAAAAAGCTGACAGACAGCCCAGCTCCACCCACTCTCTGACATCACTGCAGTAGTAAACACCCATTTCTTAAAGGTACTCTCACTATAGATATTTATATACACACCCATTTATAAACACCCATTTCTTAAAGGTACTCTCACATGAAACTACCACTTGAGTATTTCTCATGTCCCCGGTTTCTATCCCTCACAGGCTGAAACTGATGTCGGAAACCAAGCTTTGATTTATGAAATAATTCATAATCATCTGCCATTTCTGCTGCTAATCCCATGGTTTTAACCCTCTGCTCTTCCACATGAGTTCTCACTACATCAGGAATTTAATTTTTAAACTCCTCCAAAAGTATAATTTCTCTGAGAGCTTCATACGTTTGGTCTATTTTCAAAGCCCTTATCCACCTATCAAAATTACTCTGTTTGATCCTTTCAAACTCCATGTATGTTTGACCAAATTCTTTCCTTACATTTCTAAACCTTTGTCTGTAGGCTTTAGGCACCAGCACCTCAGATGGATTTTTTCACCTTCTCATATGTCCCAGATACCTCTTCCGGTAGTGATGCAAGCACTTCACTAGCCCTACCTACCAGCTTTGTTTGAATCAGTAATACCCATATGTCCTGTGGCCATTTCATTTGTTTAGCCACCTTCTCAAATGAAATGAAAAAGGCTTCTACCTCCTTCTCATCATACCTTGGCAATGCTTGGACATATTTAAATAGATCCCCACCAAGCCTTCGACTTTGATGCTCTTTCTCTTTATCCTCAACATCAAACTACATTTCCCTTTAAATCCATGAATTTTAACTGACTGTCATGTTTCATGGTCATTTTCTGAAGTTCAAACTCTCGCTCTCTTTCTTATTCCTCTCTATCTCTTTTGTATTCAAGCTGCTTTAATTCTTTCTCATGTTCCAATTGTTTAATTTGTAACTGAATTTTTGCCATTTCCAATGAGTCAAACTGTATCTCAGGCAACTTTAAATGCTTGGCCACCGCCATAATTACCTCATCTTTTCACATTTTGTCAGGTACTGTTAACTGCAATGTTTTTGCCAAATGTAGTCTGCTTTTAGTCTCTGTCCATAAAGTACTGCTTGTGACCGTCTCCACCCCCTGAAATTGTCCACAACACACTCCTACTTAAACTATAATACCACACCTGAAAAGCACCCACAATATGCTCACTCCTCACTGTCTTTAAGTTCACTAAGCCAATCCAATAGATAGATTTTTATGCCCCTCGAGCCCCCAATTTGTTATGGGCCAGGGTTTAGAGAAGCCCAAAGTGTATCATGGAGTTCATCTGACCCACAACTTTTAATAGATTGTGGTATGGGGAGCACACGGCCCACTCTACAGGTGTGGTACAGCAGAGATGCAAAAGTATTTTTTAAAGCAAAACAATGTTTATTCTATGAACTCAAGTTAACCTTTTTAAAACATACAGTGAACATCTTAGCAACCATCAATTCAAATACAACCCCCAAACAATACAACACTAAGTAATCCTTAAGCTTTCCTTTTAACATCGATATTACATTAAAAAAAACTTTTAACAGAAGCACATCAAGTTTAAATTTACTACTGAGAACAGTTATCACTCTGAATTCACCAAATGATCAAGAGATAGTCTTTACATGGTAGAGGGAACAACATTACACCTTCAGTGGCTGACTGCAGCTCCAACACAGACACACCCAAGCTTTTCTCAAAGTGAAACTAAAAAGCAGGGCCAGAGCTCAGCTCCACACACTCTGACATCACTGCAGTAACTTTAGCAGACTACCATTTCTTAAAGTGAAATTCTCATGACAATATCTTAACTTAAAGCAAGTCCCAGTACCTATCAAATCTGTGCTCAGTGAATTACATTGGCTCCTGGTCAAGCAATGCCTTTACTTAAAACCTCTTGTTTTCAAACATCTCCATGAGCTTCCCCCTCCCCATCAGTGTAATCTCTTCCAGTCCCATCAACCTCAGATATAGGTACCCCTCTAATTCTAACCTCTTGTGCATTCTCAATTGCTCCACCAATCCTCATGCCTTCAGTTGCCTAGGTCCCAATTTTGGAACTCCTTCCTTACACCTCTCCATCTCCTTTCTCTCCTTCAAGGAACTCCTTAAAACCTACCTCTCTGACCAACCTTTTATTCATCTAACCTAATATCTGCTCAGTGACATATTTTGTTTTATAATGCACCTGTGCAGCACCTTTGGATGTTTTATGATATCTTTTTGTACCTTGAATGTATTGTATTTGTTGTGAGAGGTACACAAGGTACAAATCAAATAGAAATATGGCTCTAAATAAACTGTGCAAGTTAAACCAAGATTGCAGGACAAGGAGGCATTAGGTAGGAGCTAATATATTGCAAACTCAAGGTTGATGTTGGGTAACTCTTCTTACTGTAATTAATACCTGGCAGCCAAAAGATTTTACAGAAGGATGAATTAGGTTGGCATAGTAAGCCAGGAAACCCAAAAATAAAGGTTCAACTAAATTTATTTTAAACTCAAAAGGTAAAGCCACACTCACGGGAGACTCTGAAGTGTCCCAGCCCAGGACTAACAGGACTCCCAGTCCAGGTCTGGGATGGTATTTAAAGAACTCGATTGCGAGTCCCAGTAGGATGGCCTTCACCATGGCCATTACCATGGGACCTCGTACTCCACGAGCTCCATGAGATCGATGAGTGGTCCCTCGTGGTCCTCGTGAGGGTTGAGTGATCCCTCGTGGTCCTCGTGAGGGTTAGCACAGTTGGCTAAATGACTTCCTTTGTCTGTGATATTGCAAGTCACGCACCTTACACGTCATGAGTCAGTTTTTCAAGTTGTTCACATTAATCTGCTTGTTCTGAATATTAAAATTAGGCAGAATAATACATTAATTTGCGCCTTTGGACATTTTACTACATCTTAAAGGCACAATTTAAATGTCATTTGTTATTGTGCAGCCTAACTGACAGCCACCTATTTACTCCAACAGTTTCCATGTTTATTTTCAGCTTCAGAAAAAGGCCTTTTAAATTACCATTAAACCTAAACTGATAGTTAACACTTCAACTCTCCAGTTGCATCCATTGTACTCCTCTCCCTACTTTAGTTATCTTATGAACAGATCATTTGACTTTCCTCGGCTGTGAAAAAGAATTTCAGTCAGTAATACTAGCTGATGGCTGACATGCTGTATTATTTCCTATTTTAATCTCATATCTGCAATTATCACATCTTCCCGTAACAGCCTCCCCGAACAGGCGCCGGAATATGGCGACTAGGGGCTTCTCACAGTAACTTCATTTGAAGCCTACTTGTGACAATAAGCGATTTTCATTTCATTTCATTTCATTTCATCCTCTATGAAACTAAGAAAATAAATTGAATTGCATTCATACAGTACATTATGTTCAACCGCTTAGAAGAACAAGGGCAGCAGGTGCAAGGGAGAGCCATCACCTACAAGATCCCCTCCTCCAAGTAACATAGAATTTTGACTTGAAAATCTATTACCATTCGATCATTGCTTGGTTAAAATCCTGGAACTCGCTAACCAATAGCACTGTGGGTGTAACTATGGCACACGAAAACTGCTCATAACCTTCTCAAGCTTAATTAGGACTGGACAAAAAAATGTTGGTCTTGCGTGCAACACCCTAATCCCATGAACGAATATAAAATGTCAGTGTTTTGCAGCTATAATAATCTTTATTAGTGTCACAAGTAGACAATGAATTTACTGTGACAATCCCCTAGTCGCCACACTACGGCGCCATTTCAGGTACACTGAGGGAGAATTGAGAATGTCCAATTCACTTAACCAGCATGTCACTTGGGACTTGTGGGAGGAAACCGGTGCACCCGGAGGAAACCCAGGCCGACATGCGGAGAACATGCAGACTCCACACAGACAGTGACCCAAGCCGGGAATCGAGCTAGGGTCCCTGGTGCTGTGAAGCAATAGTGCTAACCACTGTGCTACCCATCAGTTAGTTCAGCCCTTCCCGACCCACACAATGTAGGACGAGGTAGCCTCCAAGAGATGAAAACAGCCATTTTAGATGCCATTGGCTATAATAGAGGAGATCCGGAAGACGGACTCAACCGTTGCAAGCAAAAAAAGGGAGAGCACCCAACAGCGTTCGCTGGACGCCTTTGGATCCATTTTACTGCTGTATTTGGTGAGTTAGCCTACGCCCGTTTATCAGCAGACGATATGGCCAAATGGACCCGTACCCTCATATCCAATGCCACAGAAGCAGGACAGAAGGCATGTGCCAGTTACGACCCCTCAGACCCGGCACACAATGAAGTGTGGGTTCTGAAACGCTTGTCAAGAGCTTGGGGACAGTCCGTACACAGAAAGACAGAGCAGGAGAGAGCAGATGCCACAATGAATCCAGTAAGGGCACACCAAGACCCCACATGGGTAAATGAAGGCAGAGGTACAGAGCAGCACCCTAAAGCACAGGAATGTTATAATTGCGGACACGAAGGACATTATGCCTGAGAATGTATGCCCCCCCCCCGAAGCAGCAAAGGAAAAGGCACACAAACCCCCCCCCAGAAACAATGTCAGACCCATCCAGAGTGTTAGCGCCCGACCAGATAATTCGGCCATGAATGGCACCGATTGACGTTGTTCGGGCTCCCCAACTAAGGTCTGCGATACCCTTTGGGATAAGTCTGGAAGACCAGCAGTTGAAGGCACAGTCCGGGGACACCCAGTAGAGTTCCTTTGGGACACAGGATGGTCCCGAACCACGTTAAACTCCTCAACCATGTACCAGAGAGAGATATGGCCCACTACAGACACCATTACCCTTAGTGGCTTTACAGGTCACCTCCAGTAGGGACACAACACAGCCCCTGTGGATGTACAGCTTGGCAATATTAAAACAAAACACTCGGTTGCTTTAGTAGATTTGCCCCAGGCAGCAGAACACATCCTGGGCATAGATTTCATGAGCACACACAACCTTTCATTCAACCCAGTTAACAGATGTATGTGGAAAATGGCTAGAGCAGCGCAAGCCCCCACCACGCTCAGGTTATGCCAAGAGAATCAGCTCATTAGGAGAGTACTTGTTTGATCCACAAACCATTACCACAGACTAAGCAGTTAGCGAGATCTTGAAAAGACATAAAGCAGTGTTTGCCCAGCACAAGCATGACTGCGGCAAAATCCCAGGAATGGTTAACATTACAGGTCCCGATCCTAAGCCCCAGAAACAGTACGGCTTCCCCCAGCAAGCCGAGGGAGAGATAGCCAAGGTAATCCAAAGTTTATTAAATCAAGGTGTGATTCGACCGGTAGCATTGACGAATAATGCCCTGATTTGGCCAGTAAGGAAACCAGATGGTTCATGGTGACTGACCATCAACTACAGGGAATTGAACAAAGTGACTCCCCAGCAGCCCTCACCGTTGTCACATTAAGACAGGGACTCCAGTCGAAATTTTTCACAGTATTGGATATCAGCAATGGCTTTTGGTCCATACCACTGGACAAAGCATGCCAGTATAAATTTGCGTTCACTTTCCAGGGACAGCAGTATACGTGGACGTGCCTTCCACAACTACACCTCCATCTTTCACAGCCAATTGGCAAATGGCTTATCTCAATTTTCCTGCCCTGAATTGCTTGTTCAGTATGTTGTCGACTTGCTCCTACAGACTGACACCAAGAAAGAGCACATTTCGCTTCTTTCTGAATTATTAGAACTACTCACAACAATTGGATGCAACATTAATCCCAAGAAAGCCCAAATCCTCCAGGAAAAAGTCACATATTTAGGTACGGCCATGACGCATGGGAAGCGTGAAATAGAACATAGACGCATAGATTCCTTTGTAAATTTGCCATTGCCTTGGGAACGTTACAGCACTCCGGTCGCTTTTAGGACTGGTTGGATATTATAGAAACCACATAGATGGTTTTGCCACGAAAGCAGCCCCACTTTCCGAGCTCCTAAAGAAACAGGCCCCATGGAAATGGCTTCCACAGCACACGGATGCCGTGGATGCATTGAAATGCGCCCTGATCACAACCCCCACTTTGCAAGCCCCAGATCCTAACTCCCCATATGCAATAGAGGTAGCGTCCACCGACCGAACCCTTTCGGCCGTACTCCTGCTGGAAAGGCATAGATCGTTTAGGACCCGTAGCCTATGCATCACGAGTCTTAGATCCACTGGAACAGGGATTTTCCGCCTGTAAAAGGCACCTGTTAGCAGTTTTCTGGGCGGTACAGTACTTCTCGTACATAACTGGACTCAACCCAGTGACCATTTTGACCAAGCACAGCCCGACACAGCTTTTATTAGACGGCAGACTAAAAGACGGCACAGTAAGCCAAATTCGAGCAGCACGATAGACCCTACTCCTACAGGGACGCGACATTACCGTAAAACGGACAAAAACGCACACGTTTCTGGCCGATAATTTGCACTACGCAGGAACCCCACAGTGCGAGATCATAGCCCCCAAGCACAGCACAGACTCCTTTGTTCCCAAGTCGGTACCAATGGAGACAGGTACCCGACCACAGATGACCCAGCCCACAGACAAAGCATTGAGAATTTACGTAGATGGCTCCTCCACAGTCCTTGATGGAAAAAGGATCACAGGATGTGCGATTTATGTAGAGGACGCGCAGGGACAGGCTTTAGAAGAAATTGCTTTAAAGTTGCCCGGACACTTAGGTTCGCAGGCAGCCGAGTTAGCAGTCATCGCTTACATTGTCCAGCACCCCGATTCGTTCCCAACCCCAGCAGACATATATTCAGACAGTTTGTACGTCTGCAACAGCCTAACAGAATTCCTACCCCTGTGGGAATCTAGAGGATTTATTTCCGCCGATGGAAAACCTCTACCCTCAGCCCCATTGCTCAACCATATCCTTCAGACCGTGAAAGGCAGAAGATATGGCATAGTTAAAGTAAGAAGTCACCATTGTCCCTCCCCACCCGGTAATGTGAAAGCTGACGCAGGCTCACGACATGGCCACTTTTGGCAACCCCCCGAGAGTGCCCCAGTACACGCAGTTCAGGTCTCACAGACGAACATCCAAAACTTAATACAGGCACAGAAGGAAGACAAGGCATTGAAGGAAATTTTGAAAGGAAACGTCCCAGCCCCCTGCAAAAAATGTAGGAATTCCTTAACGATCCATGAGGGAATCGTTTTAAACAATAGCGTTTATGTAGTCCCCACCCAGGACAGGAATGAAATCCTTTGTAAGTTCCATGACGGACATGGACACCAAGAGATTGAATCCACCCTTGCCCACCTCACACCTCTCTGCTGGTGGCCTGATTTAAAAACCGACGTATCCCATTACGTTGAAAATTGCTTGATTTGTGCACAGAACAACCCGGATAGATATGCGAAAAAAGCCCAGCTACGCCACACCCGCCCTGTAAATGGCCCATGGACAAACCTTCAATTAGATTATATTGGTCCCCTCCCCCCCCTGCAGAAATGGATACAAATATGTGTTGGTGGTAATCGACACATTTACGAAATGGGTCGAAGCTTTCCCCTCGAGAACAAATACAGCCAAGGCCACGTCACAGATCTTAACCAAGCAAATTTTTACTAAATGGGGACTCCCCCGTAGTATTGAGTCGGACCAAGATTCGCACTTTAGAGGCAGGGTCATGAAAAATGTTATGACAATTTTTGGTATTAAGCAAAAGTTCCACATTGCCTATCACCCGCAGTCCAGCAGCATTATGGAATGCATGAATCGGACACTAAAGGCCACACTTAGAAAAATGGTGCAGCAGCACAACACGACATGGGACACAGTGCTCCCATTCACACTGATGTTTATTAGAAACACGGTGTCGAGTTCGACAGAATATACTCCCCATAGCCTCATGACCGGACGACATATGAAGGGTCAAGTATTTATTTGGACTTGATTTGGCCAGCCCCACAGTCACCGCCCCGACCCATGAGAAAGCAGTCCAGCACATGGTAGAAAATATTAAAGCAGCACAGCTCTCTGCAGCTGTTCGACTAGGCGCTAAACGAAAGCAGAGTAAGACCTGCTTTGATAAGACAGTACACCCGACAGAGTATACAGTCGGACAGCAAGTGATGATCACCTTATACAACCCCAGCTCATTCCTCTCCCCTAAATTTGCAGGACCCTATTCACTCTCAGACAAAGTAAGCCCCTCAGTTTATAAAATCAGGTATCCGTGATGGTTCCATGTAAACCAGCTTAAGGTTTATGGAACGCAGCGCAGCCACTCGCACCACCTCTCATTGGCGATGGCAGACAATGAAGACCCGGCAACTGACAACCCAATCCGGCCCTCCCCCAGCAGCAGCAGCATGTCCGCAGACACGACCTTGACCCCGCCCCAGGATCAAATTTCACACTGACGTTTCATTCGGCTGCTAGCGACAGCGATAGCGACAGCACAACTGAAGCCCCTGAGAGACCCGAATATTGCAGACACAGACCAGGCCCCAGTCACTACAGCCCCAAAGACACTGACCAGGATATGTTCAGCCCCTTTGAGACGATTTATTTGCCCACACCGGAACCTGACCCACCACCCGACGATAGTGACACCCCCCTTGCCCAGACTGCCCTACGGAACATGAAACAATGGCACTGTGATAATTCCTGTCGCCTGACATGGAATGACGAAATTGACCCCACATCGGCACACGCCGCATTAGCACGCAAACTCCACACGCCAGTTTGGCACCCGGGAGATGGTGATGACTCTGAGTCTGACTCCCACCATGGTAACCCCTTTAAAACGCTTTTTGGAATGGATCCTTGAGGTGTCCAGATGATGAGAGAAAGGAACCAATTGAGATTTACAGTGTTCTATACTCTGATGGAACCTGTCCGTTTTTCTTCTTTAGTTTGTTTTAAATGTTGTTCGTTCTCTCTTGTACGAGTTTGTGTGTTGGCCTCTCGGACACTTTCTTGATACAGTCATAACTACTCTTCTGACGCCACATGGCAGTTAAAGAAACAAGTTTGTTGGAGCCCATGTATTTACAAATTCTTACCGCTCTTGGTAAGTTGCTCAGGCAGTGGAGTAACGGCACTTATCCCCGCCCTGCCTGAGGACCCCTGATACATTTGGTCAGCCAAGCCCGGGTAATGGAGTACTGGGGATTCGACCCATTCTTGCCCTGCCATAGCTCATGCGCACCCCATTCGGAGAATTGTTTTCAAAACGCTTTTGCTGTTCTTTTTCATTCCTGTGGTTTAAAGAATGCATTTTGCCACAACTTTTGCCCCCTTTCGGCGACCCTTTGGTTGCTATCCCCCACCTACTATTTTACATGTCAGAATCACTTGGTTGGAAACACGAGTTTGCAGAGGATGGAGAAATTGTCCACCCACTCAGCCCATCAAACACATGCTGCGAGAGTGCTCGTACTGTGACACAGAACTTTTCAGGATGTCTTGTCTCCAAAATGGTTGTTTAAAAAAAAATGAGGGAGTCACATATGGTGACGATACTAATGGGAAATCGACGTTAAGGAAGAACAGACAGACAAACGAGATGTTAAGCAACAAGATGATAACAGACATTATGCTTGTTCCCCTAGGAAGATACGAAGATACGTACAGACGGAGAAAAGCCTGAACAAGATGAAGATGACCCTGATGATGTACGTCATGATCGTCACTGGAACAGTACAGTTGCGCACATTACCTAACTCCACCTTCCTCACCACACAGGCCCTGAACACGACTACTCACCACAACACCCCCAGCCCGGACACTACACCACACATAGACCCAGCCACTGATACCCCAAATGGTGTGAGAATCTCACTAAATGGTACTCCCTGTCATACACAGTGGAAGCCTTACTAATGATAGCCAGATTGTGCAGTGTCAACCAGACAATCAGATTGTGGAAATGGAGAAAGAGAGCCTCCCGCCCTCCAGTATACACCACTAGAGCCCCTTTCCCTGGACTCCAGCAAACCCCACACTTTTTCTGAACCTTTCTCTTTAATAAATTCCGCGGTTGTTGTTTCGTTAATAAAGCTTATTTTTCTGTATATGAATGTTAGTGATAAAAAGAAATGTGATGTTGCTATTGGATTATTTGTGATGTAAGATAAGTTCTTTGACTGTTAAATAGCAGCATGAGTGTAGTCTAGTTAGAGACAGTTAGAGGTTCCCTTTTTATTATTTATAAGGAGAATGGAATATAGGATTGAATGTTAAATGGCCCCTGAGGAATTTTTAGATATGTGTTGTATCAGGGAAACTTAGGTAAATGTTTTTGACCCATTGGACAGAGTAGGGTAGAACCTGTCCTTGATTGAGGGTACCCAGCATTTCAGAGAACAGGAGAAGACCCAGTATTGTGAACCTTCATGCTTCGCATTGAGGATCAAGAGGACAGAGTGTAGCCATCTGGGATGGCCACTTCCAACTAGGTACAGAGAAACTCGCAAAGCCTAGCGGGTAAAATGGACAAGGCAAGACTCAGGAGGCTCAGAGCCTGAAATGTATATTTTCAAGCAAGGAGTCCAGACAGTATCGAAACTCCGACCAATTAGCATTTTGATGGGGCCGATTAGCATTTGATGGCCCATCTCCACCTAGACAAAGGACTGGTACTCGAGCGACCGGTACAGTCCCAGACATTTCGGCGCCACTCCCTGTTCAGGGGAAGCGTAAACAACGGGGTCAGTGACCGCTTGAGACACGCCCAGCCGTCCAGATCCCCACCCACTTATTGGTCAGGAATCGAACAGAGTGATCAGGGATCACCCAATTAGTGGGGTCCAAACTAAAGGACCGCCCAAAAGAGCGCGAAAACCCCCAGGTATAAGAAGAAGGGTTCGCCATCTGTTCATCCTCTCTTGGACCTGGCACCCCAGCCACGACCATCTCCAATTGCAGCAACACCAGAAGCGAGTACAAGTTCAACGCCCGCTACCAGACGGATGAGCCCAGCTGAGCAGCAGTTACTCCTTCGGACTCGATAGATCCAGAATCGAACAGCGGTCACTGTTTTCTGACCTAAGCCGGGTGCCTGAAGTTAAGTACAGGTTGTCTTAGTCGATAGGTGTAGTTAACTAGTAGTGTTTATATTGCATGACTAATTGCGTGTGAATAAAGTACCCTTGACCTTGAACTAACTAACTGGTGTTTGGCTCTTTGATCGATAGCTGGTTGAACCTTGTGATGGTATCCTTTGATACTTGGCGACTCTGAGCATTAGAACATAGGTATCAAAAGAAAGGGGGGCAAACTCACTCATTGCCATAATTGGAACAGAGCCATAGGAAAAGTCAGACGAAAAGAAATGCGCAACACACACCAGCAAGAGGGCATAAACAGTAAATTAAAAAGTGAGCTGTTTATTTATAAACAAAGTAAGAAGTTTTACAACACCAGGTTAAAGTCCAACAGGTTTGTTTCGATGTCACTAGCTTTCGGAGCGCTGTTCCTTCCTCAGGTGAATCTAAATTGATAGATTTATAAACAAATGTTGGTTAAATGAATATTGGCCAGGACGTTGCAATGACATTTAATTCACTAGGGGACTACCTAGCGCTCCCTCAGTACTTCACTGAAGTTTCAACTAACACTTAACTAGGGCAGCTACCAACTATTCGAAGCTGACACTCTAGGATGTAACACAATTTAGAAATTTGCTTTGCATGAAATAAAATGAGGAAACCATCCAGGTCTGAAAGAATCTGCGGGGACAGAAACCGAGTTTGTGTTTCAATTCAATATGACTTCTTCAGAACTGAAGAGAATCAGAAATGTAATGGATTATGTAGTTGGAAAGGGGGTTGAGAAGGTAGAGCAGAATAGAAAATCAGGAACAGGAGGAGCTCTGGAGAGATTGTAGGTGGGAGCTCAGGAGAGATTGGCAAGAACACCGGGTATCTCTGTATGCGGATGATTTGTTGCTATATAATAAGAACTAGGAGCAGGAGTAGGCCATCTGGCCCCTCAAGCCTGCTCCGCCATTCAATGAGATCATGGCTGATCTTTTGTGGACTCAGCTCCACTTTCCGGCCTGAACACCATAACTCTTAATCCCTTTATTCTTCAAAAAACTATCTATCTTTATCTTAAAAACATTTAATGAAGGAGCCTCTACTGCTTCACTGGGCAAGGAATTCCATAGATTCACAACCCTTTGGGTGAAGAAGTTCCTCCTAAACTTAGTCCTAAATCTACTTCCCCTTATTTTGAGGCTATGACCCCTAGTTCTGCTTTCACCCGCCAGTGGAAACAACCTGCCCGCATCTATCCTATCGATTCCCTTCATAATCTTATATGTTTCTATAAGATCCCCCCTCATCCTTCTAAATTCCAACGAGTACAGTCCCAGTCTACTCAACCTCTCCTCGTAATCCAACCCCTTCAGCTCTGGGATTAACCTAGTGAATCTCCTCTGCACACCCTCCAGTGCCAGTACGTCCTTTCTCAAGTAAGGAGACCAAAACTGAACACAATACTCCAGGTGTGGCCTCACTAACACCTTATACAATTGCAGCATAACCTCCCTAGTCTTAAACTCCATCCCTCTAGCAATGAAGGACAAAATTCCATTTGCCTTCTTAATCACCTGTTGCACCTGAAAACCAACTTTCTGCGACTCATGCACGAGCACACCCAGGTCTCTCTGCACAGCAGCATGTTTTAATATTTTATCATTTAAATAATAATCCCTTTTGCCGTTATTCTTACCAAAATGGATAACCTCACATTTGTCAACATTGTATTCCATCTGCCAGACCCTAGCCCATTCACTTAGCCTGTCCAAATCCCTCTGCAGGCTTCCAGTATCCTCTGCACTTTTTGCTGTGGCAGACCCGGCGGAGGGATTGCCAGAGATAATGCGGATACTTGGGGAGTTTGGGGATTTTTCAGGGTACAAACTGAACATGGGGAAAAGTGAGGTGTTTGTGGTGCATCCAGGGGAGCAGAGCAGAGAGATAGAGGATTTACCGTTGAGGAAGGTAACAAGGGACTTCCGGTACTTGGGGATCCAAATAGCCAAGAATTGGGGTACATTACACGGGCTTAATTTAACGCGGTTGGTGGAACAGATGGAGGAGGACTTTAAGAGATGGGACATGGTGTCCCTGTCATTGGCAGGTAGGGTGCAGGCGGTTAAAATGGTGGTCCTCCCGAGATTCCTTTTTGTGTTTCAGTGCCTCCCGGTGGTGATCACGAAGGCTTTTTTCAAAAGAATCGAGAAGAGTATGATGAGTTTTGTGTGGGCTGGGAAGACCCCGAGAGTGAGGAGGGGATTCTTGCAGCGTAGTAGGGACAGTGGGGGGGCTGGCACTGCCGAGCCTAAGTGAGTACTACTGGGCCGCCAATGTTTCAATGGTGTGTAAGTGGATGGGAGAAGGGGAGGGAGCGGCATGGAAGAGATTGGAGAGGGCGTCCTGCAGGGGGACTAGCCTACAAGCAATGGCGACGGCACCGTTGCCGTTCTCACCAAAGAAATACACCACAAGCCCGGTGGTGGTGGCTACATTGAGGATTTGGGGGCAGTGGAGACGGCATAGGGGAAGGACGGGAGCTTCGGTGCGATCCCCGATAAGAAACAATTATAGGGTCGTCCCGGGGAGAATGGATGGGGTATTTGGAGCATGGCAAAGAGCTGGGGTAGTACAACTGAGAGATCTGTTTGTAGGGTTCACCAGGCGGTGGCAACCGTTCGTCGATTACCTCACAGAAATATAGAGGGAATGGAAAAGAAGTAGACAAGCAACCCAGGGGGGAGGGTGAGGGCGGGGGGAGGGGTGGGGGGGGGGAGGAATCGAACGGACTCTCAGAGATGTTATTGTATATGTATAATATGTATAGGTAGTTGTTATAGGTAATTGTATATTGGATTGCTGGATTGTATTTTTGGAGAGTATTTATTTTGGACAAGGCAGTTGCCATTCAGTTTTGTTTTTGTTTTTGCTTATATATTATTTATCTATTTGTTTAAAACTGGCCACTGTTATTTATATTGCTTTATTGTTGTGTAAGAGAAACACTACATACTGTTATGTTTGGCCAAAAATCTCGAATAAAATATTTTTTTTTTTTAAAAGGAGAGATTGGCATATATGTCATGGACACAAGACAAAAGGAGTCCTAATGGTAATGGTAATGAAGGTGCAAATAATAGTATAAAGATAAGATAGCAGAATGTGTAAATAACAGAAAAAGGGTCAGCACTCTGTGAAAGCAAAACAATTTATAGATCGTCCTATGGGGGAGGGGTTAGGGGAAAAAAAAATCCTAACCCCTCCCCGACATCTCCTATCCTAAACCTCAAGTCAGGATGAGAGATTAAAGGCAGTCCTGGGCCTGAGCGGATCTCATAGTCAGGGAGAGAGATTAAAGGCAGTCCCGGGGCTTTGTGGGACAAGCTATAGGGCTATGCATATCATGCTACAAATCTAGTCACATCTCCATGAGGGACATTGTAATGCCAAATAAACCTTGCAAAGCATCCCAATTAAACCAACTCAATAGTGATTAAAATTGTACCCCACTAGTTTTAGGAAGATCACATTTCAACTAGCACACATATTCATTGGGTGCAAGAGGCCGGCCAAGTGTACACAGTTGAATACTAGTAAAACCTATGTTTATAAAACAGTGGAACTAATCAAAATTCTATTGTCTATGTCGCTCAAGGGATCATCAAATTAAATGGCCTTGAATAATGTCAATTGACGTTTAAATCTACTACCGAGGGAGTGCTAAATTGTTAGAGATTAAATATTAAACCAGAGCTCCATTTGCCTTTGAAAATGAATGTAAATGATCTTGTGGCACTACTGGAAGACCAGCATGACCAGTATGTATATCTCAACTGATAGCATTAAAACTGATCTGCTGCTTAATTGCATTGCTGATTGTGGTTGTAATCTTTAGAACTAGGCCATTCACTATTTCTTTTTTTTCCAATTAAGGAGCAACTTAGTGTGGCCGATCACCTACCCTGCACATGTTTGGGTTGTGGGGGTGAAACCCACGCAGACACGGGGAGAATGTACAAACTCCACACGGACAGTGTTCCGGGGTTGGGATCGAACCCGGGTCCTCGGTGCTATGAGGCAGTAGTGCTAGCTACTGCGCCACCGTGCCGCCCTAGAACTAGGCCATTCATGATCAAAACCATAAAGCATTATTAGTTTTAAATTCTTTCTGAAAATGCTCTCGGTGCTAAGGCAATTAGAACTTGAAACACTGTGACAGATACGCTAAGGGAGGGTATAAAAGAATAAACAGTGAAGGTAATAAAATGGAATCAATGTACAAATTTGCATGACCTAACTGAATGACAAATTAGGCTAATATGTCTCATTTGTTTTCCCAACATTCACAAAGATGGGGCTAGCTTTCATATGGAAATAGTGAATTTTATTCTTCAGGACCATAGCTGATCAACTAGTCTCACTGATGGTCACAAAATTACCTGATTAGTGAGCCAGTGGGAATTCAATAATGTCCTTTAGGAAAGGAAATCTAATGCCCTTACTCAGCCTGGCCTATATTACTCCAGATCCACACCAGTGTGGTTTCATCACTGCCCTCTGAAATAGTCTAGCAAACCACTCAGTTATATTAAACTGCTCCAGTAAAATGGAGCAAGAATAAACCAGACAGAAGGTTTGTCATTGAAATTACAACTGCACATCCAACCATGTTAGCTCATGCTAACATCTGAGGGTTTATGCTAAAATTGTGAGATCTGTCCCACAGGCGAGCCAAGAATAGCCAGACAATCATACTTACTGAATCATACCTTACATCCATTGTCCCAGACTCATCTGTCAATATCCTTGGAAATGTCTTTTATCACCATCAGTACAGACTCACCAGATTTAGCGGTCAGGTGGTTTACCCTCGAGAGGGAGTGACACTGAAGTCCTCAACATTCCAGACCCCATGAAGTCTCACAGCATCATGTCAAACATGGACAAGAAAACCTCCTGCGATTATCGCCCTATCATCCCCACTCAACTGATTCATCAGTATCCTCTACATTGAAGCAAGGGCAAAGAATGTACTCTGGCAGGAGACTTCAATATCCATCACCATGTGCGGCTCAACAACACTACTACTGACTGACCAACCTGGCAGAGTCCTGAAAGGTATGTATATCTGCCAGATTGGTTCTCCTGCAGCAGGCCCAAGAGGAAAAAAAAACTTATTTGACCAGTCTACTTGTTGCACGTGCATCTGTCCATGACAATATTAGTAGGAGTGACCACAATATTCTCCATGTGGAGATGGTCCCAGCTTCACACTGAGGACATTCTCCATTGTCTTACGTAGCACTACATCCTGGCTAAATGGGATAGATTCAGAACAGAAGATCTAGCAGCCAAAAACTGAGCAAAATTGTATTCAACCACAATCTAATCGCATTGTCCAGTAGATCCCTCATTCTACCATGACTATTAAGTCAGGGAACCAAACCTGGTTCGATGAGAAGTGTAGGAGGGCATCTCAGGAGCAGCACCACGCATATCTGAAAAATAATGAGATGTATTGTGAAAGCATGCATTATAAAAAGAAGCTACGAATTTACTGGCTCGAAATCCTCACTGAATTGTACATTCCAAATACTTGAGATCACAGTCAAAGAGGTCTGTATATTTGTATCACTACCTTTTACATTCTAAGACCATTGCTTGGAACCAACTTGTCCGCAAAGCCTCACCAGGAACTATTTCCTTGAAGGACTATAAATAGTGGCCATCACCTATCCCATTAGCAAAGCATCCAGACAATCACCTGGTTACTCAACTGGTTAATGGCATGAAGACATGCCATTGGACAAAACCAGGACAATGGGACGCTGGCCAAGATGGGAATGCCCACCTATGATCTAATCAAGCTACAACTGAAATACGCTATCTATAACCATGTTAAGATCATTGGGCAATCAGCGAGAGAGTGTCATGTGACAACCCAAACCTGTGTGCTCAAGCGTCAGTTTTCAACTGAGACGCTAAAGAAACAAGTGGGTTCCCCCTCCCTCGCTCTCTCAACAGTAAACTTGCAAGTTTTGTACCATATCTGCTATTTTTGACTGTCCACATGCCAGAGATTTTAAACACTCAACCCTGTGGTGAACCACTGTAATAGGAGATGTAAGGTAGGACCTGCACTCCAGGTTCGCTGGTAGCTCCTGCCGGCTGGCTCCGCCCACGGAGAACTGTATAAATATGTATGACCTCCAGTGCCCTGCCATTTCGCCAGCTGCAGCAGGAGGCCACACATCTGACTGTAATAAAGCCACAGTTGTACCCAACTTTAGTCTTTGTGCAATTGATCGTGCATCAATTTATTACAGTCAGATTTTCCACAGAATGGATATTCGAATTAAGCCTGATCGCCTGCAGCTGGATCCACACTCGCCCGACACCAGTAGAGACTTTGCTCACTGGTTAGCAGGTTTCGAGGCTTACATCAACGCAGCGGACCCCGTGCCAACGGAAGCTCAGAAGATAAACGTCCTGTACTCCAGACTGAGCTCCAGCGTGTTCCCGTTGATCCAAGACGCCACGAATTACACAAAAGCAATGGAACTCCTCAAAGAACACTGTGCAGAAGACGAACACGCTCTTTGCCAGGCATGTACTTGTCACCCGCTCGCAACTACCTGGTGAGTCCATCGAAGACTTCTGGGGAGCCCTAATCCCACTCATCCGGGACTGTGACTGTCAGGCCATCATGGCCACCGAACACGTGAATCTCCTCATGCGCGATGCCTTTGTGATGGGGATTGCGTCGGACCGCATCCGAGAACGATTGCTGGAAGGGGCCACGCTCGAACTGGCGGAGACAAAAACCTTGGCGCTCTCCATGACGGTCGCATCCCGTAACGTACAATCGTACCTCTCCTGCCGCGCTGCACACCCTTCTACTCCTTCCTACCCCTCCTGGACCCCGCCGACGACCTCCTCAGCGGGGACCCTTCCTTCACAATACGCCTGCGCCACATGCCGATCCGCGGACCCCGGGGGTCCCCGTTGCTACTTCTGCGGTCAGCAGAAGCACCCCCGGCTAACACTGCCCGGCCCGCACTGTTAAATAATGGGTTAAGAGACATTGCAATTAGTTGTCTCATTTATGTTAAGTATCCATTAATTGACACTGATATGTAAAGGGGCTTCAGATGGCCTCTGTTGCCAGGTGATGTATAGTTAGAGTTTTGTGCAAAGGCTGTTGGAATGAAATAAATGTGTGTTTGTGAAAAAGGAACAGAACTTTAGACTCTTCATATCACAGCAACTAAAACGTCTAACAATTGGTAGCAGAGGATGGTTGCTGTGTAAATGTGAAGGGTTGAAAGATACAACTTTTCCAGATCAAACCAAGGAGTGAGTGAGAAAAGAAAAAAAAAAGGGATATATGGCTGAACCGAGGATAAAGATGGCTGGATATGACTATCCTCCCTTATTTTCTGAAAGGGAATCGTACGACCAATGGAGAAGTGCAGTAGTTATGTGGACTAAGGTAACTGCTTTGGGAAAGAGAAAACAAGGTATGGCATTGGCTCTTTCTCTACCATATGGCAGTAAAATCCGAAACAAAGTGCTTTCTGAGCTGGAATTGGAAGAGTTAGACTCAGAAGAAGGTCTGGAGACTTTATTACATTATTCGGATAAGATTTATAAGAAAGATGAGTTGATAAATGCGTATGAAGCATGGTCAGATTTTGATAAGTTCTGGAAAATAGAGGATATCTCTATGGAAGACTATATAATGGAATTTGGCAGACTATATAAAAGGCTGCAGAAACACAACCTGGAATTTCCACAGTCTGTGTTGGCCTTTAAATTACTTGACTGTGCTAGAGTGAGAAACATGGATAGGCTCCTGGTTTGACAGGAGTTCAGTTTACTGATAAGGATACCTTATTTGAACAGATGACAAAAGCTTTGCAAAGGTTTCTGGGTAAACATTCGATTCCGATGGCTCTGATGACCCAAATAGGTCAGCCTGCAATAAGGCAGAATATGGAAGATACACTAGTAACAGGATGGCAAAATCGTATGGCTACGAACAGGGCTCAAGACTATAGACGGAGACCGAGACAAGGGAATTATGAAGACAGAAACCCAGTTAGAACCTACAATAGGAAGACGAACCCCAGAAATGCACGGGGCATGATAAATCGATGTTTTCGATGTGGCTTTCAATACCATTATGCTTTCAACTGTCCAACTCATTATGATAGAGTGTTTGAAGCGACACATGACATGGAAGAGTCAGAAGAGGAAAAAGATAGTGACCAGAAAGAAGGCATTGTCCTATTGACAAGCAGTTTTATGCAGGTAATGAGGGTGTTGGTAGCAGAATCCTTTAACTGTGCTGTATTGGACAGTGGCTGCACATCTACTGTGTGTGGAATTGACTGGTTAAAATGTTACCTGGACTCTTTGAATGCTGAAAATCAACATTAAGGAATTTGAAAGTTCCACAAGTTTCAGGTTTGGGGATGATAATACTCTGAAGTCGTTGAAAAGAGTGGTGATCCCTTGCAATATTGCCGGAGTGAATCATTTCATTAGCACGGATGTTATATCAAGCGAGATACCTTTGCTTCTGAGCAGACCGTCGATGAAGAAAGCACACATGAAACTGGATATGGAACAGGATAAGCCAACAGTTTTTGGAAAGACGGTGGACTTACAATTTACACAGTCGGGACACTATTGTATTCCATTACTGACAAATAATATTTCAAGTAGAGTGGTTAAGGATGTGTTAATGGCAGTTGAAAATGGGACTTTAGCTGATAAAAAGCTTGTGGTATTAAAACTGCATAGGCAATTTGCACATCCGTCTCCTCGGAGGCTGAAAAATGTATTAAAGGATGCAAGGGTAAGGGATGACGACTATACTAAACTAATAGAACAGGTTGGTGACCGCTGTGAAGTTTGTAGGAAGTACAGAAGGACACCAGCACGACCGATAGTAACCCTACCTTTGGCCAGGGATTTTAACGACATTGTGGCGATGGACCTTAAGATCTGGGATAAAGCAAATAATATATTTATTTTGCATTTTGTAGATTTAGCAACCAGATTTAGTCAATCAACGATTGTACGAAGTAAAGAAAAGAGAGTAATTCTGGATCAAATCGTGGAAAAATGGATAGGGACAGGAATGGGTCCACCGGCAAAATTCCTTACGGACAATGGGGAGAATTTGCTAATGATGAGCTTAGGGATATGTGTGAAAACATGACTATCAGAGTTATGAATACGGCTGCAGAAAACCCATTTAGTAATGGCGCCTGTGAAAGAAATCATGCTGTCATCGATGACATGCTTCGGAACATTTTGGTAGATCGACCAAATTGCAGGCTAAATTCAGCTTTAGTATGGGCAGTACATGCAAAGAATTCATTGCAGATGGTTGGGGGCTATAGTCCTTATCAATTAGTGTTTGGTAGAAATCCTAAAATTCCATCCATTTTGGATGACCAGCCTCCAGCTTGGGAGGGGACTACAATTAGCTCTGGTTTTGCTGAACATTTAAATGCATTACATAGCAGTAGAAAAGCTTTTTTGGAAGCATAAGTCTCTGAAAGAATTCGCAGAGCTTTAAGACATAACGTACGGCCATCAGATGCCGCTTTTCAGCAAGGAGGCATGGTATACTATAAGAGAGACAATTCTAATGAATGGAAAGGCCCAGGGAAGATCTTAGGCATAGATGGCAAAACAATTATTTTGCTACATGGTAATCAAATTGTTAGAGTACATTCATCAAGGATAATAGGTACAGATTACAAATTTTCAAATTTAGACAGAGCAGATAGACATGACGAGGAACAGTCACCTGGTACGCATGTGTTACAGAACTATGAGGACCAATTAACTGATATAGACAGTGTTTCTGTGGAGGAACACAACACTTCTGATGAAGTAGAACAGGCCATTTTTCCAAAAGGGCAACTGCCAAAAGTTGGTACAAAAGTGACATACTTGCCTGAAGGGTCTAGTCAATGGAAGGATGCAACTGTTATTAGTAGAGCAGGGAAGGCCACTGGAAAGTATAAACATTGGTTGAATGTACAGCATTCAGGGGAAGGAGTCAAGACAATGGATTGGGAAAACAAAGTTCAAAAATGGAGGGCACAGAAACGCAGTGCCAGTTCAGATAGTACATCGGATAGTGAACAGGTCCGCAGGAAAAGGTCAAGAACGATTGAAAGGACATCCCACAGCAGAAGGGAAAGATCAAGCAGTAGCAGTACAGAACAAGATACCAGGCAGGAGAGGGGACGTAGTTTATCAAGATCTCGGAACATGAGTAAGATTACGAATACTAATAGGAGTAGAAGCCACATACACGTGAGATTTTGGTGGTTTCAAATAAATTAGATGAAAAAGTTATCAAAGAAGCTAAACAGCAAGAATTGCATAGTTGGAGTGAATTTGGGGTATACACGGAAGTACCGGATAGGGGACAAAGAGCTCTATCCCACAGATGGATTTGCACGGAAAAGGTTCTTCCGGATGGAACTTATAAGGCAAAGGCCAGGCTTGTGACAAGGGTATTTGAAGAAAACTTAGAAGATCAGGATTTAAGGGTAGATTCACCTACAGCAGGAAAGGTTATTTTAAAGATCTTCTTGGCTCTATTAGCCACAAAGGCTTGGGAATGCAAATCTATAGATATAAAAGCTGCCTTTTTGCAGGGGCATCAGCTCCAGAGAGACATTTTTCTCCGTCCTCCTAAAGAAGCAGCTAACACAGAAGGGTGCTCTGGAAGTTGAACAAATGTGTATATGGATTAAATGATGCATCTAGAGTCTGGTATTTTTCGGTAAGGTCAGTTTTGTTAAAGTTAGGCTGTTGCCAGTTGAAAGCAGATCCTGCAATGTTTTACTGGCACAATAAAGGAAATCTTTCTGGCATTTTTATGATGCATGTCGATGATTTTTTTGTGGGGTGGGACTAGTGATTTTGAAGCTATTGTAATCTCTGATTTGAGGAAAGAATTCAGGGTTGGAAGTCAGGCTTCCGGTGCATTTAAATATATTGGACTGGAAATTGGACAGACTAAGTTAGGGGCAACTTTACGTCAGCAACCTTATTTGGAAAGCATCAGCCCAATAGCAATTAGTCGTGGCCGAGTTTCACAAAAAGACGCAATGGTTTCAAAGATAGAAAAAGAGCAACTGCGAAGTTTAATTGGGCAACTGAACTGGTTAGGGAGACAGACTAGACCGGACGTGAGTTTTGACGTCTTAGAGTTGAGTACAAAAATGAATGATCCCAAAGTGGAAGACAAAAGAGCAAATAAAGCGTTGGCCAAACTAAAAATGCAGGAGTGTGTTTTGAAGTTCCCGGTTTTAGGTGGCCTTAGGCACTTGAAACTCATAGTTTATAGTGATGCGTCCTATGCAAATTTATGTGATGGCGTTTCAAGCGCAGGAGGTTTTATAATTTTCCTTTTGGGGAACAATGGTAAATGTTGTCCGCTTGTGTGGGAAACAAAGAAAATAAGGAGAGTGGTAAAAAGCACTTTGGCTGCTGAGACATTGAGCCTTGTAGAGGCGGTGGATATGGCCTTTTATATAAGTATGATATTGACAAAATTTGAGGATTAGGGGATTTGGGTAATATACCTATTGACTGTCACATTGACAATAAATCCCTGTGGGAAAACTCTACAAAAAAGTGTAAATGAAAAGAGGTTACGGATAGACATCGCAAGTTTAAAGCAGATGTTGGACAGAGGAAAAATAACAAAAATTAAATGGGTTGACATGAGCTATCAACTGTCAGACTGTTTTATGAAAAGAGGGGCGAGTTCACAGAAACTTTTGGATATTGTTAATGAAGGGCGCTTGTTTCTGTGACTGTTTTTTTTTTTCTTTCTCGTCCAAACAAAAACAAAAAAAAGGGGGGGACATCATGTGTGTGTTTTTGAGTTTCTTGAAATTTTGTTTTCACCTAATTATTATTTTTTTCTCCAAGGAAGGGGAGACTGTTAAGTAATGGGTTAAGAGACCTTGCAATTAGTTGTCTCATTTATGTATAGTATCCATTAATTGACACTGATATGTAAAGGGTCTTCAGGTGGCCTCTGTCAGGTGGTGTATAGTTAGAGTTTTGTGCAAAGGCTGTTGGAATGAAATAAATGTGTGTTTGTGAAAAAGGAACAGAACTTTAGACTCTTCATATCACAGCAACTAAAACGTCTAACACGCACTGCTGTTTGTAAAGCCTGCAGTAAAAAGGGCCACTTCGCGGCTGTGTGCCAGGCCCGCACAGTCGCTGGGATCATGCCCGCTATCGCCCCCTCCCCCACACCAGACGCACAATGGGAGCCGCCATCTTCTCCTCCCGGGTCCATGTGCGACCAATGGGCGCCGCCATCTTGTCCCGACCCCGCAATGTGCGCACCATGGGCGGCGCCATCTTGTCCCGACCCCACAATGTGCGCACCATAGGCGCCGCCATCTTGTCCCCCACAGGGTCTCCGGACAACCCGACATCGGAACCACACACACTCTCCACCCGAAGCATCTGATGGCTACCCGCAGCTCGCTTTGATGACTCTGGATCAAGCTCGCCCGCACTAACTGGCCACCGCATCGATGACGGTTAAAATCAACGACCACGCGACCTCGTACCTGCTGGACTCCGGGAGCACCAAAAGCTTCGTTTACCCAGATACGGTAAGGCACTGCTCCCTCGCTGTCCACCCTGCCAATCAAGGGATCTCCCTAGCCTCCGGATCCTCCTTCGCGGTCCACCCTGCCAATCAAAGGATCTCCCTAGCCTCCGGATCCCACTCCGTCCCGATCCGAGGCTTTTGTACAGTCACCCTCACGGTCCAGGGCATAGAATTCAGTAACTTCCGCCTCTATGTCCTTCCTCATCTCTGCGCTGCACTCCTGTTGGGCCTGGACTTCCAGTGCAACCTCCAGAGTCCCACCCTCAAATTCGGCGGGCCCTTACCCCCCCCCCCCCCCCCATTACCGTTTGCGGCCTCACGACCCTCAAGCTCGATTCTCCCTCCCTTTTTGCCAATCTAACTGTGGATTGCAAGCCCGTTGCCACTAGGAGCAGACGGTACAGCACCCAGGACAAGACCTTCATCAGGTCCTAAGTCCAGCGGCTGCTTAAGGAGGGTATTATCGAGGCCAGCAACAGCCCGTGGAGAGCCCAAGTGGTAGTGGTTAAAACTGGGGAGAAACACAGGATGGTCGTGGACTATAGCCAGACCATCAATCGGTACATGCAGCTCGACGCGTACCCCCTCCCACGCATATCTGATATGGCCAATCAGATTGCGCAGTATCGGGTCTTCTCAACAATTCACCTGAAATCTGCCTACCACCAGCTCCCCATCCAGAAGTCGGACCGGCCATACACTGCCTTTGAGGCGGACTGTCGCCTCGCCCACTTCCTTAAGGTCCCTTTCGGTGTCACAAATTAGGGGCGTCATTCTCCGACCCCCCAGCGGGTCGGAGAATGGCCGTTGGCCGCCGTGAATCCCGCCCCCGCCTGTTGCCGAAGTCTCCGAAGGGAGAAAGGTCGGCGGGGCGTTAATGGCGCCGCTGACATCGGAGAATGTCACGGGTCTGCGCAAGGCAGCCGATTTTGGGCCTGCCGATATTCTCCCTTCCGGATGGGCCGAAGTCCCGTCGACGTGATGACCGTTCACGTCGAGGTAAATCAAACCTCCTTTTCATCGGCGTGAACCTGTGCTCCAGGTTCACGCCGACCAACATGGAGGTGAGTGACGGCCTGGGGGGTTGGCCGCTGGGCAGGCGATGGCGTGGCCGCCGTCTGAATGTGTGAGGAGAGGTGTGTCTCGGGTTGTGTGTGTGTGTGTGCGGTGGGGGGGAGGGGGTTAGAGTGGGATGGGCTCTGGGGGAGTGCCGGGAGGGGGGTCCGTGCCAGGGAGGGGGATGGGGGGGTCCGTGCCGGGGAGGGGGATGGGGGGGTCCGTGTCGGGGAGGGGGATGGGGGGGTCTGTGCCGCGGAGGAGGATAGGGGGGGGGCCGTGCCGGGGAGGAGGTTGGGGTCCGTGCCGGGGAGGGGGATGGGGGGGGTCCGTGCCTGGGAGGGGGATGGGGGGGTCCGTGCCGGGGAGGGGGATGGGGGGGTCCATGCCGGGGAGGGGGATGGGGGATTCCGTGCCGGGGAGGGGGATGGGGGGGTCCGTGCCGGGGAGGGGGGGGTGCAAGGGCAAGTGAGTTGGTCCACCTGGCCAGGTGCCAGCCTCCAACAGTTGGACCCATGCGGTCCATGCCACCTGGCTGGGGGGAAGGAGGGGATATGGGCAATGATGACATGTCGTCGTTCCCGCCCCCCCCCCCCCCCCCCCGCAACCAGGCCATCATGTTTTCCGATCATCCAGCGATGTTGGCCGCCGTGGCGGCAGCCGCTAATGCCCATGTTGCCCTGGATGAGGAGGAGGAGCGTGCCAGAGAGGCGCCGCAGGCTGCCGCAGAGGGGCAGGCGGCAGCCGCCAAGGTTGGAGGGGCACCTGACCGACAGGACGAGGAGGGGGAGGAGGACGTCGCGGCCCCACGGCAATGGAGGCACCCGAGGGCACCCCGTGTGTACCGGCCCCGGCAGTCATACCAGGACCTCACGGACCGGGAATGCAGGAGGAGACTCCGGATATAGCGGGAAACCGTGGTACACATTTGCCACCTGCTGGCACACCTGTCACCGCGTGGCACTGGCGGGGGACACTCTCTTCCCGTGTCGGTCAAGGTTACGGTGGCCCTGAACTTTTATGCAACGGGGTCATTCCAGGCACCGAGTGGGGAACTGTCCGGCATATCGCAGACATCGGTGCATTGGTGCATCCGGGCAGTGACAGATGCCCTATATGCCATGGCGCACCGCTACATCCGCTTCCCTGTGGACCGGGCCAGCCAAGATGCCCGGGCCATGGGCTTCTCTGCCATGGCCGGGTTCCCCATGGTCCAGGGCGCGATTGATGGGATGCACGTCACCGTGCGGCCACCTGCAGATAACAGGGCCGTGTTCACCAATAGGAAGGGGACCTATTCGATGAACGTACAGGTGGTCTGCGACCACCGCATGATGATCCTGCAAGTCTGCGCCCGTTACCAGGCAGTGTACACGACTCATACGTGTTGTCGTGGTCATCCATCCCCAGCATGTACGAGGGACGCCATCCCCGGCTGAGGGGCTGGTTGCTGGGCGACTGGGGCTACCCATTGCGATCGTGGCTGATGACGCCTATATGGAGGCCACGCAATGAGGCGGAGAACCGCTACAATGATGCCCATGTAGCAACAAGGGGAGTGATAGAGAGGTGCTTTGGCGTGCTGAAGATGCGTTTCAGGTGCCTGGACCTCTCTGGGGGCGCCCTCCAGTATCGGTCAGATAGGGTCGGCCGCATCATTGTGGTGTGCTGCGTCCTGCACAACATAGCCCAGCAGAGGGGCGATGTGCCGCAGGCAGAGGAGGGTGGAGTGGAGGAGCAGCAGGAAGAGGCGCAGTCCTCCCCAGATGAGGGGGTTGGGGGCAATGGTCAGGGCAGACGGGGTAGACACAGGCGAGTGGCTGTCCACCGTTACCGGCTGGCCCAGCGGGCACGGGACAAACTGATAGCCGCCCGCTTCACTGGCTAGATGGGCGTGGGAATCGGGTAGTATGGCCACAGACCGCACACCAAGGCAACAGCCGACCACCCACACCCCCCACCCATCCACCCACCCAGCACCCTCACCCCCCTCCCCAACCCCACCCACCCCACCCGCATGCACACCACCCCCCCCCCATTGCCGATCCACCTGCGGCACAACGGGCCAGGCTCACACAGTTGCGGGTGGACGCGTGTCTATTGCAGGCCATGGAGGATGATGACAACCCGCTCTGCGGTGAGCTCCTGGCTCCACATCGTTGGACTATGTCTGACCCATGGCCACAGTACCACCATCCACCCGGACCATCCCTGCATGCGGCTGTGACACTGCAGCGCACGGTCCCGTCCTCTGCCTGGGGGGATGTTGATGGCGGCCCAGGGGGAAGGGGGCAGACTCACCTGGGGCTGAGGTAAGACCACCCCTCACACACACACTTGCGCTCAACGTACATGACACACCCGCACGCTTTGGACAGAGCACAAAGGCAGCTTCTGTCAGTGTAACATTGACTTTAATAACCAAAGGAGTTCATGCACGTGCCCTAGCCCCTAAAACTCATCTGTGCCCTGCACCCGTGCCAACTTACTCAGTGTCTAATTGTTTGGCCTTACGGGCCCTTTGACTACGTCTACGTGGTTCCCCAGACGGTACAGCAGAACTGGAGGTGGACTCCTGTGATTCCTGCCCTCTGACACTGGATCCCTTTGGCGGCCGTTTCCTGGGGCGTCCTGGCCTAGATGGGCCAGGCTGCGGCCCGGGCGACTGGGATGGCGAGCTGCCAGCCTGTCCTGCCCGTTGCCCACCCGATGCACCTGGGACGGGAGGGGGGGGGAGTCCGAGGTGTTGCGGTGTTCCCGGACCTCCCCTACAGGGGGAGTCGGGACGGACCACACCACCTCCTCCTCCCTCGGGGTGCCCGATGGCCCCCAGGCCTCTACATAGGGTGAGGGATGCGAACAGACTGGCCATCCGACGCCCCCCCGACATCTGGCGCTGCCAGTCCTGGAGGCCCGTGCTGGTATCGACAGGGGTCTGCAGGTTTGCAGCCATGGAGCCCAGGGGGTTGGCAAACCCTGTCTGTGACAGTGCGACGCCGGCTCGCACATGGCCACTGGCGCCGATGCCCTCAGCGATGGCCTGCTGAGACTGGGCCATGGCCTGCAGAGACTGGGCCATGGCCTGCTGAGACTGGGCCATGGCCTGCAGAGACTGGGCCATGGCCTGCAGAGACTGGGCCATGGCCTGCAGAGACTGGGCCATGGCCTGCAGAGACTGGGCCATGGCCTGCTGAGACTGGGCTATGGTGTTGAGCGCCTCTGCCATCTGGCGCTGGCACTGGCTCATGGCCTCCTGTGAGAGGGCAGCCGTGTCCTGGGCCACAGACGCCGCCTGCACGGAAAGCCCCAGGCCTCGCAAACCGTTCCCCATGTCTGACACCGTCGCACCCATTGCCTCCACCGCGGACGCCACCCGTGCGGTGTCGGCCTGGGTGGCACGTATGACCGGCACCACTTCCAGCTCCTGGACGCAGGTGGACTCCTCCACCTGCGACTGCAGCCGCCGCAAGCCGACCGTCACCCTCTTCGCTCGTCTCCGTGTCGGTGGTTGCATCGGATCTATGTGTGGGTGTGGTAACTGCAGGAACCCGGGATCCATCTGGGCGGCAGATGTTCGCTTGGCCTGGGCTGCCCTCCGACCGCCCGGCCCCTCTGCTGCTCCTACCTCCACCTGCTGTACCGGGACGGCTGTGTTGTGCGTACCAGTGAGTGTACCAGACGCCTCATCACTAAAGTGCCCAACCGAGGTGAGTGTTTCTGCGATGGTGGAGGGTGTTGATGACAGCAGTGGCGTTGTGTCGTGCTCTTCGTCCCACTCTGAGTCCATGGCACTTTGGGGTGGGGGTTCGTCTCCACCCATCCACTCTGAGTCACTGTCCGGTATTTCGTCTTCCTGGGTAGTGCTGTCCCGGGTAGGGGTGTCCTGGGTAGTGGTATCCTGGGTAGTGGTGTCCTGGGTAGTGGTGTCCTGGGTAGTGGTGTCCTGGCTCGGATGTGACGGGGGCCTGTGGCTGCCACCCTCGTCACTGGGTGGTCGCGCCCGCACGTGACGGGGGTGTCGTCTCCCTATTGCTCCAGGTCTCTCCGTCTCCCGTGGTGTGCGAGGGGCATCCTGCGGGCGTCGCATGCTGGAGGGTCCGGGTCTCTCTGTCTCCCGTGGCCTCCGAGGGGCATCCTGCAGGCGTCGCATGCTGGAGGGTCCGGGTCTCTCTGTCTCCCGTGGCCTCCAAGGGGCATCCTGCGGGCGTCGCATGCTGGAGGGTCCGGGTCTCTCTGTCTCCCGTGGCCTCCGAGGGGCATCCTGCGGGCGTCGCATGCTGGAGGGTCCGGGTCTCTCTGTCTCCCGTGGCCTCCGAGGGGCATCCTGCGGGCGTCGCATGCTGGAGGGTCCGGGTCTCTCTGTCTCCCGTGGCCTCCGGGGGGCATCCTGCGGGCGTCGCATGCTGGAGGGTCCGGGTCTCTCTGTCTCCCGTGGCCTCCGAGGGGCATCCTGCGGGCGGTCTGCATCTGCGGGGATGGGTGTTTGGTCCTGCGATACACAATGAAGCATGCATGGTTAGACACGCAGGCAGTGATCAGGTGATATGGGGGAGGGGGGAAATAGGGACGGGCTGTCGGTGGCTCACTTGCTCGTACGCCCCCGACCTCTGCATCAGCAACCTCCCGGTCGACAGGTCTGCCAGCCAGTTCCAGGGCCCTTTTGTCGTGTTCGGTCAGTGGCCTCTCATCAGCGGGGCCTCCTCCAGTCCTCACATGCTCCCTATTGTTGTGTGCGCGCTTCTCCTGTGGGGTGGGGGGGTGGGTGGGGGTGGTGGCAGGGGAAAAAGGCAACACTGTTAGGCAGGTATATGAATGCACGCCATCGGTTGCGCTTGCATTGCAGAGGTTAAGGTTAGGGCTGGATTCACTTGGGGATATGGGGGATATGGGGGAGGAGGGGGATATGGGGGAGGGGGGATATGGGGGAGGGGGGATAAGGGGGATATGGGGGAGGGGGGATATGGGGGAGGGGGGATATGGGGAGGGGGGATATGGGGGAGGGGGATATGGGGGATATGGGGGAGGGGGGATATGGGGGAGGGGGGATATGGGTGAGGGGGATATGGGGAGGGGGATATGGGGGATATGGGGAGGGGGGATATGGGGAGGGGGATATGGGGGATGGGGGATATGGGGAGGGGGGATATGGGGGTTATGGGAGGGGGGATATGGGGGATATGGGGGAGGGGGGATATGGGGGAGGGGGGATATGGGGGAGGGGGGATATGGGGGATATGGGGGAGGGGGGATATGGGGAGGGGGGATATGGGGGAGGGGGGATATGGGGGAGGGGGGATATGGGGGAGGGGGGATTTGGGGGAGGGGGGATATGGGGAGGGGGGGATATGGGGGAGGCTCACCCTGCCTACTCTGACGAGGTCGTTCACCTTCTTGTGGCACTGGGTGCCTGTCCGTGGTGTCAGGGCCACAGCGGTGACGGCCTCTGCCACTTCCCTCCACAGACGCCGGCTGTGGCGTGGGGCGACTCTGCGGCCGTGCCCGGGATACAGGGCGTCCCTCCTCTGTTCGACTGCGTCCAGGAGCGCCTCCACATCCCGTGTCTCGAACCTCGGGGCTGAGCGACGGCCAGCCATCCAGCCGGGTGTACCGGTCGGGTGTTCCGGGAGTCGGGTGGGGGGGGCGCAGCGCTGCCTCATGAGCCGTCACGCCGTGCGGCGCGTATGACGCTGCACGGCGTCAACCACGTGCGCAAGCGCGGATCCCGTTAAGTCGCTGCTCGCCCATTTCGGGCCGGAGACTTTCAACCCATTTTTCCGACGTGATGCAAGTCGGATTTGCGCCGTTTTTTGCGCCGATCGGCGGACTTTGCACCGATAACGGAGAATTTCGCCCGGGGTCTCGGTCTTCCAAAGAGAGATGGACCGAATGGTCGACCAGTACGGTTTGCGGGTCACCTTTCCGTACTTAGATAATGTCACCATCTGCGGCCATGACCAGCAGGACCACAATGCCAACCTCGATAAATTCCTCCGCACTGCCACTCTTCGCAACCTGACCTACAACAAAGAGAAGTGTGTGTTCAGCACAACCCGGTTAGCCATTCACGGCTATCTGGTCCAAAACGGACTTCTCAGGCTCGACCCCGAACGCATACACCCCCTCATGGAACCTCCCCTCCCCCACTGCCTCAAGGCCCTCAAACGCTGCCTGGGGTTCTTTTCCTACTACGCTCAGTGGGTCCCAAACTATGCGGACAAGGCCCGCCCACTCATTCAGTCCACCCAATTCCCCCCTGTGGCCGAGGCACAACATGCTTTCGCCCGCATCAGATCAGTCATCCAAGGCCGGGATGCGCGCAGTGGACGAGTCACTACCTTTCCAAGTAGAAAGCGACGCTTCAGACGTCGCTATTGCCGCCACCCTAAACCAGGCAGGCAGGCCCGAGGCATTCTTTTCCCGCACCCTTCATGCCTCTGAAATTCGACACTCATCCGTCGAGAAGGAGGCCCAAGCTATTGTTGAAGCTGTGCGGCATTGGCGGCATTACCTGGCCGGTAAGAGATTCACTCTCCTTACGGACCAACGGTCGGTAGCCTTCATGTTCAATAACACACAGCGGGGCAAGATCAAAAATGATAAAATCTTGCGGTGGAGAATCGAGCTCTCCACCTATAATTACGAGATCTTGTATTGCCCCGGTAAACTCAATGAGCCCCCAGACACCCTCTCCCGAGGTACATGTGCCAGCGCACAAGTGGACCAACTACTGGCCCGACACGACAGTCTTTGTCACCCGGGGGTCACTCGATTGTACCATCTGGTCAAAGCTCGCAATCTGCCTGACTCCGTCAAGGAAGTAAGGACAGTCACCAGGGACTGCCAGGTCTGTGCGGAGTGCAAGCCACACTTCTGCCGGCCGGACCGTGCATGCCTGGTGAAGGCTTCCCGCCCCTTTGAATGCCTCAGCGTGGATTTCAAAGGGCCCCTCCCCTCCACCGACCGTAACACGTACATTCTCAGTGTGGTCGATGAGTACTCCAGATTCCCCTTGCCATCCCATGCTCCAATATGACGTCTACCACCATCATCAAGGCCCTCAGCACCATCTTCGCTCTGTTCGGTTTCCCCACCTACATCCACAGTGACAGGGATTCCTCATTCATGAGCGATGAGCTGCGTCAGTTCCTGCTCAGCAGGGGTATAGCCTCCAGCAGGATGACCAGCTACAACCCCAGGGGAAACGGGCAAGTAGAACGGGGACGGTTTGGAGGGCCTACTGGCCCTACGGTCCAGGAACCTCCCAGCCTCTCGCTGGCAGGAGGTCCTCCCTGATGCTCTGCACTCCATCCGGTCACTACTGTGCACTGCCACTAATAACACACCCCATGAACGTGTTTTTACCTTCCCCAGGAAGTCCACATCTGGGATGTCATTCCCGACTTGGGTCGCTGCTCCAGGACCGGTCCTTCTCCGTAGGCACGTCCGACCCCACAAGGCGGACCCCTTGGTGAACAGGGTTCACCTGCTCCACGCCAACCCTCAATATGCCTAAGTTGAGTTCCCCGACGGCCGCCAAGATACTGTCTCACTCAGGGATCTGGCACCATCAGATTCCACCCCAACACACCCATCCACCAATGCGCCCCCCCCCCACCTCCCACCGCGCCGCCAATATTGACCCCACCAGACCACCCCCCCTCCCCTTTTCCGCACAAGAGGACGAAGAGGACTTCGGCACGCTCCCGAATTTCCCCGATGACTGGCCAGCATCAGCACCGCCACCACCGCCATTGGTGCCACCTCCACCACCGACTTCGCAGCCACCGTTACGCCGCTCCCAACGAAGCACCAAAGCACCGGACCGGCTGAACCTTTGATGGACTCCGTACCGTCAACATGGACTTTTCTTTCCCTACCACTGTACATAATTGCATTAATTGTATATAGTTTCACGTCACCCCCGCCGGACTCATTTTTAACAGGGGGTGAATGTGGTGAACCACTGTAAGAGGAGATGTAAGGCAGGACCTGCACTACAGGTTCGCCGGTAGCTCCTGCCGGCTGGCTCCGCCCACGGAGAACTGTATAAATATGTATGACCTCCAGTGCCCTGCCATTTCGCCAGCTGCAGCTGGAGGCCACGCATCTGACTGTAATAAAGCCACAGTTGTACCCAACTTTAGTCTTTGTGCAATTGATCGTGCATCAAACCCTACAGCTTACATTCAGAAGAACTAATAAATCATCCATCTGCATCTTTAAACCGCCTTGACACTAACCCAGATGGACTAAGTACAGTCTGAAGTCAGTCGAGTTACCTACCTTCAATAATTGTATACCCCTTGGACTCTAAGTTGCTTAATCTATCCGCCCAATGTATTTCTGTGTATGTGTCTGTTTTTGTGAGAGAAAGTCAGATTACCATTATTTTTTTTAAACCGGGTTAAGTACAATAAATACCATTCTCTTTTTCTTTTTAAAAACAAGGAAATCTGTCTCTGTGTGGCAGTGTGTCTGTTATAGTCACAGGATGTAAATGGTTAAGCATTCACTGAATTGACAAGCACGTCTTTTTTTAAAGCCTGTTGCAGTCAAATAAAGAGGAGTGGGAAAAGAGGGTAGCCATTCAACGCCTCCTCATCTGATCGTAAAATATGTCAATCTGGTGAAGCTACAACACAGAACTACTTGCATGCTAAACAGCAGAAGCAGCATGCGATAGAGCAGAGCAATCCTACAACCAACACATGTTAAAATTCTGCAATGCTACCACATCCAGTCATGAATGGTGGACAATTAAACAACTAACCAGAGTGGGAGTCTCCACAAACATCCCAGTCCGAATAATGAGGCAGCACAGCACATCAGTACCAAAGATTGAAGTATTTTGAACCAGAGTGCCGAATTGGTTGGCCAACTCAGACTCCTCCCAAGGTTCCTGGCATCAGATGGCAGGCTTCAGTCAATTTGATTCACTCCACATGATTTCAAAAAATAACTGAAGGCACTGCATAGTGTTATGGGCCTTGGCAACATCCTGATGCAGTACCATAAACTTAAATTCCAGAAGGAACCGTTCCCCTATACAAACTGTTCCAGTCCGCCAGACACTTGCATTGTGGAAAATTGCCCAGGTATGTCCTGTCCACCAAAAGGCCAAATCCAATCTGGTCAATAATCATCGCAATCAGTCTACTCACAATCAGCAAAGTGATGGAAGGGGTCATTGGTGTCATTGACTGCACTATCTAGCAACACTAGTGTAGACATCTGGGATGGCCACTTACAACTAGGGACAGAGAAACTCGCAAAGGCTAGCGGGTAAAATGGACAGAGCAAGATTCAGGCAGGCCCAGAGCCTGAAATGTAAATTTGCAAGTGAGGAATCCAGACGGTATCGAAACTCCGACCAATTAGCATTTTGATGGTCCGATTAGCATTTGATGGCACATCTCCACCAAGACAAAGGACTGGTACTTGAGCGACTGGTACAGTCCCAGACATTTTGGCGCCACTCCCTGTACTAGGGAAGTGTAAACAACGGTCAATGACCGCTTGGGACACGCCCAGCCATCCAGACACCCGCCCATTTATTGGTTCGAAATCGAACATAGTGATCGGGGATCACCCAATTAGTGGGGTCCAAACTGAAGGACCGCCCAAAGGAGCGCGAAAACCCCCAAGTATAAGAAGAGAGTCCACCATGTGTTCGTCCTCTTTTGGACCTGGCGCCCCGGCTACGACCATCTCCAATCGCAGCACCACCAGCAGCAAGTCCAAGTTCAACGCTCGCTACCAGACGGATGAGCCTAGCTGAGCAGCAGTTACTTCTACAGATCTGATAGATTCAAAATCGAACAACGGCCACTGTTCCTCTGACCTAAGCCAGGTGCCTGAGGCTAAGTACAGGTTGTCTTAGTCAATAGGTGTAGTTAACTAGTAGTGTATGTTGCATGATTAATTGTGTGTGTAAATAAAGTACCCTTGACCTTGAACTAACTAACTGGTGTTTGGCTCTTTGATCGATAGCCGGTTGAACCTTGTGGTGGTATCATTTGATACCTGGCTACTCTGAGCATTAGAATATAGATATCAAAAGAAAGGAGGGCAACCTCACTGATTGCCATAGTCACAGCAGAGCCGAAGAAAAGGTAACATTTATTGGCAACATCTGACGGGACTCGACCCAGAGGTGACCGTGTCACTCCGAGAGAACCCACAAAACTATGCTACAGTGGGCAGCACGGTAGCATAGTGGTTAGCACAATTGCTTCACAGCTCCAGGGTCCCAGGTTCGATTCCCAGCTTGGGTCACTGTCTGTACGTTCTCCCCGTGTGTGCGTGGGTTTCCTCCGGGTGCTCCGGCTTCCTCCCACAGTCCAACGATGTTCAGGTAAGGTGGATTGGCTATGCTAAATTGCCCTTAGTGTCCAAAATTGCCCTTAGTGTTGGGTGGGGCTACTGGGTTATGGGGATAGGATGGGGGTGTGGGCTTGGGTAGGGTGCTCTTTCCAAGAGGCCAAATGGCCTCCTTCTGCACTGTAAATTCTATGAAATTCTATGAAAACGATTGAATTAGAAATCCAAATTGGGAAAGTAAAATAAACCACAAGCGAGACCAGTATCGATCAAACTTCCAAAATTCAGAAGTTGTAATTTGCATGTGTACTAACAAAGGGATATAAGGTAACCTCGATAGATTTTGTTGAGTGAAACTTTGGGGAGTTGCGTAAACCGGAAAATAGCTTGAGCCGTACCCGTGTTTGCACCACCGCTTTATTCCCCTTGATCCAAATTCCCTGTGGAGACAGAGATAATCGTAGGGATGGCCATGAAGGCAATGGAACGCCTTATGCATCCACAAGAGCCCGAGGTCACAGCGACCAACAGAGCAGAACAGTGTCCCATATGGGAGGAAGAGATTAGGTCCTGGCAGACTTGGTAGGACAGCCTGACCGAGATCCACAAGAAAAGTTTGAGTAAGGTTCGTAAGCCAATGGTATTCGTGTCCTGTTTGGCACTATTGCGAGGCACAGAGGAGGTTGTGAGGACGCTCCGTAGACAGCTTGAGGAAAAGGAGAGAAGTAGAGAGGGAAACCTTAGTGATAGTGAGAGATTAAATGAGCAACTCCGGGAGAAGCTAGCGGCGAAGGACAAGGAAATGGATGATGTCAAGAGGGCACACTAATCTTGTCTCGCCCACCTCAGCAGCTTCCAGATTCAATACGATAAGGCCTACCAGGACATGCAACGTGCGGTACTGGTAAGAGAAGAAACAGAGAACCAGGTGGAGCAGTTGAGGAAACAATGCGACGATTTGAAGGCAGCCCTCCGAGCACTCCACAGTTCCACCATGAAACAGAGGCAGAGTTCGGTGGATCATGCCAAGTGCAGGCAGCAAATTGCAAGATTGCAATCACTGCTATCCATTCAGAATGGTTTCAGAGATACCTTTGACCCACAGCTAGATCAGGAGGATGGCCCCGATTGGCAGGAACTCAGTGAAACAGCCCAACGGTACGTGAGTGAGACAGAGAATCAGAATAGAGCCCCCTAGGCCCTGAAAAGGAAAGCACCCGCACCACCGACTGCACAGGCAGCACCCAACCCAATGAATCCCATCACTTCGCAGAGCAGGGTCACCACGGAGGACCAACCCAATTTTGTGTATACAACCCCATTAACCCAGTTAAGAGATGCCCGCGATAAGATTGAGACTTTCCACCCCCACATCAGACCGACACCACTTTTTCGAACTAGTTGAGCAACAGATCCTCATGTACGGTTTGGACGAGCAGGAAGAAGTAAAGCTCATAGTGATGTGCCTTGACCCGTCAGTTAGTTCAGCCCTTCCCGACCCACAAAATGTAGGAGGAGGTAGCCTCCAAGACATGAAAACAGCCATTTTAGATGCCATTGGCTACAATAGAGGAGATCCGGTAGAAGGACTCAACCGGTGCCGACAGAGAAAGGGAGAGCATCCAACAGCGTTTGTTGGACGCCTCTGGATCCACTTTACTGCTGTATTTGGTGAATTAGCCCATGCCCGTTTATCAGCAGATGATACAGCCAAATGGACCAGTACTCTCGTAGCCCATGGCACAGAGGCAGGACAGAAGGCATGTGCCAATGACGACCCCTCAGACCCGGCACACAATGAAGTGTGAGTACTGAAGCAATTAGCAAGAGCTTGGGAACAGTCCCTGCACAGAAAGACAGAGCACGAGAGAGTAGACACCACAATGAATCCAGTAAGGGCACACCAAGACCCCACATGGGTAAATGAAGGCAGAAGTAACACGCAGCACCCTAAAACACAGGAATGTTATAATTGCGGACACGAGGGACATTATGCCCGAGAATGCAATGCCCCCCCAAACAGCAATGGAATCAGCACACAAATGCACCCCCCACCCCCCTAGAAACAATGCCAGACCCATCCACAGTGTTAGCTCTCAAGCAGATACTTTGGCCATAAACGGCACCGCTTGACGGTGTTCGGGCGCCCCAACTTGGGTCTGCGATACCCTTTGGGATAAGTCCGGGACAGATCAGTAGTTGCAGACACAGTCCAGGGACACCCAGTAGAGTTCCTTTGGGACACAGGAGGGTCCCGAACCACGTTAAACTCCTCTGCGATGTACCAGAGAGATATATGGCCCACTACGGACATCATTACCCTTAGTGGCTTTACAGGTCACCTCCAGCAGGGACACATCACAGCCCCTGTGGATGTACAGATTGGCAACATTGAAACAAAACACTCGGTCGTTTTAGTAGATTTATCCCAGGCAGCAGGACACATTCTGGGCATAGATTTCATGAGTGCACACAACCTTTTGTTCGACTCCCGTTAATAGATGTGTATGAAAGTGGCTAGAGCAGCGCGAGCCCCCGCCACGCTCACAGTAGGAGACTACGCACACAGAATTAGCTCAGTGGGAGAGTACTGGTTTGATCCACAAACCATTACCACAGACAGAACGGTTAGCGGGGTCTTGAAAAGACATAAAGCATCGTTTGCCCAGCACAAGCACAACTGCGGCAAAATCCCAGGAGTGGATAACATTACAGGGCCCGATCCTAAGCCCCAGAAACAATAAGGCTTTCCCCAGCAAGCCGAGGGAGAGATAGCCAAAGTAACCCACAGTTCATCGAACCAAGGAGTGATTCGACCCGTAGCATCGACGAACAATGCCCCGATTTGGCCCGTACGGAAACCAGATGGTTCATGGCGACTGACCATCGATTATAAGGGAATTAAACAAAGTGACTCCATTAGCAGCCCCCACCGTTGCCACGAGTCCCGAGACCATGTTAAAACAGGGACTCCAGTCAAACCTATTCACGGTATTGGACACCAACAATGACTTTTGGTCCATACCATTGGACAAAGCATGCCAGTACAAGTTTGCGTTCACTTTCCAGGGACAGCAGTACACGTGGACATGCCTTCCACAAGGCTTCCACAACTCCCCGTCCATTTTTCGCAGACAATTGGCGAATGGCTTATCGAAATTTTCCCGCCCTGAATGCCTTGTTCAGTGTGTGGACGACTTGCTCCTACAGACTGACACCAAGGAAGAGCACATTTTGTTTCTTTCGGAATTATTAGGACTACTCACAAAAATTGGATGCAAAATTAACCCCAAGAAAGCCTCAAACCATTGTTTGCAGCAAACTACAACGGCCTTCAGAACAGTGTCCACGACACCACACAACCCTGCCATGGCAATCCCTGCAAGACGTGCCAGATCATCGACATGGATACCACTATTACACGTGAGAACACCACCCACCAGGTACGCGGTACATACTCGTGCTACTCGGCCAACGTTGTCTACCTCATACGCTGCAGGAAAGGATGTCCCGAAGCGTAGTACATTGGCGAGACCATGCAGACACTGCGACAACAAATGAATGGACGTCGCGCGACAATCACCAGGCAGGAATGTTCCCTTCCAGTCGGAGAACACTTCAGCAGTCAAGGGCATTCAGCCTCTGATCTCCGGGTAAGCGTTCTCCAAGGCCGGCATCTCCACATCATGGCTATCCTTCTCTAAACTATCTTCAGGCTGTTTAGGCAATAAAAGGTATTTAGAAACAGTATAAACTATACAATAGCAACATTACATTTCTCTGTATCTTGGCAGTCAAGTACAGAATTTCACATCTTTCTTTATTAGAACAAACAAAAAATTAGTCAATGCACTTTATTTGTTTAGAGAGAGTGGGGGTTTGCTGGAATCTGAAAATAGGGGGTCTGAGTGTGTATACCGGAGTGCGGGAGGCTTTGCTTCGCCATTTCCGAAGTCTCAGTGTCTGAATGACACTACAGAGTATCGCTATGACTAACAGTGCTTCGACGATGTATGAAAGGGAATACCATTTTATAAGGTTGTCGCACCAGTTTGGTGTGTCAGTGGCTGTCTCTGGGTGTGGTGTATGGCAGGGATGGGAAACATTCCCGGCCTGTGGGGTAGGGGTCAGGGGGGTCGCGTCCACGCGCAACTGTAGTGATCCCACGAAGATCCAATTATACGTCATGATGTCCGTTTTCATTTTTCTCATTTTCCTTGGTCTTCCTCTGCCTTCTGGTGTTTTGGATTTCCTGTGGACACAAGCATAATATCTGTTATTACCTTGTTTAAGATCTCGTATGTCTGTCTATCTCTCTTTTTATTATCAATTGCCCATTAGAATTGTCACCATATGTGACTCCCTCATTTTTTTTTTAAACCAAATATTTTTGGGGACAAGATATCCGGGAAAAAAAATACTGTCACAGCGCGAGCAATCTCGCAGCCTGTGTGATCGATGCGCTGAAACGGCGGACCATTTCTCCGTCCAGCAGCAAAGCGATTCATCCAAGTGTTTGAGGATGTAAATAGCATGTGGGATAGCGACCTCAGAGTCGCCGGAAAACAAACAAAATTTGTGGCAAAGAGCATTCTTTAAACCACAGATTAAAAGAACAGTAAAAGAGTTTCAAACCAAAAGCTCCGAATGGGATGTGTGTGGGCCGCTGCGGGGCAAGAGTGGGTGGAATCCCCGGGTAGGACGGTGACCAGTGCCATAGGTGCACTACCCGAGCATAGCTAACCAGGTGGGGGTCCTCAGGCAGGGCGGGGACCAGTGCCGTTAGTCCACTGCCTGGGTGACTGGACAAGAACCAAAAGAATTTGTGTTCATCGTGGATAAACTGCCTCTTATGATTGCCGTTTAATCAGAAGAGTAGTTACGACTGTATCAAGTGGTGTCTGTCGACAAACGTGTTCCTCTAACTGCCATGTGGTGTCAAAAGAACAGTTGGGACTGCATCAGAATTTGGCTTGGGGCCATGAATAAACTATATCAAAGGGTCGTACACAATACAAACATTCAACATGTAACATATCAAATTAAATAACAAAACGGGCAGGCTCCATCAGAGAGAAGGATACCGTAAATCACATTTGGCTTGGGGTATAACTAACATATGGAGTCAGTGTAGTGTGACCGAAAAAGAGAGGAAGGAGGAGAGAAACAAAAATGAAGTGGCCTTGCTGAGGTAACACTGCCATGAGAAGTGGTGGGTAAGCGCTCACAGTTTGCATGGGGCAGCTGGGAGCTTGCAGCTGCTGTGGGTGGTGTTCTCTTTCATATCTGGAGGCTAGTCTAGCTGGTGGTGGGGGTCTTCTGCAATCTCAGGCGAAATGTCCTGACTGCCTACAGTTGTAACATGACTCCTGGGGCACGTAAGGTGGAGCAAGCTCTCTGGTGCATTTCTCCCTTGGGTATGGTTCCCTGGGTGGGAGGTTGGGCTGTTGGTGTCGTTGCTGGTTCGGGGGGGCATTGGTGGGCTGATTTTGTTGCTGTTTTGGGGGCGCTTGACATTCTCGTGCGTAATGTCCTTTCTGTCCACAATTATAGCATTCTTGTGATTTAGGCTGCTGTGGGCTGTTTCTTCCCTCTTTACGCATGTGGGGTTTTGATGTGTCCTGACTGGATGCATGTTAGCATCTGCCTGCTCTTCATCTGCTTTTCCGTATTCTGACTTTCCCTGAAGGGACTGTTCCCAAGCTCGGGATAATCTTTTTAAAACCCATTTTTCATTGTGTGTATCATCTGAGGGGTCATAATTGGCGCAAGCTCTCTGTCCTGCTTCGGTCGCGTGGCAGACTAGGATACAAGTCCGTTTGGCCATATTTTCTGGTGTCAAATGGGCGCGGACTAACTCTCCAAATACTGCAGTGAAGTGGGTCCAAAGGCGTCCAGCAAATGCTGTTGGGTGCTCGGTCTTTTTCTGTCTGCATTTATTGAGTCCTTCTACTGGATCTCCCTTATTGCAGCCGATCGCATCTAGGATCGCTGCATGCATTTCTTGGAGGATGCCTCCTCCTATATTTTGTGGGTCAGGAAGCGCTGCCACGACTGAGGGGTCGAGGCTCAAAACTGTGAGCTTAACTTGCTCTTTTTCGTCCAGGCCGTACATGTTCGCCTGTTGTTTAACCTTTGCAAAATAATGGTGCGGGTCCGATGTGGGTTGGAACGGTGTTATTTTGTCACACACGTCCCTTAATTGGGCGACGGTTAATGGGGTGGTGTACAGAAAATTTGGGTCTCTGTTTGTTGTGGCCCTGCGCTGTGTGGTGACAGAGTTCATGGGGTTGTGGCCTACCTGTGCAGTAGGGGGTGGAGGTGCTTTCCTTTTCTGGGTCTTATCTTGGGTACATGTTCCATGTACATAGCGGTGGGCAGTTTCATTTAACTCCTGCCAATCGGGGCCATTTTCCTGATCTACTTGGGGTCCAAATGTATCTTGGAAACCATTTTCTACTGAGAGCAGGGATTGCAGGTCTGCAATTTGCTTTCGGCATTTGGCGTGGTCTACCGAACTCTGCCTTTGTTCCGTCGTGGAACTGTGGGGAACTCGTGGGGCTGCTTTTAAATCCTGGCATTGTTTCTTTAATTGCTCAACTTGAAGTTCTGTCTCTTCTCGTACCAACACCACGCGTTGCGTGTCTTGGTAGGCCTTATCATACAGTGACTTAAAGCTGCTTAGGTGAGCAAGACAAGATTGGTGTGCCCGTTTGATATCAGCCATCTCCTTGTCCTTCTCCGCTAACTGCTCTCTAAGTTGCCTGTTAACTTTCTCGCATTCACTAACGGCTCCCTCACTATTCTTCTCTCTGCCCTAAATCTCTCTGCGGAGCGTCGTCACGACCTCCTCTGTGTTTCGCAATTGTGCTAAGTAGGACACGATTGCCATCGGCTTACGAACTTTTCCTAAGTTTTTCTTATGAATCTCGGTCAGGTTCTCCCACCAAGTCTGTCCTATACTTCCAGGACCTGGAGCGAAATTCTCCATCCCGCCCCGCCACATTTCTGCCCCGACCCGCCGGCGGGATGTTCCGTTACACCGGCCGGTCAATGGGGTTTCCCATTGTGGGGCAGCCCCACGTCGTAGGGAAACCCCCGGGCGCCGGCAAAACGGAGACTCCCGCCGGCGGAGAATGACGCCCCAGTTTCCTCATTTGCACAAAATGTGCTCCAAAGGGGCCACCCTTTTAGATATTTCCGAATTCCCTCTTCCCATATGGGACACTGGCTGCTCTATTGGTCGCTGCGACCTCGAATTCCTGGGGGTTCATAAGGCGTTCCATTGCCTTCATTACCATTTCTACTGTAATCTCTGTGAGTCTACCGTAAATTTGGAACATGGGGGAATAAAGTGGTGATGCAAACATGGGTATGGCTTAAGCTAATTTCCGGTCTACAAAACTCCTGACAGTTTTATGCAACAAAATATATCGAGGTTACCTTATATCCCTTGTTAGTACACATGCAAGTAACACACTTCCGAATCTTGGAGGTTTGTTCGTTATCGGTCTTACGCTTGTGGTTTTTACTTTTTCCAATTGGGTTTCTAATTCAAAGTTGGGTTCTCTCGAAGTGACAAAGTCACTTCTAGGTCGAGTCCCACCAGTCACCAGTAATGTTGCTATATTTACTTGCTATAAATATGGCGGTTAATAAGGTCGCCTTTCTTAATCCTAATTATGAGTATGCTTTCAGAGTCGCCAGGTATCTCTCGATACCGCCACAAGGTTCAACCAAATACCAATCAAAAAGCCAATACACCAGTTAGTTAGTTCAAAGTCAATACCACTTTATTTACACACAGTATGATTTACTCATGCACAATAACACTACAGGCTAAACTATATCTATCACTAACACCTATAATTAACTTCGGGTGCCCACTTAGGTCAGAGGAATAATGGCCGTGGTTCGGATCTGAGGCTGTTGGATTTGAAGAGGCAACAGGAGTAAAGCTAAGGTCGTCCACCTGGTAGCGAGCGTTGAACTTGAACTTACTTGCTTCTGGTGGTGCAGGTGGAAGGGTCCCTCCGCTTGAGAGCCAAATCCAAGAGACTGAACCTTTGGCGGGGATTCCTTCTTATACTCGGAGGGGCTTCGTGTGCTTTTAGGTGGGCCTTCAACTTGGTCCCAATTAATTGGGCAGCTTCTTGATCACTGCCATCGATTTGAACCAATAAAAGGGCGGGTGCCTTGATGGCTGGGCGTGTCCTAAGTGGCCGTTGGCCTTGCTTTGTTTGTGTCTTCTTGCTGAGGTAGTGGTGCCGGAATGTCTGGGACGGTATCGGCTACCTGAGCACTAGTTCTTTGTTCCCCGGAGATGGGCCATCAATATGTGAATCAGCCCGGAGTTTCGGTTCCGTCTACAATCTGTCTTCTAAATTCACATTCAGGCTCTGTGCCTGCTTGTTTATTTTGCATTGTCCATTTTCCCTGTATGTTCTGCAAGTGTCCCTTTTATACACTGAAAGTGGCCATCCCAGATGGCTACAACCCTATTCAATCTCTGACAAGGTAAGCCCCTCAGTTTATAAAATCATATATCGGAATGAAAAGTCAGGATGGTTCCATGTAAACTAGCTTAAGGTTTATGGAACACAGTGCAGCCACTCGCACAGCCTCTCATTGGCAATGGTGGACAACGGAGGCCCGCCCACTGACAACCCAATCCCCCCCTCCCCCAGCAGCGACAGCACATCCACAGACACACCCTTGACCCCGCCCCCAGGATCAAATTTCACCCTAACGCTTGATTCGGCTACTAGCGACAGCGACAGCGCAACTGACGCCCCTGAGAGACCCAAACACTGGACACACAGACCAGGCCCCAGCCACTACCACCCCAGAGACACCAACCACGATATGTTCAGCCCCTTAGAGACCATTTAATTACCGTTACCAGAACCTGACCCACCACCCGACAATAGCGACACCCCCATTGCCCCTACCGCCCTACAGAATTCTAAACACTGGCACGGTGATAATTCCTGTCGTCTGACACGGAATGATGAGATGGACCCCACATCGGCACATGTACATTGGCACTAAAACTCCAGGCACGAGTTTGGCACCCGGGAGATGGTGATGACTCCGAGTCTGAGTCCCACCATGGTAACCCCTTTGAGACCCTTTTTGGAATGGAACCTTGAGGTGTCCAGATGATGAGAGAAAGGAACCGATTGAGATTTACGCTGTCCTATTCTCTGATGGAACCTGCCCGCTCTTCTTCTTTAGTTTTAATGTTGTACGTTCTCTCTTGTACGATTTTGTGTGTCAGCCTAACAAATAATTTCTTGATACAGTAATGACTACTCTTCTGATGCCACATGGCAGTTAAAGAAACAAGTTTGTTGGAGCCCATATACCCTCAAATTCTTACCGCTCTTGGAAGGTCACTCAGGCAGTGGAGTAACAGCACTGATCCCCGCTCTGCCTGAGGACCCCCTATGTATTTGGTCAGCCAAGCTCGGGTAGTGGAGTAACGGCACTGGTCACCGCCCTACCAGGGATTCCATCCATTCTTGCCCTGCCGCGCATCATATGCATCCCATTCGGAGAATAGTTTTCGAAACTCTTTTGCTGTTCTTTTTCACATCTGTGGTTTAAAGAATGCACTTTTGCCACAACTTTTGCCCCTTTCCAGCGACCCTTCGGTTGCTACTCCCCCACCTGCTATTTACATGTTCGAATCACTTGGTTGAAAAATGAGTTTGCAGAGGACAGAGAAATTGTCCGCCCACCCAGCCCATCAAACACAGGCTGCGAGAGTGCTTGCACTGTGACAGAATTTTTTTCGGATGTCTTGTCTCCAACATTGTTATTTTAAAAAAAACAAAATGAGGGAGTCACATATGGCGACAATTCTAAACGGAAAATTGATGATAAAGAGAAACACAGACAAACGAGATATTAAGCAACAAGATAATAACAGATATTATGCTTGTACCCCCAGGAAGGTACAAAGGTACCTGAAAACGGAGAAAAGCACGGACAAGATGAAGACGAACCTGATGATCTGCATCGTGATTGTCACTGGAACAGTACAGTTGCGCGCGTTACCCACTCCTACCTCCCTCACCACACAGGCCCAGAACACGACTACCCAACTAAACACCCCCAGCCCGGACACTGCACCACAAATAGACACAGCCATTGATACCCCCACATGGTGTGAGAATCTTGTTAAATGGTACTCCCTGTCATACACAGTAGAAGCCTTATTGGTTATATATTGTGCAGTGTTATCCAGACAATCAGACTGCGGTAATGGCGAAGGAGAGCCTCCCGCCCTCCAGTATACACACTCAGAGCCCCTTTCCTCAGGCTCCAGCAAACCCCACACTCTTTCTGAACCCTTCCTCCCTAATAAATTCCGCAGTTGTTGTTTCTTTAATAAAATTACTTCTTTGTACATAGACATTCGATAAGTAGGAATGTGATGCTGCGATTGGTTATTTTGTATTGTAAGATAATTTCTTTGATTGTTAAATGGCAGCATGAGTGTAGTCTAGTTAGAGACAGTTAGAGGTTCCCCTTTTTGTGTAAGGAGAATGAAATATAGGTTTGAATGTTAAATGGCCCCTTAGGAATTTTTAGAATATGTGTTGTGTTAGGGAAATTTAGGTAAATGTTTTGACCCATAGGACAGAGTAGGGTAGAACCTGTCCTTGATTGAGGGTACCAGGCATGTCAGAGAACAGGAGAAGATCCAGCAGTGTGATCCTTCACGCTTCGCATTGAGGATCAAGAGGACGGAGTGTAGCCATCTGGGATGGCCACCTACAACCAGGAACAGAGAAGCTCACAAAGCATAGCGGGTAAAATGGACAGAGCAAGATTCAGGCAGGCCCAGAGCCTGAAATGTAAATTTGCAAGTGAGGAATCCAGACAGTATCGAAACTCCGACCAATTAGCATTTTGATGGTCCGATTAGCATTTGATGGCACATCTCCACCAAGACAAAGGACTGGTACTTGAGCGACCGGTACAGTCCCAGACATTTCAGCGCCACGCCCTGTACTAGGGAAGTGTAAACAACAGGGTCAATGACCGCTTGGGACACGCCCAGCCATCCAGACACCCGCCCATTTATTGGTTCGAAATCGAACATAGTGATTGGGGATCACCCAATTAGTGGGGTCCAAACTGAAGGACCGCCCAAAGGAGCGCGAAAACCCCCAAGCATAAGAAGAGAGTCCACCATGTGTTCGTCCTCTTTTGGACCTGGTGCCCCGGCTACGACCATCTCCAATCGCAGCACCACCAGAAGCAAGTCCAAGTTCAACGCTCGCTCCCAGACGGATGAGCCTAGCTGAGCAGCAGTTACTTCTCCAGACTCGATAGATCCAGAATCGAACAGCAGCCACTGTTCCTCTGACCTAAGCCGGGTGCCTGAAGTTAAGTACAGGTTGTCTTAGTCGATAGGTGTAGCTAACTAGTAGTGTATGTTGCATGACTATTTGTGTGTGTAAATAAAGTACCCTTGACCTTGAACTACCTAACTGGTGTTGGGCTCTTTGATCGATAGCCGGTCAAACCTTGTGGTGGTATCATTTGATACCTGGCGACTCTGAGCATTAGAATATAGATATCAAAAGAAAGGAGGGCAACCTCACTGATTGCCGTAGTTACAGCAGAGCCACAGAAATGGCAACACTAGGGAGGTTGTGGAGGTATTGTCGCTGGACTAGTAATCCAGAGGCCCAGGATAGTGATGGGGGACCCGGGTTCAAATCCCACCATGGCAGGTGGTGAAATTTAAACTCAATAAAATATCTGGAATAAAAAGTCTAATGACAATTGTCGATTGTCATAAAAACCCATCTGGTTCACTAATGTCCTTTAGGAAGGAAATCTGCCATCCTTACCTGGCCTAGTAAGCCACTCAGTTTTATTCAACTGCTACGAAAACACAAAAAAGAATGAAACCAGACGCATCGACCCCGGCACTGGAAACGACAATGGCAAACCCGGCCTTGTCGACTGTGCAAAAACCTCCTTACACCCCCTTACTAACATCTGGGGCTTGTGCTAAAGTTGGAAGAGCTGTCACAGACTAGTCCAGCAACAGCCTGACAGTCACAGTCACAGAATCATACCTTACACACAATGACTCAGGCACCACTAATCACCATTCATGGGTATGGCCTGTCTCACTGGCATGACAGACTCAGCAGAGGTGGTGGTACAGTGGTATACAGTTGCCCTGGGAGTCCTCAACATTGACTCTGGATGCCATAAAGTCTCCAATCACTAGGGGACAGAGGTTTAAGGTACGAGGGGCAAAGTTTAGAGGAGATGTGCGAGGGAAGGGTCTTTTGCACAGAGGGTAGTGGGGGCCGAGAACTCGCTGCCAGAGGAGGTGATGGAAGCAGGTACGATAGTGACGTTTAAGTGGCATCTTAACAAATACATTAATCGGATGGGAATAGAGGGATACGGGCCCCGGAAGAGTAAAAGGTGTTAGGTTAGATGAACAGCATGGTTGGCGTAGGATTGGAGGGACAAAGGGCCTGTTCCTGTGCTGTACTTTTCTTGTTCTTTGAAACCTCCTGATGTTTACCACATACCGGCCAACTTGAGCTGACGAATCAGTACTCCTCAGTATTGAACACCACTTGGAGGGTGGCAAGGGCACAGAATATGCTCTAGGTGGGGGACATCAATGTCCGTCATCAAGACTGGCTCGGTAGTACCACTACAGACCGAGCTGGCCAGGTCCTAAAGGACATAGTTGCTAGACTGGGACTGCAGCAGGTGGTGAGGGAACCAACAAGAGGGAAAAACATACTTGACCTCATCCCCATCAATACAGATGCATCGGTCCACGACAGTATCAGTTGACGTGACCATCACACAGTCCTTGTGGATACAAAGTCCTGTCTTCACATTGAGGACACCCTCCATGGTGTTGTGTGGCACTACCACCTTGGAATAGACTTTTAACAGATCGAGCAACTCAAGACTGGGCATCCATGAGGCGCTGAGGTCCATCAGCAGCAGCAGAATTGTATTAAACCACAATCTGCAACCTCATGGCCCGGCATATCCTCCACTCTACCATTACCACCAAACTAGAGGTTCAACCATGGTTCAGTGAAAGAGCATGCCAGGAGCAAAATCAGGCATACCGCAAAAATGAGGTGTCAACCTGGTGAAGCTACAACACTTGTGTGCCAAACAGCATAAGTAGCAAGTACCTGGCGACTCTGAGCATTGGAATAAATGCTTCCACGATGAACGGATCAGATCAAAGCTCTGTAGTCCTACCATATCCAGCTGTGAATGCTGGTAGACAATTAAACAACTCACTGGAGGAGGAGGCTCCACAATATCCCCATCCTCAATGATGGAGGAGCCCAATATGTCTTGTGCAAAAGACAAGGCTAAGGCATTCACAACAATCTTCAGCCAGAAGTGCCAAATGGGTGATCTATCTCAGTCTCCTCCAAAGGTCCCCAGTATCACAGTTGTCAGTCTTCGGCCAATACGAGTCACTCCACGTGATATCAAGAAACGACTGAAGGCACTAGATACTGCAAAGGCTATGGACCCTGACACTATCCCAGCAATAATACTGAAGACTTGTGCTCCAGAACGGAACGCACCCCTAGCCAAGCTGTTCCAGTACAGCTACAACACTGGCATCTACCAGCAATGTGGAAAATTGCCCATCTGTGTCCTGTATACAAGAAACAGGACAAATCCAACCCAGCCAATCACCGCCCTATCAGTCTACTCTCCATCATCAGCAAAGTGATGGAAGGAGTTATCTACAGTGCAATCAAGCGGCACTGACTCAACAATAACCTACTCACAGATGCTCAGTTTGGGTTCCGCCAAGGTCACTCAGATCCTGACCTCATTACGCCTTGGTTCAAACATGGAGAAAAGAGCTGAATACAAGAGGTGAGCTGAGAGAGACTGCCCTTGACATCAAGGCAGCATTTGACCAAGTATGGCATCAAGGAGCCCTAGCTAAACTGGAGTCAATGGGAATCAGGGGAAAAACTCTTGGCTAGTTGGAGTCATACCTGGCACAAAGGAAGATGGTTGTGGTGGTTGGAGGTCAATCATCTCAGCTCCAGGCCATCACTGCAGGAGTTCCTCAGGGTAGTGTCCTAGGTCCAACCACCTTCAACTGATTCATCAATGACCTCCCTTCCATCATAAGGTCAGAAGTGGGGATGTTTGCGGATGACTGCACAATGTTCAGCATCATTCACGACTCCTCAGATAATGAAGCAGTCCGTTTCCAAATGTAGCAAGACCTGGACAATATCCAGGCTTGGGCTGACAAGTGGCATGTTATATTCATGCCACACAAGTGCCAGGCAATGACCAACCTCTTCCTACAAGAGAGGATCTAACCACCGCCCCTTGACATTCAATAGCAATACCTTCACTGAATCCCCCACAATCAACATCCTGGGGGTTACGATTCATCAGAAACTGAGCTGGGCTAGCCATATTACTACTGTGGCTACCAGGGCAGGTCAAAGGGTAGGAATCCTATGGCGAGTAACTCCTGACCTACCAAAGCCTGTCCACCATCTACAAGGCACAAGTCAGGAGTGTTATGGAATACTTGCCACTTGCCTGGATGGGTGCAGCTCCAACAACACTCAAGAAGCTCAACATCATCCAGGTCAAAGCAATCCGCTTGATTGCTTCCCTTCTACAAATATTCAAACTCACTAAGGTTCTTCAGACAGCACCTTCCAAGCCCATGACCACTACCATCTTGAAGGACAACAGCAGCAGATACCTGGGAACCCCACCACCTGGAGGTTCCCTCCAGGTCACTCACCACCCTGACTTGGAAATATATCGCCATTCCTGCACTGTCCCTGGAAACATCCTGGAACTCCCTCCCTTACAGCACAGTGGGTGTACTTGCATCTCAAGGACTGCAGTGATTAAGGAGGTAACTCACCACCACCTTCTGAAGGGCAACTAGAGATGGGCAATAAATGCTGGCCTAACCAGCGACGCCCACATCCCGTAAATGAATTTTAAAAATCCATCGGACATTTCTTACCTGAAAAAAACACCTTAAAGATTGAAATACATGTGTACAGCACAGCACTTTATATTCCGAGCTGAAATAACTTGCAAAATAAATATTTTTTTTAAACTTGTAAAAATTCAAATTAGGTGACACTCACCAGTCTTTCATCTCTCTCTGATCCAGTTCCTTGGGTTTGGAATGGTTTGCTTCCACTCCTGCTCATGGGTTGGGGAGATAGCCTCAAAGTATCCCTGAAGCTTTTCAGGAGAGGAGGCTTTGAGTGGTTTAAAGCCTCAATGCTCTCTTTTCTTGTTGGCTTGGGGGGAAGACCTGGCTTGTTGCACCGTCGAGGGTAACCCAAGCACTCTAACAATATTGACTGCTGATTCTCCAGCCTCAAGGCATTTTAAAACATTCAAGTTCACTGCTAGGCTGATGGCATTCATTTGTTTTCCTTGCAGCAGCAGACAGGCGACCTCCACTTACTGGGAATTTCTCACTCATTTAAAAGTTTAAAAGTGATTTAAAAAGTGTTGTCGTAACAAAACTCCAAAATGTAATACTTCTTTCGCAGTCCCTTGGAGTAAAAGCTGACTTTGAATGCCTCTATATTTAAAAAAAAGAATGTTGTTGCTTCGAATGCACTACTACTAACTACTACTTGCACACTACTAACAATGGAGTTGACCCAGCAGGACCCAATGCTGCATGAAGGGAGCTGACATAGGTTGCGTGATTATTATATTTTGTATTCAAGGCTTTTTACATCTAGACATAAAAATATCAGAAGACCAAAACATCAACATGAACAGAAACAACAAGCCCCCAACCTCCCCTGATACCAGCACGACACCGCACCCCACCTTGCTAACTTTTCCCTTACCCCTCCACCCTTCAACCCCCTGACCACACCCTCCCCGCCAACCCCCTGACCACACCCTCCCCGCCAACCCCTGCTCACCCCACCCGCCTACCACCTGACCACACCTCCACCAACCCCCTGACCACCCTCCCACCAACCCCCGGACCACCCCACCCGCCTACCCCCTGACCACACCGTGCCAACCCACTGACCACACCCCCCACCAACCCCCTGACCACCCTCCCTGCCAACCCCCTGACCACCCACTGACAACCCCGTGACCACTCCCCGCCCCTGCCAACACCGTGACCACTCCCCGCCCGCCTGACCACGCCCCACTCCCACCAACCCCGACCACCCCTCCCACCAACCCCAAGACCACCCCCCACCAACCCCGTGACCACTCCCCGCCCCCGCCAACCTCGTGACCACTCCCCGCCCCCGCCAACCCCGTGACCACTCCCCGCCCGCCTGACCACACCCCGCCACCACCAACCCCGACCACCCCCCGCCCCCGCCAACCCCTGACCACCACCCGCCCCCACCAACCCTCTGACCACGCCCCCACCCCCAACAACCCCCTGTCCAACCCCCCACCCCCAACCCCCTGACCACCCCCCAACAACCCCCTGACCACCCCCCACCCCCACCATCCCCCTGTCCAATCCCCCACCCCCACCCACCCTCTGACCAGCCCCTGCCAACCCCCTGACCACCCCCCACCCCCACCATCCCCTGTCCAATCCCCTGCCCCCACCCACCCCCTGACCACCCCCCCTTCAACACCCTGACCACCCCCCCGCCAACACCCTCCCACAAACCACCTGACCAACCCCCACCAACCCCCTGACCACCCCCTGCCCCCACGCCCGCCAGCTGACCCCTCAATCCACCTTGAAGAAATCACTGAACAGCTTCCACCTCCAGGTGAACCCCTCCTCCGATCCTCGCAAAGCGATCTTGACCTTCTCCAACTGCAGGGATTCTGCCAGGTCGCTCACCCACACCCCCACCTTCAGCAGCTCGAAGTCCCGCCAAACAACAAGATCCATCTCCAGGCTATCAGGGAGCCAAAGGCCAATACATCGGCCTCTCTCCCCACCTAGATTCCCGGATTCTCCGGCACGGCAAATATCACCACCTCCAGACTCGGACCACCCCCACACCCAGAATATTGGACATAATGTCCGAGAACCCCTGCCAGAACCCCCTCAGCTTTGGACATGCCCAAAACATGTGGACATGATTTGCGGGCCCCGCCCGCACTGCACTCACACCTATCCTCCGCCCATGCAAAGAACCGGCTCATCCTCGCTACCGTCATGTGGGCCCTATGTGAAAGTCAATATTTTCGCTTCTGTGAGAGAAAAATTCAACACACTCGTTAAGACAGAATAACAAGCTTTATTTTCGAAAACAACTGCTTGCAGTAATGGCTGAAACTTGAAGTCAGAGAGAAGTCAACAAAAATGCTCAGTTTGTCACAAGTTCCGCGCTTTGCGGAGAATTAAGTTAATATTTATACATTAACTTTATCAAGATTATGTGACAACAGTTTGGTCAGGAGGTTGATCGGAAATACAATTGGAAGCAAAGACCAGACCATGTTTGGTCATATCACTCATACCATTATTTAGTCCTCGGAGGGAACATTGAAAGGACAGAATAGACTTGTTTCTTCCTGAACTTATCTTGTTTAATTCCTACGGCCCTTGGTTATGACGAGTTAGTTTTATCAGGAGTTGCCGAGGTCCGGTGTTTTGGAATGGCTCGACCTTCGCTGATCTTTTCAGACTTCAAGTTATGCAGAGTTGGCCTACGGCCATACTAGTCTGAAAATGGTTCGGGCAGCATTCTTTACCTGGGCCTGGGGAGCTGGGATGAGTAGTTTCAGTCTATCTGGTATTGTATCAAACCTTTTGACCAGTCTTCCCATTGACCAGTTTTCCCATCATGCCATTACTTAATTTGTACCATATCACACCTATGCACCACCTTACATTGAATGAGGCTTAACCTCGCACACGCTGAGGACGCATTCACCCTCCACAGGGCTTCCTTCCATATCCCGGCCCTCACCTCCCCACCCAATTCCTCCTCCCATTTGTGCTTAACCTCCTCTACCGGAGTGCCCTCCTTCTCCATCAACTCACTGTAGATATCCAACACCCTCCCCAATATCATCCTCTGGCGACAATTTGTCCTGCAACACCGGAGGTAGCAGCCCCGGGAAGGACTGTACCTCTCTCCTCACAAAATCTCTTACTTGCAGGTATCTGAAATCATTTCCTTTGTGCAGCTCATACATTTCCTCCAATTCCTCCAAACCTGCAAACTTGCCCCATATAGACAAGTCCCTAAAATACACTATCACCACCTTCTGCCACCCCCGGAACCTCACAAGCGGCCCCGCCAGCACAAACCTATGGTTGTCACATATTGGCGCCCACAACGACATACCCACCAACCCGAAATGCTGCCTACGCTGGCTCTACACCCATAATGTCAACACCACCACTGGGCTCACGGAGTACCGGGCCAGTGAAAACAGAAGGTGCGCCTCAAACTCCTCCCCCTGCATGATGCCACCTCCATCCGCCCCCACACCGACCCCACCACCACAGCCCATTTCCTCACCATTGCGATGTTAGCCGCCTAGTAATAATTCATCAAATTTGGCAATCCCAGCCCCCTCCCCCTCTTTCCAAGAACACCCTCCACACACACGGTGACTTCCCCGCCCAAACAAACCCCCAAATTATCCCATTTACCTCCCTAGAAAAGGACTTGGGGACAAAGATGGTGAGGTTCTGGAATACAAACAAGAACCTGGGCAGCACTTTCATTTTAACCGTCTGCACATGCCCAGCCTGCCTGCGGCAACACATCCCACCTCTTGAAATGCACCTTCCACCAACCCGGCCAAGTTCAATTTGTGTAGCAGGGCCCAACTCCACGCTATCTGGATATCTAAATGGCGAAAGCTCATTCCCACCATCCAGAACGGCAACCCCCTAACCTCCTCTCCTCCCTCTTGCATTAATCGGGAACACCTCGCTCTTCCCCATGTTTAATTTATAGTCTAAAAACCAGCCAACTTCCCTCAGGATCTCCATGATCCTTTCAAAATTGCCCACCGGGTCCGAAATGTATAGCAACAGGACGTCCGCATGGAGTGAAATTCTATGATCAGCGCCCCCACCCGCTCAATCCTTTTCCAACCTAACCCCCGATACCCAAAGCGCCATTGCCAACGGCTCTATCGCCAAGGCAAAAAGCAACGGGGAGAGCGGACACCCCTGCCTCATCCCCTGATATAGCCAGAAGTACCCCGAACATGTCCTTATCGTCCAGACACTCGTCATCGGTGCCCTGCACAGCAGCCAAACCCAGTCCACGAACCCCTGGCCAAGCCAAACTCGATCCAACACCTCCAAAAAACACGCCCACTCCACCCGATCAACGGCCTTTTCTGCATCCATTGCCATTACTACTCTACCCCTGCCCCTCCGAGGACATCATAATAACATTAAGCAGCCTGTGCACATTCGCCGACAACAGCCTTCCCTTCAAAAAACCCGTCAGGTCCTCCCCTATCACCCACAGCATACAGTCTTCTATCCATGATGCCAACACCTTCGTCAATCAACATTAAGTAACGATATCGGGCGGTAAGACCCACACTGCTCCAGGTCCCTATCTTTCTTCAAAATCAGGTATAAGGATGCTTGAGACAATGTGTGGGGAAGCTCCCCCTACCCCTCACCTCATTGTACATCCTCACGAACAGCTGCCCCAGCTCCACACCAAACGTCTTATAAACCTCTGCTGGGAACCAATCCAGCCCTCGGGCCTTCCCTGCCTGCATCTTACCCACACCGTCCATTGCCTCCTTCAGTCCATTCGAGGTCCCAATCCCTGCACCCTCTCCTCCTCACCCTGGGAAACTACAATCCATCCAGGAACCATCTCATCCCCTCATCCCCAGGCGAGAGCTCCGACTCGTAAAGACGCCTGCAGAAGGCCTCAAATACCCCATTCAACACCTCTGGGTCCTTCACCACTTTACCCTTCTCATCCCTCACTCTACCATTCTCCCTCACCACTGCCTGCTTCCTCAGCTGGTGGGCCAGCATCCAACCCACTTTTTCCCCGGAATCATACACTGCCCCTCTGACCCTCCACAATTGCCCGACCGCCTTCCCTGTGATCACTAACCCAAACTCCACCTGGAGCCTCTGCTTTTCCTTTAAAGGAAAACATTGTACCCGCCTCCACCACTGCCTCTGGCAGCTCGTTCCAGATGCTCACCACCATCTGTGTTAAAGGAATTCCCCTCTGGTCTCTTTTGTATCTCTCCCCTCTCACCTTAAATTTATGCCCTCTAGTTCTAGACTCCTCTACCTTTGGGAAAAGATGTTGACTATCCATCTTATCTATGCTCCTCATTATTTTATAGACCTCTATAAGATCACCTCTAAGCTTCCTACGCTCCAGCGAAAAAAGTCCCAGCCTATCCAGCCTCCCCCTATAACTCAGACCACCAAGTCCTGGTAGCATCCTCGTAAAACTCTTCTGCACGCTTTCTATTTTTAAAAAATATTTCTTTATTCTCCTCCTTTTTCACATTTTCTCCCAAATTTACACCCACCAACAATAAACAATAATCAGTAACAAATATGTCAATCCCTATATCAATAACAATGATCCCATCCTCCCACCAAACCCCAAACATTAGCCCGTATGTTCACATAAACAAATAACAAAAAGGAATCAGGAATCACCCATAGTCACCATCAACACACATCGCCCCCCTCCCCCCAACCCTCCCATCCACCCCCCCCAACTAATGTTCGATGTTATCCAGTTCTTGAAAGTGCATGATGAATAATGCCCATGAATTGTAGAACAACTCCATCCTTCCCCTCAGTTCAAACTTAACCTTCTCAAGAGTCAAGAATTCCAACAAATCCCCCCACCACGCCAGGGCACAGGGTGGAGAGGCTGCCCTCCATCCCTTCAGGATCCGCCTTCGGGCGATCAATGAGGCGAAGGCGACAACATCTGCCTCCGCACCCGTTTCCAACCCTGGCTGGTCCGACACCCCTAATATGGCCACCTGGGGACCCGGATCCAGTTTCACGTGCACCACTTTAGAAATTACCCTAAAAACCTCCTTCCAGTAATCCTCTAGCTTTGGACAGGACCAAAACATATGAACGTGATTAGCGGGGCTCCCCCCACAACGTTCACACACATCTTCTACTCCTTCAAAGAATCGGCTCATCCTCGCCCTCGTGAGGTGTGCACCTTCAGCTGTATCAGCCCCAACCTCGCGCACGAGGTGGAGGCATTCACTCTCCGGAGCACCTCACACCAGAATCCCTCCTCCATATCCTCTCCCAACTCTTCCTCCCACTTTGCTTTGATCCCTTCCAGTGGTGCCGTCTCCTCTTCCAAAATAGCTCCACAAACCGCTGACACTATCCCCTTCTCCAGTCCCCCTGACGTCAGCACCTTCTCCAGCAATGTGGAGGCCGGCTCCTCCGGGAAGTTCTGTATCTCCTTTCTGGCAAAATCTCGAACCTGCATGTATCTAAACATTTCCCCCTGCTCCAGCCCATACTTCGCTTCCAGCTCCTTCAATCCTGCAAACCGACCCCTAAGAAACAAATCTTTAAGTGTCTTAATCCCCTTTTCCTCCCATTTCTGAAAATTTCCATCCCACCTCTCTGGCTCAAATCTGTGGTTCCCCCGAATTGGCATTTCCCTTGACCCTGCCCCCAACCCGAAGTGTTGGCGAAACTGCCTCCAAATTCTCAATGTAGCTATTATTACCAGACTCCCTGAGTACTTTCCCGGGGCTATCGGGAGCGGCGCTGTTGCTCGTGCTTTCAATCCCGACCCCGTGCACAAACTCTCCTCCATTCTGACCCACTGGGAATCAACCCCTCCGACCCAGCTCCGCAACACTCTTTCTGGTTTAACAATATCCTTCCTATAAAAGGGTGACCAGAACGGAACACAGTATTCCATGTGTGGTCTTACCAATGTCTTGTACAACTTCAACAAGAAGTCCCAACTCCTGTATATAATATAAATATATCGCGCCCCATTATCAGCCTGTGCGTGTCCAGATCCGGGATCTTCTCCAACACCCGCCCCATAAAGTCCACGTTGTCCCAATTTGGGGCATAGACATTCACCAGGACCACTGGCATCCCCCCCAGCTTCTCACTTACCATCACATACCTCTGCCCCCCCACCCCAGGTTGGCCACAATACTCCCCACCTGAAACGCCACTTTTGTTATTAACCAACATCGCCACCGCCTTCATCTTCATGTCTAGCCCAGAGTGGAACATCTGCCCCACCCATCCCTTCCTCAGCCTCGTCTGATCCCCCAACTTCAGGTGGGTCTCCTGCAAGAACACAATGTCCACCTTCAAACTCCTCAAGTACACGAAAACACGCGACCACTTAACTGGCCCATTCAGCCCTTGCATGTTCCACACATCCAGCCTGGTGAGGGGGCTCTCCGCCCCTGCCCCCCTCCCCTGCCGATCAGCCATGCCCCTTTTTAGGCCATCCCTCTCCAGGCCCGCCCCCAAATGTCCGCCATCATCTCTCCCTTCCCAACTGCGCCACACCAATCACACCCAGCAACCCCCCCCCCCACCGAACACCCAAACAAAGAACCAACCCATTCTCCCTCCCCACTCCCTCCCCGACAACCCCTCACTTCACTCCCATTAACTAGCCCGCCAGCTAGAATGATGGCCCCCGCCCAAGTCCTCTGACGTCTACTCACCTTCACAATCCATCCCTACCCCCCAACCCTGCTAACTCCCACCAAACAAAGAGAAACAAAAGTCACACTCTCCATCACCGCTCCCCCATCCTGCCCCAACCAACCACCCATTGTGCCCCATCAGTTACACAAAACTCCTCTCCAAAGTTCAATGTCCTCACACTCTTCCCAGTCCATGGTCTTTCATAAAGTCCATCGCCTCCTCTGGCGAATCAAAATAAAATTCCTGCTTTTGATGCATCACCCACAAGCAGGCGGGGTACGACACCCGAACTTCACCCCTTCTTGTAGAAGGCGGCCTTTATCCAATTATACCCGGCCCTCCTCTTGGCCAGCTCCACACACATGTCTTGGTAAATCCATAGCTCACTCCCCTCCCAAGTGCACTTCTTGGTCTGCCAGTGCAGACTCGATGGGCCGAATGGCCTCCTTCTGCACTGTAAATTCTATGATAATCTATGATAACCCAAGATTTTCTCTTTGTCCAAGAACCGATGCATCCTCACCACCATTGCCCTCAGCGGCTCCCCCACCTGTAGCCTCCTTTTCAGCACCCTGTGCACCCGACCCACCTCGAGGGGCTGGCCAAAGGCAACCTCCCCCATCAATTTCTCCAACATGCTCACCCAAAGCTTTGCAGCTCCCACACCTTTGATGCCTTCGGGCATCCCCACGATCCTCAGATTCTGCCTCCGGGAGCAGTTCTCAAGTTCCCCCAACTTTTCTCTCAGTCTTTTCTGGCTGCTCATCACCATCCCCATCTCCACCTCCAGCGAGGTCAGCCGATCCTCATGCTCCACCACCGACTCTCCACCTTCTGGATTGCCAGGCTTTGAGCCTCCTGCCTCTACTCCACCCACTCAGCCGCCACCCTAAGCGGCTCAACCACCTTGGCTAAATTCTCTAAGGCTGGAATTTGCGATTTAGAAACTCCACCAACTGCTCCATTAACCACTGGGAGCGCAGCGCTGCCTTCTTGCTCTCCGCCATCTTCACTTGTGTCGCACCACAAAAGCTTTCCTGCTCCAATTGCTCTCTCTTCTTCGTGGCACTCCTCGTCCAATGAGCCATACACCAGCCCCACCAGAGGAATATTACATTCCCTTGACACTCGTGCATCTTTTCCCCTCAAAACACCACACTATTCGGGTGGGAACGGACTGAAAAAATCCACCTCGAGCGGGAGCCACCAAATCGGTGACCACTTACTCCATGCCCCCCACCAGAAGTCAGGTTGCGTGATTATGTGTGAAACACAATTCCACCAAGGGAGGCAATGACGCAGGTTGTGCAATGATGCATGAAAAGCAATGACGTGAGATAAAAATCTTTCGCGAAAATGAAGATTTATAAAATGTCTGAATTGCTACAATATCGTCAAGGTGGACACCACCACTGGGTTCGAAGAAAAGCTTGCTGGGGAGAACGGAAGGGAGACAGGTACCAAGGCACCCAAACTAGCGCTCCTACAAGAATTCACCTTCATGCGGCCACATATGGAACTTGGATCGCTAAGAAAATTGGGATTTATAATGGGAAATGCGACCTAAAACAACCA